>NC_068940.1:102590440-102911943 GCF_026419915.1 Harpia harpyja | reverse complement strand
GACGGGCATCGGATCCGGAGCTGCTGGCCCCAATTTCTCCCACCGCCGGGTTGGCGAACAGCTCTTCCCAAAATACAGGGTGGATGGTGGAATAAACGCGGCGATTCAAAGAGGATTTGTCAATACTAAAAATAAACAGGCCCGCAGATGTGTCCTAGGGGGTCACGTCCAGGCGCAGCGTTTTCAGGGCCGATGAGCTGATTTCGGCGATTTTCCGTCCGTGTGTCCTGTCCAGGTGCTGAAGTTCATTTTCCTGCGATTTCCCAGGATTTCGGGGCTTTGCAGAAGTGGTCTTGGAGGCTTCCTCTCGGCTGAAACCGGGAGCGGGGGGGGGGGGGGGGGGGAGGAGGTTCCCACCCGGGTGGTAGGAAGAGAAAGCAGGGATGTGTTTTCAGACACGTATATTTGATCCGTCGTTTTGGCGTGGGAAAGCGGGCCAGGTGGAGCTGCAGATGGATCCGGCAGATCCTATAAGCTTTTGGTGGCAGAGAATTGGAAAGGTCAGAGCTGTGAGGCAGTGAGGAGTGAAACCCCCTTGTTCTAATGGACCAAGAAAGTGGTATTTCTGAGAGTGTCACTGCTGTTGGTTTGAGTGCATTGCCTCCGATGAGACATCTGGTTCTGAAAAAGTTGAGGGGAGCCCAGTGTCAGGACAGGATGGGAATGATGCAAATGGGGTTGGAGTGATGTCCACTGATTTTGGTAATATTTCTTTTTTTTTCTGGTGTAGCCTTTTCAAATGGCAAACACGGTTGACAGACAGCTTCAGAAACAGAGGGTCCTTAAGAAAAAAAGCACGTCTTTTGGGGACAAGTGTCTCAACATTTAAGCAATGGAAGCCTGTCCTGCAAGTTGTGATATTTTTAGATTAACGTGCCAAAAGGTCTCAGCCTTAAGTAGTGGACTTTATGTAAGCTTTGGTATGAGGCAGATCACAGTATTGCCAGAAATAATCATAGATGAATATGATACTTAACTTATATGTGACTGGAGTTCGATGTTGTAACATGTTTTTTCTCAGTTCTCGACACTTGCTCTGAATCCATTCATAATACAGCTTTGTACTTCTCTCTGAGACTCTCAAAGGGGTTTACAAACACAAAGGGTCAGAGTCTAATGCCTGTGTTTGCACGGAGAAGTAGTTTATGCTGTGAGGAGTCCTGCAGATTTAAAGCATGCAAAAACTCTGTACAGTATGGTAGAGAACTGATATCGTTTCATACCCTCAATCATTCGTCAGAGCTCACAAAGGTATTCGGTTGCATCATTGGGTATGTAGCCTAGATACCTTGACCATGAAGGGGTGTATGTAGACCATGAGGCTTCCTGACTCTGAATGACAGCTTATGGGTACAGACTTTAAAACTGCAACTGAGTTGAAAACATTATATTCCTGGCTTGAATCAGAAACTGGCCTCGGTTCTCACTATGAAGGACTAACACCTGTGGCACCAGCTGACACCTCCTAGGACTTTTACAGGCTACAGGAAAACGTTGAGTAGTTGCTGTATTCTTGATTTAAATGTGTTGTCAAAATTATATTTTAAAATGTCCTGATAGGAGATGACATCCTGATGGGCATGGGAGATTTATGAAATATAGTTAGTTTTAATTTCTTTAAAAGATCCTACTTATGATATTAGACAGGGATTGACCTCTTCTTCTCTCTCTTCTCTCTTCTCTCTTCTCTCTTCTCTCTTCTCTCTTCTCTCTTCTCTCTTCTCTCTTCTCTCTTCTCTCTTCTCTCTTCTCTCTTCTCTCTTCTCTCTTCTCTCATTACCATTTTCTGTTCAGTATCTTGAAGGAATGCTCTGTGTACGTATGTGAGTAAAGAACATTTCGGGTTGCATATTAAAGCATGTTGGCGGTTGTTCGGAAATCCTGGTCATGCTTTTCAGAAGGAACAGGTTTTTATTATCTGTTATCACCTCAGATGCCTTAGTTTTTGGAAGCTCAATTTGAAAAACATAGAAGAGACCTGTTGTTTTCAGAGGGTGGGTGCTCAGTTCTTCCTGAAAATTACTACCTTGTAAGTTGTCTCCAATCGTCCTCAAGAATTACTTTGGAAAATTATAGCTCTGATATAGTTAAAAGGTGACAACAAGTAATTTCTCAGTTCTGCTAAATAAAACTCAGGTATCACAGAAGCAGCATCACTTTTAAGTATGTGCTTGACTTTTCTGCTTTGTGTTTACGTGCTGTCTTGAGGTAGGGCCTTAATCATAGTGTGAAGCAATTTATATTTGAAATTCTGTCATTGCTTCTCACTTTTACCATCTAACCTAGAGGAAAATACATAAAGTCAGTCGGGTATATTCCTGTTTGCTTATAGTGAATATCTCTTCCATGGTGTCATGTATGACTGCAAACAGTTCAGATAAACAAGTGTTTATTTATCTTTTAAATAACATCGTCCTTATGAACATCTACCAAAAGAAAACCCCGGTTATATTTCTATTGATCTTGGTTTGTTATTTACTCTGCAAACCAAACTGATGGGCCCTCTTTGACCTGGCTCTGTCTCTTTGGGTTTCTCTTGCAAAGTGACAGTTTCTAAATCAGGAAGGAAATCAGGTCACATTTCTGGCTCTGCAGGATTTATCTCATTGCTCTTCTTTCAAAGTAATTAGAGTTACTAATAATGAGGAAGAGAAAACTTTTCCAGAACTGGAATGTCCCTAACCCCTCTCTCCTTCTTGCAGTTTTTGTGTCACCAAAGAGACCCAGGTAGTTTAGAAAGTTTGTTGTGGAGGATCCTTTTGCTCCATTATACAGAGAGCGACTTCCTTTAATCATAGCTGCAGGTGATGTGGTCATCCTTACTTTCTTTCCCTTAGATTAATAGCGTTTCCTTATTTATTTCCCACTCGTTCCGGGATGGTGTTACTGGACCAGCTGTGGGCTGCCTGGTTGCAGTAGGTGAGATCCCACTGTGGAGCTGTTTAGATTTTAATCTGGGAGAAGAATGAGGAGACATTTACCAAAGTTATCCCCATCCCAGTCCCGAAGAAGGCTGGGGACAGAGTGGACACACTAGTTTTGTTAAATGTATGTAGTATCAGCTGTCGTGATCGCCATTTGTACCCCTTCTTTTAGGTTTCTTATCAGTCCCAGTTCACGGAGGCATATTCCCAGGAAAGATGGCAAATGAACCACAAAAATTCCCTCTCTTCTAACACACCCACCTTTGAGGAGGTGCCGTTTGGCCTCCTGTGAGGAGGTCACCTTGTGAATCTTGTGTGTGCAAAATTTTCATTGATGTCAAAAGATCTCTTATCTTTTCTGGCAAAAAACATGCCTCCCTGCTCTTTTTAATGAACAAAGCCTTTTTTAATCACAATTCTGCATGACAAGAATGGCTTCTTTTTATTTTTATCATAATATTGCAAGAACTTTTTAAATGTAGAGATACCACACATCAAATAATAATGCTTTACCAAAGCATACAGAAAAATTAAAAATTCTGTTAAGCTCTGAGTTTTCCCTTTGCCTTTTTTATTTACTTTTAAAATGAGAAGATTTTCTTTTCTGTCTTGGAGAAAATAAGCCCATTCTTTACCAGATTATTTATTTCATCTTTCAGCTTGAATTGAACTTTCCTGGTTCACTAAACTTCTGCCAAAGAGGCTTTCTGCTGCAATGCTGAGAGCCCTACCAACAGGTTATAGATGCTTTTTAAAGCTTGCTGGATTCCTAAGGTACTAAAACTGCTCTGCATCCAAGTTATCATTTGAAAGATATCTGCAAGCTGTGCTTTATTAATTTTAATCCAATTCCAGTATTAGTATGGGATATTTAAAAGGCCTTACTGGTGTCAGGTTCATTTTTAAGTGTATAAAAGCTAGGTAACTGAACGCAGACCGTGGGCACCAGTAAGGTGTCTGTGTTAGAAGCAAGGAGTCCCTCTCAATATTCATGGCATTTGCAGGCTGATTCTGGCCAATAAGCCAGATTTTGGGGCTTTGGAGGGGTCTTGGAAGGGGGGAGTTGTGGGACTTTTTTTGCTGTTTCTAAAGGCTTTAGAGAAAATTAGAAAATCTATGTAATAAGAACTTATGGAAAAACTTGCCCGTGAACAAATTCCTTCAAGACCCGTTAACTGGAGATAGATTAGATATTAACTTTTAGGCCAAAATCCGTTCTCAAAGACTGTATTATTTATAAAGTGATTTTTCCAAGATTCTTTCTTGTGTCATAATGAAATGGTCACTTTATCCAAAGAAATGGGCAGTTTTGTTAGTGTCTCGGTGGCTGAATACGCCACCGTTCCTCCCGTCTGGCTTGCAGCACGCCGGGTCTAACGAGCTGTGCGTGCATCACGGCTCCGGCTTTACAGAACCAGATGCCCGCTTGGTCCTGGGTAACCAAAACGGGACAGCACAGAGGGATCATTTCTAGTGGTTTTCAGTGAGCAAACATTCACCCCTGTAGGAGCCAGCTCAGATTTTGTGCCCCTGCTGTCAGCCCATTTCAGTCCTCTGAGGAGCATCTCTGCTGCCGGGCTGTACAAGGGCAGACACTGCCCCTGGGAAATCCTGAAAAACATGAACTTTAAAAAAAAGTGATGATTAAATAAACTAAAAATGGCTCACCGTCATGTAAAGCTCGTAAAGAGGAGCAACTCTGTGATGAAGTTTTCGGTTTTGCCCATGATATAGCCACCAAAAGTGGGCATGGGGCTATGGAGAGAAATGTTAGAGGGAGGCTTTCGGTGACAGGAGGAAGCTCCGCGAGCGGCTGCCTCGCTGGAGTTGCAGCCGAAGCCTCCGGACAGGGATGGGGGTGGAAAGGGAGGGCACGGTAACGAGAAGGTTTAAGCCCAGACTGAACAGCTCAAAGACATCATTAAAGTATTACAGCCTGACCTGTAGACAGGCATTTAGTGTTGTCTGAGGCCTGACACGTTAGTAGCTGTTACATAATGCACAATTATAAAATCACACTAAAGCCTCTTTAAAATACCTGCCTGATTATAACAGGGTAATTATGCCACGTTTAATAGAGCTGGGTGCTGCGGGGAAGGGACCCCCCGGCACCGAAACCCGTTCCTCCGCCTGCCATATCGGATGCAGCCGACGGTGCCGTCCTCTTGACCCGGGGAAGTCCTAAACCCTCCAAAGCCCCCCAGGGTTGTGTGGCTGCTCCCCGCTTCGCGGGCCCGCGCCAGCTCTCGTGTTACAGGGGTTGTCCTTTCCTTCCGGACGAGGATTTCTGGCCACCGCTGCTCCCCATATTAGTACAGCCAGTGTGACGGGCGTGACGCAGCCACCCCCCTCTCCCTCCCCAGGGCTGAGCACATCGTCTCCGCTGCCTCCCCAGCCCGATTTCCAGCCTCCGACATCGAGCTATGCGCGGTTCCCGTGCTGCTGGAGGGGCCGGAGGCGTTGCCAGCGGTGGTCTGCAGCAAGAGGGTCTGGAAAGCACTGCAAGTATCTTAAGAATTTTTTTTTTTCCTTTTATCTCTTTTCAACAGTGTTTCACGTCGAGAGGTCTAATCTCCCTCGATGCGCGCGTGTAATTCTCATCCATGTGAGCGCAGGGGCTGCTGCCGGCTCGTGCTGTGCGTCTCTTAGGAAATAACCCCTTCAGAGTTGCGGCGTGTGGCAAAGTTCCCCCTGTTTGCTGAAGTCCTCGTAGCTCTTTTCTTCCCTGCATCCGTCAAACAGAGGGATGAATCCTCCTCTCGGCTCCACCGGCGTAAATCCAGATCGATTCGTTTGGCTTCAGTGGAGCTAATCCAGATCTACACAGCCCTTTCCCTGAGGACTTCCCTGGTTTTTTGCTCTAGGTGGACCAATGTCAAAATACATCCGATGTAGTCAGATTCCCTGTCTCCAACCATTAATTATTCCTTGGCGAAAGTTTCTGAGGAAGAGTGGTTGTATTTGAAAACAATACACAAATTCTGTTGCTAATTTTAGAAAGTAAGGGGGAATTTTTTTCCCCTCCTGTTGAAACTAAATATAATTTGAAAGATAATGTACGAAGATTTAAATATAGCATGCAATTATACATTGCATATGAATAGTTTCTCTCGTTTTTAACGTTTAGTTTATTTTTCCATCGTTCTCAGCAGACAGCTGTTAGATAGAGAAAAGTAAATAGTTGTTATGAAACCATACGTCATAACTAAAAGGAAAAAAAAAAGGAATCATCGTATGAATATGGAAGAAAAAGGCAGAATAAATCCTCTCTGTGCTTTTTCCCCCTTGTCCCATTCTTTCTTGATACTTCTGTAGTAGTACATTAGCTAAAGAAGTACTTTATCACTTTAGTCGAGAACAAATTTCCTGTAGGTGCGCTGTGCTCCTATTCCTGCTGGGTCCAGGCAGCTTTGAATCAAGGCTCTGAATTCTTCACGGGAGGATAAAATTGGGGTAGAAACTTTCCTAGGAAAGTGTCTGAGTTGTTGGCTTCCTTTGCCCTTAGTGGAAGTTTTGTTTGAGTTACATTGAGTTTGCTTTTCTATGAAGCTGCCTGAACTTGATGACCCCCAAATGTTTTGTCATGACCACACGGTGTCTGAACAAGCATCTATCTGCAAGGTGTACAGATGTCCTTCTGGCTGCCTTGGAGAACTTGCTTTCTTCTGTAGCTGTGAAATGCAGTACTGCTCCTTGTGTGCTGTTAGATCTGTGAAAAATTGTTCTTTTCGTTAAAAGATTCCTCCAGCTTTCCCCCGGTTTTCCCCATGTTGTGAAATCTGAGCGGTGCTGGGCTGGCAGGGCTTGCTCTGTGTGTTGTGAGCTCAATAGTCAGGACCCGGCAAAGCTCTCTGCTTTTTAGCTGCTTCTCAGGGCAGGCCAGAAAGAACCTAGAAACACTGCACTGAGTCACACATTGCCTTTTCTAAAGAAATACGGAGAAAGGCAAAAAAGACCCCCAAAATAATAATAACAATAACTAAAAAAAAAAAAAAAAAGACCTGGTGACTCTAGAGTCCTGGGAACAGAGCAAGTGGCTGAATATGAGGTTATGGTCTGAAAACATTGAAAGATTCTGGGCTGTGGTTTTCTTTTATTAATTAGCTAAAGTGATGTTCAGAACCTGAAACCAAGGCTTTTAGACAACCTCTGGTGCCTAATTCTGCTCGCTGTCTCATAACAGGGTGAATCAGGAGACTGTTTATTGAAGTCAGTGATGCAGCGTCAACGTAAAAGCAACATAGGGAGATGGGGGATTTGTTTACAAGCATAAAAGTCCCCTGGACAGTTTAACACTAACAGTGAAAATTACTGAATAGCTGCAAAGCACAGAGCTTACATGTAGCTGAAATAAATTTTCTGGAACATTTCCAGAACTATTTTAAGGGCCTGATCCAAAGCCCGGTGAAGCCAAAGGTAAAGCTCCTTTTGACTTCTTCGGATCTGGCATTACACTTTGAAACATCATTCCCTCCCCGGAATTTCTAAAGCTGTCTTTTAGGTGTTTTTTGATTAGCTATTATGCCAGATGTAATGTCTTTTGTATCCCTTTAGCGCTGGATTGCTTAAATACAAGAAGGAAATAGCATAATTACTTTGTTGCACAGGAAATTCTGATTTTCTATGTATTTAGTCATTCATTGTGCAAACCATAGAAAATCATCTTTTGTTGCTGGGCTTCTCAGTTGGTTTACCGTTGCTCTCATTACGCATCTGTCCTATCCTGTAGCTTTTGAACCCGCTGGGCAATTTGATTCAGAGGTTCAGGACTAAAAGATATCTAGGGTTTGCAATGGCTGTCAAAGGATGTTCCTAGATAGACAGTACTCAAAGGAGTGTCATGTGTAAGAAAGTGACTGTAGGGTGACTCAGCCACATACCACACAGCAATGAATCCACCAGAGATCCATAGGGAAGCAGATTACTTAGGTAATGTGGGATGTTCACAAAATTTCTATTGTTATACCATACTGTATTTATATTTAGTGTCCTGTTGCCAGGCCAGTGACTGCTTAACCTACATCAACCAGGTTCATGAGATCAGGTAATGCCAGATGTAGGCTATAAATGTATAGTTTTAAAGGCAACTTGGAAACAAAGCCCTGGGATTTCAGCCTTTTTTGAGATCACATCTGAAAAGCCTCCATCATATGAATGTAGTGCCTGATCCAGACCCACCAAAGATCCCCGTTGCCTTCAGGAGGCTGTGGATAGGTCTGCATGTGCCACCTGCTGAGGAGTGGGTGTCAGGAGTCAGGGACTAAAGGTGCCCCCAGCTGTGAGAGAGCCTGTGGTCCTGTTGAAAGACTGGAGGAGGTGAAAGAGGGACAAAGACGATGTCCCAGAGGACCGTGGCCCTCCTGCTCTAATCCGCTCTGCATGCTGTTGCATCTGAGTCTCCCTGTGCGCTTGGGGGATGTTTGACTGTATCGGCACTGCTGTCCACTTATGGGCGTCAGCTATGGATTAATAACCATATATATGCATATGTGTAGAAAATATATATTTTATTTATATATGTGTATAAACAAATCAGGAATGAAGCAGGGCTATAGAAAATGCAATTTCCAGCTCCACCAGTTGCATACTTCCCCTTTTGCTGGAAACAGATGGGACATGTGCCCAGCTATTGCAAGAAGCTGGTGCGAACCGGGCTAAGAGGCAGCAGGGGATACACTGAGGATACCTTGCAACAAGGCTGCGGCTATTTCTCCCCCAGCCCTTGGCCTGACCATCGCTGCGAGTGGTACGAGGAAGGGAAAATGGAGGGTGTCCCTGACCCCAGTAATCCCCAGCTGCACCGAGCCTCCTGGGAGGCACCCATGGCCAGCGCAGATTAACACAGCCCACAGCGGGGACTGGCCTGCGGCCAGCATGGCCCCGGGATCAAAGGAGCATGGAGGTGGCTGAGAGCCACCTTCGGGCTCCTCCTCCTCGCCCAGCTCTGCAACAGCTTTTGCCTTCCCTGATAAATCAAGCCCACCCTCTGCAGTCAATTGCAGATCAAATGTTTTTTTCCCTATGTATTGCGTAGCTTTCTGAGCTAATAATTGGCATATAGTCATCTTCCTTAAGCGTCTTGCTAGGGGAGCGACATGCGTGCATGCTGGCTGCCTTTTTTCTTGATGAACAGAAACAGGGTCTTCTGACCCCAAACGATAAATCACGATGACGCGAGGCTGGGAACCATCATGAGGTTGTCATAAGCAGATCCAGTGCAGAGGCACGTAACAAGTTGTGCCCAGTTCTCTGCAGTGTCCTTTCTGGCCAAGCTGCCTCTAGGAGGAAAGGAGCAGGAGGGAACTGCATGCACCATTATTTTGGAGATCGAAAGGTCACGAGGAGCCAGGGAAAACACAGGCATGTGCACACCCAGTGCTGAAAACAGTATATATTAATGTCAAGCTAGTGCCCTTGATGTGGTTTGCGGTGGGTGGCCTAGCTGAGAAGCTTTATCTCTGTTAGAGAAGTTATTTTGGAGGTCTGCTTGTCTGCCAGGACCAGGAGGAAGGTGTTTTAAAACATACTTTGGAGAGACCGTCAGCGTTGTCCCCATCAGCTCCAGCAGCCCTCGTGCCCCAAAACGCAGAAGATATTTCCCTGTGTGTGGGAGAGCCCTTCCAGGGAGGTTCCTCATCCCGTGCGCTCCCCTTGGGCACCTTCATTTTCAGCTTCTCATCCCTGGGCTGACAGCAGCTTTGTAAAGCAGGGAGTGCTGCTGACCAGCGCTGCATGGCCGTATAGTCGCCAACAACCAGCCCCATCGGCCCCGTGGTTCATAGGTTTATTTTCCAAGGTGGGGATTGTGCCAACTGTACTGTTTTTATGGTGACATGGTCTCTGGGGGTAGCCGGGGAGTAACACTGCCTTAACTTTTGTGAGTGTGTCAAGTTATGCCTCCTCAATGTTAACCCAAAGTCTTGCTCAGGCAGGGAACAAGCTGTGCAGCAACACACGGAGAAATGCTCTTGCGAGGGCATTTTCTCCTCTCACTTCAGTGGGCCAGGATCTCACCTTGAATGCAGAGCACCTTCACTTCATGCTCATTTTAAATTGTGGCAGCAGGACATGCACAGTGGTTTCCAGGACCACATGGCCCAAAGCAGAACTCAGAAAGCAGTACCTCACACATTTAGGTCCGTGGGATGTACAATATGTTGGATGTAGTTCTTCCCAATGCCAGTTTGAAAGCTGGTTTTACAGTCGTAGCTAGCTTTGCATATGTTTGAACGGTTCCCTGGTACGTGATTTCTTTCAGGAGGTTCCTATAATGTCAATGAATGTGAAAGTTGTGATTAGCATGGGAGATTATTGCTTATAGCAACTACACAATGTATTAGGCTACCCATCAGTCTTGCTGTTAGAGCACTCCACAGAATTCAATAAGTGACATTATTTTCACAGTTGCCTTTACGAGCTTGGGAAACTTTGCAAAACGTCTTATAAGCTGGGTGGTAGCTTTGCTACAAAGCAAGTTAGCTTCATGGAGTGCAGTTCTTCACTTTGGTTGCTGAACTGTACCCTAAAAAGAAATTTTAAAAAAAGCAGAATTGAGATCAATCTCTTATTGATTTTGACTTGACGTATCCAGTTAAAAGCAGAACCAATGCTTTCTGAAATGTTACTGATGTTCAGGAGCTTCGTAGAGCTGCATATGAGAGAAAGCATCAATAGCAGAGTATAAGATGTCTTAATTTGGGCTTCATACAGAGTTTTAGGCACTTAAATGTCAGACTAAAGTTCAAGTGTTCATCAAAGTCCTACGAGGATCTTCAATGTCAATGAAATTCCTATTAAAAACTGTCCTGTGAGGCTTTGCTGCCTGTAAATACTGGTTCCGTGAACCAGAAATTGCATGGACTGTTGGAGCAAAGGCCTCCGCAGAATAACGGGATGGCTGGAGAGAGCTTCTGAGCCGGGAACAACAGGGGAGCTGCTGCAGGAGCTGCCACGAGAGTCAAGCTCAGCTGCTTTGCTTTGGCTGTGGGTCGGCTGGGGACAGCATCCCGGCGGGCAGGGACGGGCTCTGTGGCTCCGTTCTGTCCCTGCACCTCCAGGGAGGCCGGGGGAGCTCGGGTTGCAGCTCCCATGCTAAAGGTGGGGGAAACGGCTCTTTCCCAGAAGCGGGAGGTCAAGCAGAGACCCCCCACGCGATGCTCAGCACCACCCCGATAACACCCCATCCCGCTCCTCCATCTCCAAAAATACCTCCCGGCTCCTTCCGCTGAGGTTGCTGCTTTTCTGGATGTTTTACCCTGGACCGCCAACCCTGTGCCTTTGCGGGGGGACGGAGGGAGGGGAGAGCCAAAACAGAAGGCAGCCTATTTTTAGGCTGACTATCTCCCACTCCCTGGAAGGATGGGTGCCAATTAGGTGGTGTCGCGAGGCGACGCTTGCTTGTCTGTAACGCAGCCCCGACGGCAGCTGGGCTGCGGCAGGCACTGGAGCAGAAAAAGAGCGGAGATTTGAGCCATCTTTCTGCAGCGAGGGACCCTGAGTCTGTCTAGATTTGCAGTGATGTTTCTTTTTCACCGTTGCATCTGTTTATTTTTAGCTGGATAGCTTTCTCGTCCCTCCCATCACATTTTATAACAGAGCTTCATACACACCGTGACACACAGTGTTTTGAAGTCCAAGTACAGGATTTCAGCTTGTGCCTTTCTGTTCATTTGGTAGCGGGATTAAAAAAAAAAAAAGGCTATAAAATTTAGGCTCAACCCTCTAATTTAGAGATTATAAAACCATAAAGCAAAACTTGATAATCTACTCTGTCTTCAGAATAGCAGAGGGCTCCTAGTAATTAGTGTTGTTTGAGCCAAAGCATATACCGTCTAGAAAACAGGAATTGAGGGGGATAGATTTTCCATCCTTCAGTCTTTGGTAAATTATCAGTCTTTAGTAAACCATGGTTAAATTATTTTCTTCTAAGTGTGCACATTACACCGAATTTATATTTCTTTTGTGCCAGTTCCTGGCCACTGGATTTCTTCTATCTTATTCTGACAGACTGCAAAGTACTCTGTAAGATGTGGAGTAGTAGTATTGTTGTAGCTGGTGTTGTCCAAGGGTGCTGCTGGTACAGTGATTGATTCATCCGTTTGCTTTCTCTTTGTATGATTGAGCCCTCTGAAGCATTTACTATGAGCCTGTTTTCCAGCTCGTAATTGTCCTTAGTGATACTTCCCTAAACCTTTCTAATTTATCACCATAACCCTTGTGTTTGGACATCAGAACTGAAATGCTCTACAGGGGTAATGTTCCCATCAAATTATATTACTGTCCTCTGAGTCCTGATTAACCAATCCCTGCATCAGCTATTCTGCTCTTTTGCCCAGAAAGCAGAGAGGCTGACAGCCACTCAGATCTTTCTGTTTATCCGTATAAAATACCGCCGTAACTGTGGTTTTCTTCTGGTGCTTTACAACAGTGTCCCAATAGCTAGGAAAGCAACATTGATATTCAGAGTACATCTTGGCCAAGTCTGTAGTAACTCTTGGGTGCAATTATCCTGACTTGTTGATTTAGAAAGTCTAGCTAAAAAAGCTGGTGTATATTGTACTTCTTTATCGCTCTTAAATTGGAAAGAATGTCATTCTCAGCATATTACTGCTCTATTGCATGGATTTTTCCCAAGTACAGAACAGAAATATGTATTGAACATTTCTGCCCTTTCCGTGGTGTTGCACCTGACAGTACTTACAGGATACATTTGGTTCCTTATGTGTTTGAAAAGTTCCTTCTTGTCCTTAAAAAGGCCAGCAATGTCTCTAGCTACAGTTTTCTCACTGTGTCTTTCTACTCTATCACTGACACCTGAGTTACATGTATTATTCTTGACTTCTTTTATTTATTTATTTATTTTTAAAAAGCATTTTGCACTATGGAGTGTGTGCAGCATTTCTTTGCACCGTGCAAGACATTTTAGTTGACATAGGATAGGATGTAGACACTTTTTTGAGCCCTTCAGTGCCCAGGGAGAGTGACTGTACAGTCTCTGCACTACATGGCCAACATGGGATTTGAAGGACAATGCAGCGGGTATTTGGAGAGAGCTAGGAAACTAGGGAAGAGAAAAGTCCCCAACATCTCATTAAGGGTGAAATCCTTTCTCTGCAAAAAGCCTCAGCAAAACAGACCTGCTTCACATCACCAAACCTTGATGCGTCCCTTTTAATAAAGAACAGACTGGGGGGGCTACAAGCCCCCAGCCATTAATACAGAGCAATCAGTTATGTGTTCATTCCCACATCATACCATATGATGGCAACTGCAAATATACTCTTTTCCCCCCCATGAAATGTGGTTGCCATATCATGCCACCTTCTTCTGTGTTTATGCTAACAGCCCACACATAACTGGAACTTAGGAAAATGATACCAGGGTCAAAACCAGAGCCATGATCCTACAGCCACTGTCTTTCTGCAGCCAAGCAGTAAATCGCTCCCCTCTGACTTCATCCTAAGCTGGGGACTGCAACAAAACAGCATCATTGGGACAGTCAGTGGCCTCAGCACACTCTTGCTGGGCTGAAACACTCAGGATTTTGGGAGAAGCCCTCTGCTCTGTGGGAAAGCCCAGGCTGGGAGGTGAGCTATAGCACTGGGTCAATAAGCCAAACACCAAGGGTTATGAGGAGGAAGAATAACTTCCCAAATCATGATTGAATCCCTACAAGGCAGTGAGATTGTCTTCCATTTACTGAAAGTATCAGAATTCAGTCTCTCAAACCCACTGATACTGGGGTCCCTTAGCGAGAGACGCAAGGCCTCCTGGCTTTGACTGTATGTGAACTCTGGGCTGATGCATATTTATTTATTGTTATTTTCTATTTCATGCTGCTGATTGTCCTAGATGCAGGGGAGGAAAATGACTTTCAAATGAGAAGATTTTTCATAAGCCTACAGCATAGCCGTACTTGGAATGCAAACTTTAATCAGTTATTTGCTGGAAAAATGTGTAACAGAAGTGCAATCTCTGCTGGGTTCTCTTTCATCCTAGTATCAGCTGTAGGATGGCGTCTCTTGGAAGAAACATGGATTCTGTGTAAAGAATTTAGGCTCTTTGTAAGCACATTGTGGCAGGGACTATCTACCTTTCTTATGTGCCCTGAGAGTAATAATAAATATTAATAAAAATGATAAATGTGGCTCAGTGGGAAAGATGTGCTTCACTGGCTTTACTGGGGAAGTAGAGTATTTTTAGTTTTGAGAATTTCTAAATCTTTCTCTTGGATTCAGATGTCTATTTCTTCAGTTCAGAAGCAGTCAGGTTCCCGTACTCTTGGTCAAAGGAGCACCTTTAACCCCAAGGAGGCATCGCTTCTTCCAGCGCCCCAAAGCCTCTTTCCCCACGCACCTTGCAGGTAGTCACACACCAAGTAGGAGAAAGCTCTGCTGCAAGAGCAGCAGTATCTCTCTGTGGCTGATTGCACGAGCTGTTGAGGGTCCATATCATCTCTCACCATCCCACTGTGCCCGAGGGGCAGTGAATGCCCCAAGAGCTTTTGCTGTGCACCTAAAAAATCACACTTGTGTAAGTGATTGCAGTAAAGAGCTACTGGAGGAGGCTATTTTTTTTTCAGGGCACAATCGGAGAGGCTACTTAGCATAGTTTTACATGCTGCTACTGTGGTTTTATTGCTTCTAGGACCTGACCTACTATCGTTGTGTGCTGCTGTATTATGTGCTATGGATGCTTTTACTCATTTGGAGCTGGTCCAGGGATCTGTAATGGGGCTCTGCACTGCATGACCTAGGTGTGCTCAGCATGACACCATCCCCTGCACTGGGAAAGCTGGTTTATTGCACTGCTGTGGACTGGAAGGATTGGGGAATTAGGCCAGAAGCCCTCCCTACCTTATGCTGCGGTCTGGATGCTACAGAGTACTGGGGGATGGCAGGGAGGGGTGGAGGGAGGGATGCCTCTGCAGTCCCCATCACCGCATGAGGCCAGGGCTTGCTTTTTGCTCCATTGAGGACTCAACGTGTGTGTACAGAGCGCTTCAGTCCAAGCAGTGGTGTGCAGGGGATTCGGTGAGCAGTGAGTCATCCCCCGCTGCTGCTAATGGGAAACCTGACAGCATCCAAATTAGAAATGGAGAAAGGATGGTTTCTCAGACTCACCTTTCCCCACACTGCTGAGCCCGGGTGTGTCGCAGCCACGGCTGCTCTACTCCATCCCATCTTCTTCCTCTGGCAGGTTGAGCCTCCAGGAGGGAGAGGAAGGATGAGGCTGAGAGTACTGGTGAGGGAAAGAGCTCTTATTCATCCTGACCCATCAGCAGGACCACTCCTGTCTTGTAATTGTTCCATTGGCCAAAATAACAGGTCTTAACATTATCTGTAACGCCTTAAGCATTTACCACAGCAGTATATTTAGTAATATAAATTATGTTTTGTGTGTTTTAGTGTTGCTAGTTTTGACCTTCTTTCCCATTCTACAGCCTCAAATTGCTAAAGTGAACGTATGCTGTTTATTGTGCTTTTCATAGTTTCTTCACAGTTAACAGCATTTTACATTTGGTACAGTTTTCTACTCTGCCCCCCCCCCCCCCTCCCCCCAGTTTTAAAATGCTGATCCAGGCAATAAGATCTTGGTTGTGAGGCCAGTTTCTTTCAGAGGTGCTTAAATACAGATTGAGAAAACCTTCTTTTGGTAAATGGTGACTTTTATGCCTGAATAGTCTATAGGGACCTTGTCTGTATTTTGAAAATCTAAAGACCTCTTCTTTGTTACCAAAGTAGCAATTTCTTATAGTAAGTGGCAAGAAATTTTGTATTACAGAGGTAAAAGCTTTGGATGACAATGTGATTTTACTGTTGGGTACTGTGAGCACAAGCAGGCATGTTTAGCTTTAAGTCAAAGGAGGTATTCATACGTGTTGTTTGCCATTATTTTTAAAAGTTATTTTTTTAAGGGCAGGGCTTTGTCCAAACACTGTTCCTGGCTTTTATTGTCTGTGATAGTTCATTTGTTTCTCTGGGTGGGGAGAATGGGTGAAGTCGCAGAACGGACTGAGCGTGGGGCTGGAGTCAGGGTCAGAGTTTCTCAAAGACTGATCCAACTGGACTGGGAAGCTCTTCAGTTACTGTCAGTTCAACCAGCCTCAAGGAAGCTTGGGCAGGGCTGAGATATCCTCCAAAGAAAAGGCTGCAGCAGCTGAGGCAAAGGGAATTATAATTTTGGAGGAGAGGGCCATCCCTCCAGGGAGGAGAGCCTGTGTCTGCTTGAGAATGGGAGGTGGAGATCACTCTGAGAGTGATGTTTGCCTTGGGCGCTTTTGAGTCGCCTGAATGAGGTACTTGGGCATGTGAGAACACTGCCAAACTGGGCTGGAAAATTAAAGGACTGGTTCTCAATGAAAAGAAAATGAGATAGATGCTACCTAAATTAATTACTTGAGGAAAAAAAAGAAAAAAACCGACCAAAAACCCAAAAAGTGACATCCCCTGTGTTTATTTAGACAGCATCTTTCTACCACAGGGAGCTCTGGTTTTCTCATTTTACAGAGGTAGACCTGAGGGCAAATTGATGCCCGAAGTCCTGTAGAAACTGCACAGCAGACAGTTGGCCCTGCACCCTACACCAGCAAACAAGTTGTTGCACCACCTCTTCAAACCTCCACAGATAGCCCCAGCATGCACCTTCCAGTTCCAGGGGCCTGATGAAGGATCTTTCCACCCGTAGCTCTCCAGAGTTTCTGCCTTCACCACCATTCATTTTTTTTCTCCAAAACCTTCCCGCTCCTGCCTCGAATTTCACTTAGGAGAACATTCCCCATCACCTTGCTTTTGCTTCCTTCCAAGCAGGAGAACCTCCCACCCCAAGAGACAGCACTGGATTCAGGCTTTTCATGAACAGGAACTGTGTGCGAGCATGCCTTACGCAGTTAATCGGGTGTAAAGAGAGAACACAACTTGTATGGCAGTGCTCTTGTATGACCTCAGACATTGCCCGGAGGTGCCTCTGTCTGCGTTGGTGCCATATGAACCTAGAGTATCTGCGCTCTCACCATGTGCTTTGCTGAAGTAGGATGGCTAAAATGTGCTGCTTAGGTGATCAAACACAAAAAAGCTCTTGTCTTCAGGGATGCTGAGTTTTTCAGCCAAGGTCTATGCTGCTCTCCAGTCCTCGAAATGGACCTCTCCCGGGGGCCTGCCTAGCTTTTTCTCTGCACGGAGTTTGTCATGCATGTCGAGACCGTGCTGTAGGAATAACAGAGCATTCAAAGTGTGCTGGCATGAGTGGCTCTAACCCTGATCCTAGCCCTGTACAGACTGAAAATGCAGACTCAACAAAACTGCTGAAAATGTGTTGGAGAGCTTAGCCATGAGCGTATAACATCTGTAAAATATTTAAAAAGTAGGCAAAAAGGGGGAAAAGTTAAGAGCAAAAGGAGAAGCGAGTGTGCTGCTAGTTCAGCAGAAAAGACAATTGTACCTGCTAGTAGCAAGAACAACTTCATCATCTGACGCATGGACTTCTTCCAGCTTGTCACAACAAATACTGCATACCCAAGGCTATTTGTTGCATTAGCAATAAACCAGTGAGCATAGGGAGCTGCAGCTCATGTTGGCACATAAGCTAGGCACCAGTTACCGCCTGTGCAGATATACTACTATTTAGCAAGCAGGGGAAATGGTGAAGACATGAAATGGCGTCGGGGTCACACTTTGTTTCCCACCTCCTCTGAACTGGGTGTTGATCAAACCCAAGTGCAAAGTCAAGCCTCAAGTGGTAGTATTATCTACTATTTTGCTAGGAGTACTTAAAAGGCACCTATCACCCTACAGCTGAGGTTCACTTTGCTGTAGTTAAGATAGGACCAATCTCTATTCTAGGACTGGGCAGGGCACAGGAGCAGCTGTCTTCAGATCCCAAATGGCAGTTCAGAGATTAATCTAAGGAGAAACCTGCATTCAGCTGTAAACGAATAGAATGACATTATTTATCTTACTCTGAACTCAACCAGGATGGAGGTGAGATGTTTTTCCCAATATGGCTGAGTTCCAGAGGTAGGATTTGTCCTACAGACACAGCTTAGCTTCATCACAGAGAGCTGCATCAGAGCAGTGGTACAGCTGGGGCTCAAATCTTTCTTTGAGTTTGTTGCTAAGGACTTTCACGCTGAATAACACACAGGAGCAAATTAGCAGTCCGAGGTGTGCGTATTACACGTGTAATGTGCTCAAGTGGTCTGGTTTGTTCAGAAGGCAGACAGCCTCAGATTAGCATTCACTATATTCTTGACAAAACAGTCTTAAAAGGTAGACCCGAGTTGAGTGTGTTGCAATAATGCTGCCTTGCAATGACAGAGACCTGAATGAACTTGGTGGGAACTCCACTTTATAAAGGTATGTACAATCTTCTGGATACCTGAAATGAAAGAAAGGCATTCCTCTACAACGTAGATGGAAATAATCCTCCAGGTTGCAAATGACCCGGAGGACACATGCTAGAAAGGATAAGATGAGGAAGAAGAAATCCCACATTACTCTTGTTAAAAACACTTGAAGGTAGTTCTCTGCTGAACATCACTCTGATTTATCTTATTTGAGGTAAAATCACCTGGCTTTCATCAAGGTTCCTATCTGTACCAGGAACTGGATGACCAGGGAGACAAGTGAGCTGCACCTTCTGGAAAAGGATTGCAAAATAGAGTGTCATTGGCTTTCATGGTGGACCTATGTACCCAAGGTGTATATGACGTTGCAACCCAGATTTTTCTCAGTATCTTGACCTGAACAGAACTGTTCACAAGATAAAGGAATACAGAGATGACAGTAATTGGGAAAGAGCAATTAGTTGAACTATCCTGTGTGAAAAAAGTTCGTACTGCCTTGCCTTCTGCTGGCGGCCTTGAGGCTGCCTTCAAGACAAGACTTGCAGGACATGCAGACAGTAAATCCTGAATTCCAGAGATGGCTACAGCAGATGTGGCCTTGAAAATCACAGGCTTGTTAATAATTGTGGATTAAGATATCAGAAGAGTATCTACAGGCTGCCTGGGAAGTGCTCATGTGGGCAGGAGAGAGGGACAGAGCACAAGGTACCTAGAGATCATGGAGACTGAGCTTTCAGATCTGCACTGACCAACCCACAAAAAACAATTCTAGTTTGGTCTCCCAGACACCTAAATTGTATCTTGTCCTTCCAATTTTCAAGGCCAGCAGCTCTGGTTTGCCTGTCAGGCGCTGATTTTGAGGTGAGAGCTGCCTCCAGAACCAGAGCTTGACTGATGGGAAAGCAGCTTGGCTGTTGAGCGGGAAGATGACCTCCCGTTGTGGGCATAATTGCTGCATTCCTTGATTGGGAGAGGAGCAGAGCAAGCCTGCCTGTGTAGGACTTACATGGAAATGGCATTTTTATGGGAATGACTGAAATGCCTCTTACAGGCACCCAGTTAAACACTCCTCTCAGTCTGGCCACAGGCCAGTCTGGAGTCCTTTGAACTTCTTGCCCTCCAGGCAGAACCCAGGGTTGAGTTTTCCTACTGACTTCCAGGATGCCAAGTCATTGCTAGCCACAGCGAAGAGAGCCCAGCTGCCTAAAGTGTTGCCCACAGCATTGCGTGCATCTCGTTGGCCATGGTAGCAGTTTCACAGGCACATCCGAAGGCAGGCGTTGCTTTCTGCACTTTTTGTGGCACTGGGTCCACTGGCAGACCTCTGTTTTTAGCAGGGTTAGAAATCGGACCACAGCTGGCAGCCAGGCAGTCTGCCAGTGTGCTGGGTGCATCAGCCATTTCTCATGATATAGAGCAGCTGAGCTAGATTTTTTTGTGGAAGCTTTGAAACATGTTGAGCTTGCCATGTGGGAGAAAGTTCTGTTAGTCCTGTGCTTGTCTGCATCCGTCTGTAGCAAGGGCACATGAGTTTGGGAGCATATTTCTACTCCTGGCTTAAAACTTGTTTTCAGCATATTGTGCATGTGTGCACAAGACCTCTTGTTAAGATACCGAGGTCCTGTTTCTAGGTGCAGATCTGCGATGTGGTGCATGTAGTCAGGGAAATAAAGCTATAAGTGTGTGTAAATTCAGAGGCTGCTTTTGCAGCTCTCGCGTACCATATGCTGCTCTCGAGAGAGTAGGATTTCAGCCCAACAATCAGGCTCCCGTGGGAGTCTTTCACTGCTGCTTTACTGCCCTGGTCAGAGGCTTTGCATGAAGTTACTACCCCTGAACCAAAATGAGAACTGAACACAGCCACGGAGAGCTGAATGGCTTTCATGTTCTCACTATTCTGCATGGCGCTGCTTTAAGGGATTGATTCACCTTATCAGTGTTGGTTTCCTCCTCTTTCTTCAGGAGCTAAGTTTTAGACTTTACTATTTCAAGGCGGAAAAGGATAAGAGAGGAAGCCACAATATTAATCCCTGCACAGCCACACTGATTTTGCTTTTCTAAGGTTATTATCCTAAAACAGGAAAAATAAAGCTCTTCTTGCTTTATGAGTGGCAAAGCTGTGGATCTAGCTCGTTTATCTTTAACTTGCCCTTCCAAGCCCATAGTCTCTTCCTGACCACTTGTGGGGCTAAGTGGCAATGTGTGCAACAGCTTATTAAGGATTCGTTTGCATCCCTAAACTGATTGATGTGCTGACTGCCGTCTCTCAGAACGGGTAAGGGGCTGGAGCTACACCATACTGGGAGCACTAACTACTGTTGATTTATTTTACTTAGCTCTTCATTTCTGTAGGATGAGTGGGTGTTTAGTGTATCTGAAATGTCTACTTCCGTCTCAAGTGTGGTTGAAATTGGCCAATGGATTCAAAAGTTATTAGAGGGGATTAAAAGACAGACAGCATGATCAGATAAGCCTTTTTCCTCAGAAAACTAGGCTAAAAAGGGAAAAAAATCTAGTGCAAGGACTCCTGCGATGTCCTCTATACATCCTGGTTTTTTCAGCATCTGCAGTAGTTAATACTGGAAGCTCTGAATATTTACAAATGAGTGATGCAGCACATACAGAAATGCCACTCTCCTTTCCTCTGGCTGTTCATTTACATTACACCTGCAATATTGCATGTGGTCAGCCCACTGATGTGGCATCGGTCCCTTGTCTCAGCAGCTGAAATCTGTCATGTGTGAATGAGGACTGGCTCCAGGTTACCCCCGTCTGAACACCCCCTTGCCCAAAACAGGATTGAGCTGCCAGGAGACAAGCCCCATGGACTAGTCACTGTTTGCTGAGGGGCTGTCAGACAAGCCGACAGGTTGGTCATTCTGTATCCTCGAGCAGCTAATGAGGACTTTGCTGCTTCTCCTCAGTCTAGGTGTGAACATGGAAATATTTTTGTTGAGTAGGAATATGAGGCTATGCCCCTCTCAGCCCCAAATATATATTTGACCAGCACCTTTCACAATGGGCAACATTTTGCTGTCTAGAAGCTGCCAGTCCAGTTCATAAATCAAGGTATACAGACTCTGGGAGGTGGGGAAGTCCATGAGGCCCTGTACTTGGTCTCTAGATAAGAGGTTGCCACTTTGCATGTACAGCAAATCTGATGACCCTTTAATCCCTGTGCACATCTCAGAGCAAACTCTGTTAATCGTGATCCCATGATCCAAGAGGAGTGCCGGAAAGGGGTTGGGTTTAATGGAGCCATTCATCTGAGAGAAGGGTGCTGGGATGAAAGCCAGCCTCAGTTGCAAGAAGAAAAATAGTTAAAGCTTATGAAGATATTAAGACTTGGAATTTAATTTCAGGCTAAATAAAAGCATGTGCTGGGAGATGGGTTTTGAAACAGGAAGGAAAGGTACAAGGCTAAGATTTGGGGTTCTGGGTTATCTTGGCATTCCTAGCCCAATTTTCTGTGTTCCTGTTTATATAGCAGAGCTGGTACAAATTTTCAAGCAGACACACAAATCCAGAAATAAAAGGAATAGCTGGTTGTGAACCTGCCGCCCACGCACACAAATCCAGCAAGCCAGCTGGGCTCCAACGCTCCTCCCTCCCTTCCTGCTCCTCTGACATCCCCATCGTCTCAGCCGTCACGACATGCCTGAGCTCTTAAAAGCATTGCTGAGGCCCACGAGGCAGCTTACCAGAGCAGGATGGCAAATGAGCTCCAGACGACAGCCCGAAGAGACTGTCTTGTCCCCCTGCACCTGTAGTGCTGGGGGTCTAGTAGCTTCTGAGCACCCCCAGGGAGAAGAGGCTTTATGGCTTACAATCAGTGCTTTGAACTCTACTTGGAGGAATTCGGATGAGCTGGTGGGCAACATGGTTGGCTGAGGTGCTGGACACGAGATTAAGTTCACACCTGCCAAGGAAAAGGTTTCATCTGGTGCTCGCTTGGGCTTTCAGACCTTCTGTGTGTGTCTCACCCCAGCTCATGGTGCAGCTGCACTTCTTGCGTGGGGAGGCAGAGGATGGGCTGCTGGGCAAAGCCTAGGAGAGCTGGAATCCCTTCACCTCGCTGGTGGAAGAGGCAAATAAGTTCACACTTCCTCGCCCTTCGTTCAATCCACAGTGTGTTTGTCCAGCACCTAGCTGCAAAGTAATTTCATTTGGGGCCTCTGGGTGCTACTGTCAAAGAACAAAAAATAGCAACAGGAATTTTGGGGGCTGGGCTTCAGTTCAGAGGCTCAAAAAGTTTGTGCACGCTTGAAAATCCCTCCCTGCCCTTCCCCCTCAGCTGGACGCTTAACATTGTGAAGGAACGCTTGGTACCATGCCTAGTCTTCAGGATTAGTAATTTGCTTTGTTGTCTGTGTTAATCTAAAGCCCCTGACTACGCAGCAAAAATTTAGCCAAGTTCCTTCTTGGAGAAGTCTAGGAGGAGGGAATTAATCTGGTGTGCGTACTGAAGCACTACGCTCAAAAGGGTCATTATCTGTGAGCCCGCTGGCCAGGAGGGACCACGCTGCCTTTACCCTGGCTACATCAGGTGTGCAGCCGGGGGGAAACCCCACCATCTCCCACTGCAGCCAGAAAAAAGCTCTGAAAATGGCTTGGTGTCAGAATGCAGTTTCCCAGCTGAAGTCTGATGTTTCCTCTCCACCTGGGGACTGCAGAGCTGCTGCCTTTTGGCAATTTGCTCTCCAGAGGCAGTTGAGAAGACGTAGCTTCTACCCCTACTTTTGTTGGGTTGGTTTATGGGAGACTTGGGTGCGTACTGTGCCGTCCAGGAGTGGGTCACTGCCCATTCCTAAAGATTGCAAGATGCCTGGCAAAGTACTTTATGCCTCTACCCTGGCCTTGATCCCTTGGCAATGTATATTCTGTACAAGGTTCTACCAAATGCTTCTCCTTCCCCACCCCCCCACTGAAACCAGCTCAGACTCATTGTTTTCCTTTGTTGCTAATTTGTGGTGGTGGTTTTTCTTCCTGTGCTGCAAGACATATAGCCTCATATAACCTAACTCTGAAAGACTCCTGATACTAGCTTCCTCCCACCCTCCTTATTCATTTGTCTTGTGTCTCATTTTGCAATTGCTATTATTTCATCCCTCTGGGGCACCTACTAAGGCTACCCCGATGATGGATGCTGCCAGACCAGATGCATAAATATTAAGAAAGGCGGGAAGAGCCAGACTTGCAATTTCTTTGTGCAGAACAGTGGTGGAGATGCTGTTCTTAGAGCTGACAAACACAACTGCAACCTAAGCTCCAGATTTAAAAGCCTGTAGGTGCTGGTTAAGCTAAAAGTTTTAGCTGGGGCTGTAACTAGCTAGCATCTTGTGGTCAGGCAGACAAGCAAACATGCTGGTTATACTGGTGATTTTCACTAGACTGCTAAAGGGCTTGTTCAGGAGACTGGACTGGTCTCCAAATGTATACTGTAGCCTGTCTAATTTCTGTTGCTGGTAGAGCAAGTCAAATTTGTAACTAGATGATCTTATTTATTTGCAGAGTTTCCTGAATCTTGACATGCAAAATCTGATGTGAACATTGGACCCTGTGCATGGCACTAGAAATGATTATGTTAACTGTCAATCTGGGACGTAATCCTTGTAGTGCAGTATCACAAGTCACCTGTCTACGTGACCACCTTAATAAATCAGTGTGTGATCACCTGGAATTGCCAGAGGTTTGGTATTATCAGAAAGCCTGATAGCAATATTCAGATACTGGAAGAACAGAAAGTCTTGATTAACGCTGAGTTAGCTGTCTTTTCTCTAATGCTGTTTCCAGTTCAATGGATGTCTTGATAATAGTGTTTGGTCTGAAGGCCACAGACTTATTGATGGTCACAGATCAAAATACCATCACTTCTAATAAATTATGCTGCCCTATTTCTGTTAAGAAGTGCACCAAGGAACAACATCTATAAAAGCAAGGGGAAAATCTGAGCAGCCTCGACAAAGGCTCATAGCACTACTTTTCAGAGTGAGAGCGAACATGATTGAAATACATTTCCAGAAGTGAAATCCGGGGGAATGCAAATTCAATGCTGGCAGTACATCTTTACTGTGGATCCTGGAGCACACTAAGGCTGGTGTTGTTTTTAGAGGATGCCAAATTCAAACCCGCCTTGCCTACAACCCTTTCTGTATCCCTCTTTGCCCACCTATCCCACCTTGGATCAGGTGTAGTTTGGGAAATTTGAGGACAGATAGATCAGGACTATTATTAAAAAAGCACAGAATATTTTTCTTGCAGCTCAGGGTTGCAGCTAATAGTGGCAAAAGTTTTTGATAGATTAGAATCAGTTTAATGTTCACAGTCTCCAAAATATCACCTCTCTATTATTACCTATGAATATTGAGGCCAAGTGTGATCATGCAAAGATCTCAATAACCATACACCCAATACCAACTCAGTAAACTGACACTTTGTAAAATCAGGGATTATGAATGTGAAACCACCCTCATCTCGCTAGAGCTGATCTCTCCAGATCAGAGTGGAGTATCTCGGCAATCTTGCCACTCTTCCAAGGACCTTACGTTGTCACTTCTTACGCTGTGCGGGCAAAAGGAAGCTCATCAGTTTAGCATTTTCCAAAAATTTTAACTTGCACTTACAAAAAATGTGCAAATTACCTTCCTCTATTTAAAACTAGTGATCAGAGTCCATTATATTTTCTGTAGTAGGAAAGAGATTGGAAGACATCTCATTTCAGAGCACACAAAAACTGACCGAAAGTCCAGAATCACTCACTTCTGTCCATTTACTACAGCAAACCCTAAAAGCAGCTGTTTGCGCAGTTCACACATTTCCTTAAGATGAAAACTTTTACTTTGTGATAACCTATGAACATCCATTAAAACACAGATTGTGGAGCAGAGCAGATTGTGTGGTACTGCCCATCTGCACATTGGATACCCGTGCTTACTTTTTAATAAGAGCAAGGAGCTGGATGTAATGTCATGCAGTCATAATTCTTGGCAGTTGCTATAGTTCATATGTTTATTGGAAGCTGAAGCTTTGGAGCATTTATCAGATCTCTTTACGCTTCCTGCATTAGTGCTTGGGGTTTTTTTTGAGCTGAGCTCTCAGGCTGCCGAAGCCCTGTTTGGTAGGGAAAGAGCCGTGTGTCTGGTGGAGTGTTTCATGCAGGGAATGACTATACTGAAAAAAGTGAACAAGTCCAGAAACACCTGCCTGGACAATGCATGCTTGTAAGCTTAAGGGGGTTTTTAGATGTTTTGAGAAGGACAGAGAGATACCCGTCTGTAAAAGAGTTGGGTGTGAAATGGAAGTTCTAGCCTGAGAGATGAAGGACTCTCCCTTGGAGAGAAGGTGGGTTGTGACAGACGGGTCTGGGGAAAAGCAGCATTTTCTGCCATCTGAAAGTGGACTGCTATGAACTCATCTGTCAGCCTTGGGATGTCATTTAAGGGTTCGACTCAGGCTTGGAGCCACAGCTTGCAACAGAGGGGGTTATATGGCAGCTGGAGCCAAGGGAGAGTTTCTAGGTGGTTTGTCCAGAAAGCCTCCTCATACCACATGCCGTCTCCGCCACACGGCCACCTTAGGAGAAGGCTCCAGGAGTGCTGAGGACGTACGTCCACCCCCAGTCCCGTTGTCCGCTCCCTGCACCGTGGCACTGTGGCACTGAGCGTTCAACATCCCTGTGCACCTAAGCCAGGCTGGCACGTGCTCCCAGCCATAAACTGGGAATAACGCTCCTTGCTGTGCAGGGCCGAGGGGAAAGAGATGCTCCCAGGGGTTCACAGCTCTTGGTGTGGGCTGTGGGACCTGCAGGGAGGATAATTTCCCGGCTTTTCTGGGACAGCCCTGAAATGCAAGGGTCAGGGCTCGCAAGTCTCCCTCTTTTCTTCCTTTCCCATTGCTTCCATTTCAGTGTAGGAGGTAGGAGGGCAAAAGCAGAGGATGCTCTGAGCTCCCCTGCTCCTATGACCCCAGCCACACGAATAAGCCAAGTAAAGCTGGAGTTTGCCCTTAGGAAGGTGGTATTGTATAAAATGTCTTCTAGGATGAAATTCCTTCTTTTAATAAAAGCCCCATTTAAATAATCAAAGTCTCAGAGATGAGATACAACTGGCCCGTTTGCCCAAGAGAGCGTTTCAGAATACTTTTACCCAACAGTTGGTCTGAGATCAAACAGACTTGGCATTGCACTGTTTCCTGGATAACACGCCATCATTATTTATTAATCTGAATCAAAGTGCTTGATGTTTTCATGCTATCAGTTAGACAGAGCCTTCTCGTCTGCCTGCCTTTTTTTTTTTAATTTGTTGTGTTTCAAGAAAGTTTTGAAGATGTTGCAGTGGGAAATCCATAGCTTAAGTGGCAGCTTGCTCATATTTTATTTATTTTTGTAATAATCCCGTTGTTACTCATTCAAAGCTCCAAAAGATCCTTGTCCTCAGTCAAAAGTTTTATGCTTGGATGAGATTCTAATGATGACTTTTAGAAGAAAAACGGGTTTTTCTGGTTTTGAATAGGTATCGTCACATTTATTGTTTTGTGATTTAAAGAGGTGTCATTTGTCTGGTCAAACCCAAGTAATTTTAAAATACATTTTTATATTGGGATCAAAATGACTATGTAAAGTTCCCAATTTTTTCATATACTTTAAAAACACAAACACAGGGACGTCAAGCCAGTGGGAGAACCAGAAATGGGGTGTGATTAGGGTGATTTCTGGTCTGTTTCCCACCATTCTTGGAGATAAAGTATTTTTTTTCCCCCATGAATAATTGTGATTTTCTGTGAGAAATCTGTCCCCTTTTCAGTTTGGAAGCTTCTTTGTTGTACAAAGAAATTTGTATCTCAAAGTAGATGCTCTTTACTAAAATGCTTCTCTTATTGGAAAAGCATTTTTCTATAGAAATAGAGTTTCAATAGGAAATTTGCAGTCAGCTGTTACATACGGCAGGCAATGCTGCTCCCCCTTCCTCTAGAGAGGGTGGTTTCATACAGAACCTGCACTTCTGCATACCCATGCCAGTGTTGTGGCTTTACAAGCACATTTTCCTATTTTAAAATGTTTTCCTGTCTCCTGTTTTTGTGTAAAACATCCTCACAAAGAGGGAGGATGATTAATTGGAAACTACAGAGGAAACTACAAAATCAATTGCACTCAAAGAACTGTCTAATGTAGAAACTAAACCCAAAAAAACCCCCCAAGAAATATATGTTTTTCTTTCTCTCCTTATTCAGTCACAAGAGTCTTAACTGTTACTTGGAAGATTTTCCTGAAACAGAATTATAACCCTTATATTTTATCTTACTGGTGCTCAGCTACACATTATCTGTGAACATAGCAAACAATATAAAAAAAAAAGAGGCAAAAACTGTCTTGATGGGCTGCATACTTATTCTGACCATTTACACCAAAAGAAGATCTGATCCCCAAGATGGTTGTGCTTCTTTATAAAATTAATCCATAAGATTTTCTGCTCATAAATAACTGTGAAATGACTGAACTTTAAAACATAAGACTTCTCGTGTGCTAAACCTCACGGAAGAATAATCTCTTGATAAATTTAGTTTTAAAGTAACGGAAGCATAGATGATTGCAATTCTATTTTTAGACATGCGCAGTAAAACATTTCTGTTTGGTTTGTAGTAATGTTAGTTTAAGTCAGAGCCTCCAAATGAAGTTGGAGATGTGAGAACAAGCAGGAGCAGCAGGGTCAGTGTGATGAACAGTCCTGGCCCTGGGTTTGGAGGCAGTTTTGGAAAAATGAACCCTGCTTGTGTTTGCCAGGGCAGGGAGAAGGAGGCGATGGGTGAGATATGAGATGGCCAGAGCTGATGGCATCACTAGCCACATCAGAAAGACTCGAAGAGCAGGGCCTGTATCTCTGCCGCCTATCTGTACCAGCCAGCAGAAAGCAAAGCACATGTAAACCATTAGTTCTTGGGATCATTACGGTGTGCATTGGGTATAATGGAGGCAATGATGTCTGTGCTATCAGGCCATACCTAAATAATAGATACAAGAAGACCAGACACTGATATGTGTTTCTGCTTCGGGTGTGTAAGGAGAAGGGAGTTAAGATAAATCAGCAGAACTCTGTCCTGGACTATCTTATTCTTGTTAGCCACTGTAAGAGTAAATGTTAAGCATGTGAAGTGGGATTTCCCATTACATTCTTAATGTGAATCTTCAATTTAATTTAGATTCATCTGGGAATATTATGAATTGTAAGAATTGAGAGGATCAGTAATGCTTTTAATGGTCTGATCTTACAAGCTAGATGTACTTCTTGCTTGGACCTAAGGGCTGGCTTACAGGCTCTCTTTTGTGTTTTGTGACAGCATTTTACACAGCTCTCTTTACCAGCTCCATCCCTTCAGGAGGGATGGAAAGGGGAGATAGATAGGAGAACTCGTTCTGAAGCCCAAGGCTGCAGTACCAAGCTGCAATCTGGTCTGCTGTGACCAGTTCTTCCAGGCCATCATCTTTAACTTCTTTGCAGCTCACTGTCTTGGAGATCAAGTGAGAAGCACAGTTTCTACAAAGGATGGTGTGGTGGGTTAACCTTGTCTGGCTGCCAAGTGCCCACCAAGCTGCTCTCTAACTCCCACCTCCTCGGGTTGGATTAACCCACCATAGATGGTTATTAGGTAAAGGGGACCTAATATACAACCATCCTATAGAAAGGATGGTTATTAGGCCCTTGGAGAGTGTGAAATGTATCCTGGAGTCACGGACAAGGGGAATCTGTGAAACGCCATCCACATTTGCCTCTTTTCTTTTGCCCACTTACATTTCTCTCTTCTCTGTCTGGCAGTAGAAGTGGGCAGGGGAGAGCTGGCATCCCAGACAGGTTTTCTAGAGTTAGCACTACCAGTTTTGGGGATATTTTTGGAAGGGAAGTAGAGTCAGGAAAGCATATTTTGGAGCCAGGCTAAACACTTGTGTGGGAAGAGAGAAACTGTGCCATCCCACTTGTTCTGCTTTTAAAATCACTATATGCTTTGACATAATCTGCAAGACAAGCCCAAGACTGGAGTAGGAAATTGGCTGTGAACTAGGATGGATGTGCATTTTCAGCTCTTTTTTGGATTGTTCCATTGTTGTCCCCTAGAAGTCATGGATGCCACTAGCCCGTATTTCACTCTACTTTTAAAAATACTAGCTCAAAACAACTTTTGCCCATGCAACTGCACAATCCAGATCTCAAACATCCCTTTAATTTGTAGAAACAAAACATAAGACAGAAAATATTTGTGAGTCCATGGTGAGTCTGAGACTATCAGGATAACCTGGGTGATCATGTTTCTGGGAACAACATGGCTGTCATTGACTAATTAAATGTATGCCATTTTTGAAACGGAAGATCTGTGCTTCATGTTGTAAAGTACTTGTGGGCACTGGAAAGCTGTTGTAGAAGTGTTAGAGTTTGCCACCGGCCGCAGTGGAACAGCCCCATGCTCCATTCCTTTACCACCATGCATTTAGAGGTAGCTGGTCCCTTTTTTTCTGAGAAGAACCAAGCAGAAGAAAAGCTAACGCACATCACACACCTTGCATCATATTCCATAATGGTCTGAATTTTGGGAGGACAGATTTCAGCCTAGATGCCCCTGCTCTGTCAGAGAAAAGCAGGCATGCAAGCATAGACACTCAGTTCACAGGTACCTACAGGTACATATCAACACCTAAATTTAGATGTTCTAATAAACAAATTGAATCATCAGGACCTTCGCTAGGGTCTAAAGCATAGTTTATCTCACTGAAGTAGACATTCAAAACAGGAGAGATGACTCATGTCCTAACAGTGTCTACTTCTTCCTGAATGTCTAACATCCTGCATTTCTTTGGTTTGGCTAATCTGTTCCAATGCATCAGAGAAGCTAGATTTTAGTTGATTCATTCTATCCTGTGTATGAGGCTAATTCACAAGAGCTGCATATCCAATACATATTTTTTAGCCAAAAATTTCTAGAATACATTATTTGTCCTGTCTAAGCTGCAGAACTATACTGCAGGATGGATAAAGATACAGGTGAATGTACAGAGGAGCAGGCAGTACTTGAATTATTAGCCCCATACATGGCAGATTAAAAATTAAGAGATCTGACCAAAATCTTCCATTTTCTTGTCAAATTTTTATTTTTAGTTGAAGTTGTCTTGAAAGAGGAAAAAAAAAATCCAAATGTTCAAGCAGTACAGTCATTTCTCTATCATTTTAAGACCCTATCAGAGTAGGTGCTATTATACCTCATAGACATAATGTCATCTGGGGGCTCTTACGTTGCCCCCAATATCCATATATTATTGTGGGTCTCTAGCATAGACAGAACTCTGGCTATAGGAGGGTATTAGGGCCAAGACATTGGATGATCTCTTGGTGCAATTGCTGTTTATCATAGCTATTAGTAATGATAAAGTTATTTTTAGGAATAGTGTTTTTTCTTTCAGGAAGTGCAAACAAGTTCCCAAATTATGGAGCTAGTGCATTTTCCATTTAGAAAACGTCCTGCATTGATGCCATCATCAGATGTTTCTCTTTCACAGGCCACTTGATGTATTATTTTCTGGTTTATTCATTGACTGTTTGGTCCCATAAGCTAAATTAAGCAAGAAGCCACAACAGGGTTTGCAATACTAGGCCACTATTGTATGCTTCCAATGCATTGTGCCTCAGGCCCAATTGAGTATTACCAACCACTCGAGCACGCACCGTTGACACATAAATGCATATTTGGATGTAGCTTGTTAGTAAATGCAATGTCCCCAGTAGTTTTATTTGGATGATTATATTATTGCTAATTAACAGAAAATGTCATGACTTTTGGAAAATAATTGTTTGTGCAATGTGTTATTTACTCTGAAAAATTCTTCCCTGTAAAAAGATGAGGAAATTATACAGGGGAGAAGGGGAGGAATATTCAGGAGAGCCACAGGGTTCTCAGGAGCCTGAGTCTCATTGACATCAGCGGGACATAGTCAAAACCACTCCTGGTAATGTGACTCACTCGTGTACCTCTAAAGTCATCCACGTTCACCACTCTTTAGATGCTCCCCATCATTTGCTCAGATGCACTTTAGGTTTTGGTTAATGTCAGGAGAAATAAAGTTTAATTTAGCCAACCTACCAGCAAAATGTAGCAGCTAGAAGAACATAATCTCGGTACTAGCGTTAAAGTGCTACTAGGTATTAAAAAAAAAAAACAACCAACAATGAAAAATCCCTGGCTTCTCTGCTTCTGTGCTTCCATCCTCCTCATTTACATAATGGTTTAGAGCATTATGTAATTCAAATCAAATCGCTGTCAGTCGACACCAGCATCCATTGCATCTTTTCCATGAAGCTACGCTGAGCTGCTGAAGTAAACGTACTTGAAAGGAATGACGGAAATGAAATAATTCTGTCTCTCCGACGTCAGGGGTCTGACCCACTGCCTATTGCAGTCACATGAAATATTCCCCTTGACTGACATGAGCTGAGGATTGCACCCCCAGAGCCCATGTAAGCTCTTAACTCTGATTCCTAAACTTGGCAACCAAACCAGGCGGTTTTCAATCGCAAGCGGGCAGAATATCCCTCCTCTTTGGACAGCAATAATCTCCCTCTGTCTCTCCGGGGGGAAAATCTCTTCCATCAGAGTGGAAGATCCACTAGCTTTATCCAAATAATATTGTCAAATTTACAGTGCACTAAATACTGAATCAAATCTTCTGTATACCCCAGCAAGCAGCAACCAGCTACTCCCTGATAGGGTCCCTGTTCAATTTGTCCTTTGTGAGTCTCTATTTCCATTACCAGGGATTATAATTTTGCCAGTGCACTTCTAAATCTGTGCCTTTTCATTTTTCTCCTGTGTATTTTACTGCAAAAGCACTGAAAATACCTGCCAGTAGCTGGGGCTCCATTAGCACCGAACACCATCCAAAACCATAGACAAAAAGGGACCCTGCATCCTTGTCCAGGGGAACTTACCATGATAGGCAGAGATGCATTGCATGGGACAAAGGGGAGAATAAAGTAGCCGTGCCAAAAATCACATTGGATTGGCGTGAATGTCACTTCGGGGTTATCGCTGTGGACAGGGAGAGGTTTGTGGAAAGGTTATTTTGGCTTGGAATAAAGTAGGTGGGAGGATGAGATCATTTTCTTGGCTAATGAATAGGAAAGGGATAGAGGTGGAGAAGAATGGGAAGCTGTGTGTAACGTAGGTGTATGGATGGGGTGCAGTTCAATGAAGGATGGTGGTCGTGGAGCAAAGTGCTCCTGATACTGCAGACTCGGCGGGACCTGCTGTCTCACCTCATATCTGTGGGATGCGGGAGGGGGACCTGCCACCTCCCACAGCTTAACTTTGTATGATTTGGGTCTGTCTCTCCCAGCCTTTCACATCCAGTATTTTCTTGACCCCTCATGTCAGCCTCGTTTTGTTTCTGTCAGCTGAAAGAAGGAAAACCTGTATTGCTCCATTCCCTGTTAAGAATGAAGTTCTGTTGTTACATCATGTTTGTCTCTTAGTTCAACGCCAAAATTGTGAGAGAGGCCCTGGCTTCGCTTCTAGAGTTTCATCCCATCTTTTTTAACGTAAACATGCCAGTTCTGGTGATGGCTTTTATAAGTCTGTTGGTTTTCCCTGCTGATGAAATGTGTCTCCATAACTTAGATGGGGGATAACTTTGTGGTAATACATTAGACAGCTTTCCAGCCATGGCTCCCTATCCTCTAGAAGCATGCAGCCAAGCTTTTGGTGGCCAGCATAAAACCTGCCTTCTTCAGCAGCATAACTATCCCATAATGGCTTCAGAATATATTTTAATAGCCATTTTACAACTTCCTATATCCATTAGAATGTCTTTACAAAACGGTCTGTGAATAAAATGGACCAGATTTGATATATTTTATTCATGTGAGCATTCAAAGCAGCTAATGGTGTGAGCAGTGTATATTATATTTGGCACAACATGGAGTTCTCCTGTAGATTTCTTATTTCTTGTTCAAAAGCTAGTGACTGCATCCTGAGCTGAAAACATTCCTCTTTCTTGGTAGCTTTTTGCAAGCTCTGTTGGTTCAGAGTAGCAAAGGAGAAATCTTTCCCTGGATCTGAAGGCTGAGTAGTTTATAGTAAAATAACTCTGAGGCCAATCTCTACTTAATTAAAATAGACATGAAAACCTGTTGGGTGCAGAGAATTATAATTTTCAGCAAAATATAGAGATGCGCATTGGTAACTATAATGTGCTGCTTCCCTCTTGCTTATTTATGTCATTTGGTTGCAGCATAATTTGATATAAAAACACCTGCAAAGAAAGCAGAATATTTTTAGCTCACTAAAAATATATATTTTATCATAAGAGAAGACTTAGTGCCAGCATTTAATTCTTGGCATAACATTTGTCATCCCCAAATACTGTTTCAATATCGGGATGAAATCTTCTGAATTAATTTCCTTTTAGCACATGTTAGCTTTCTGAAGACTTTATCTTATCAATAAGCCATTGGTAATGTCAGAATGCCGTGATTCTGTTGAGCGAGATGCCAGGAAAACTCATTAAAGTGGATTTAAAGGAAGATACAGCGTAGGCAGAGCTGGTTGTGACGAAAGGCTCGTGGGTCGGTGCCTCTGAGATTTCGGTGTGGACATTTTTTGTTGGTTTTTTTTTTCCCAACAATGTGAATGCAATGAGATCTCTTACTTATTTATTTCTGTCCCTGGTCACCATGCATGGTGAAGAAACAGGGCTCGTTTTAGGGAATCTGTGTTGTGCAAGGTCATATCAACCTGCAGGTTTGCCTTGTGACACAGGCAGCAAGAGGAACTCTGTCTCACAGCTCCTCCTGCGTCAGTCTGGGGCTGATTTCAACGCTGTGCTTTTCCTAGATCTCCTTTGAGAACTAAACATTGCAGCCGTTTCCATCAGACTTTTGTGGAATACAAAACCTTTCCCCTGCAGGCCAGTGACAGGAGCCTGCCCGGTCCTTGGCAGGCATTGGTGTCTCCAGCACCCCTTTTTGCACCTTTGACTCTGAGCTCACCCAACAAGATGTCTCTGGATGAAGAAGCGTTTGCAGATTGCCTTCACTCATTACAAAAAACCCCAGGGTTTTCCAGCTCCCTGCAAGCTTGGTTACCTTCTAGGCCATTACTTTAAAACCTCAATTACAAACTCTCTGGTGTTCATGCTCTGGTGTGAAGGTAGTCTCTTTAAAGAAAGCATTTCTATCATCTGAATATACCTGGTCCTAATAGATAATTTCCCCAGCTGCTGTGACTTCCCTGGGATGGGTAGAGCTGTGCTGATTTACGCCAGCTGGAGATGTGGCTGATTATATGTGTTAGGAATGCGTGCTACAAAAAAATCATTGTTTATGGTCTTGACAAAATCATGCCTGTTGAAAAAAAGAAACAAACCAGATATCAGTCTAAGCAGAAGTAATGAGTGTGCTGTGTAAAATTTCAAGGACTGTATTATTCAGTTCCCCCTTGTTTTGATGTGAGCACACAGACCCTCAGAGTGTGTATTAACAGCAACTGAAATTTTTCAGTTAAAAGAGAATTTCCCATGACACCTCCGAGCTGTGGAACGTGAAGTGCGGTATAAATATAAGTGAATTAAGTCTCAAAAGGTTGCCTGTTGATTGTCAGTAACATTATGAAGAGTGTCTAAGTCACCTAGACTCCTTTAGCCTCTTGATCTTTATGTAACTTTATGTAGAAAGTCTTTATTTGATCTTAGTTAAAAACAGTTCTCCGTGAAGCTATTACTTCATGGTTGGAAAAAAACTTACATGCGATCCCGTATCACCTTGTAGTCTTTTTAAATATATAAAATGTTTGTGTGTATGTGTAAATGTATGCAGAAGAATTTGTGAATCTAGGCCAGTGACATTAAATTAGATGTGTCATTGTATTGTTCTTTATTTCCCTAGCCTATTATTCTCATGTTTTGCAGTGCTCTGCAGGTCAAAGGAAAATGCTAAAGAGATTATATGGAAAAGAAGGGGGGGAAAAAGAGACGACTGTGCTCCGTGCAGTCTCAAACATTTAAAAGAAACCCATCCCCATGACCGTTTTTGTTACCACAGCAGTTAGGAATACAAAGTCTATATTTAGTCACAAATATTTCTTAAACAAAAAGAGAATTTAGGACTCCTGATTGTTATTTTGTAAGATTTAGGTCTAGCAGAATCACAGTGGAAACATACCTTCTGCCACGGGCTATCATCCATCTCCCCAGCCCATGGTCACCAGTAGCTTCTTGAGTGGCATCATGGAAATCCATAGTGTTAAATTGATACAGTCCTACTCGAGATGAACATGTCTGATGGTGTCTAACTTCTAGCCTGTGAGTGCCACTTTCACATTGTTGATCCTCAAGTTTGGCTTCTTTATTGTTGTTGCCAAGTGTCTGAAATATATGCCTGCATGTCCTTGATACCACGCCAGGCAAGCCATCCTATGCCATCGTGCAAGAAGGAAATAGAGGTGCAAGAAGCCATGAATTCTCTGAAATCAAGCGTAGCGCACAGCAATGACCTCAGCCTCTGCTTCTGCTGTTGCTTCTGGGGGATGAGACCTCCCTGCTGGCTCATGTCAACATCTTGGGCCATGACAAGGGGTTGGTAGGTGATAGTGGGGTGGTCTGAGTCCACAAAGCCCAGGCAAGAGCAGGAGGGCAGCTAGCTGGAGGTGAGCAGGACCCACTTTCCCTGGATTTACGCCCCTGCAGGCAACCTGTTGCCCAAACTGGCCTTTTGGGCCATGGTCACCCATCCACGAAGAGTCAGGGAAAGGCTTGTAGGGCATGCAGGTCATGTTCTGAGAACCTGAAAGGACTTTTTGAGCTGAGGTGGCTGAAGCCTATGAGAGTAAGGCTAAAACTGTAATGGAAAACGGCATTTATCCTTCTGAATAAATACAGGCACTAGCAATATCTTATTTGTTTGTACTGTTCTCTCTTCTTGCCATGCCGTAGAAAATATGCATCTTGGGGCTTTATTTTCATATGCACACTTTGTTTACATAACCAGTACATTTTTATCAGCAAGAACCGATGTTAACTGAATTTAACAAAGACAAAGCAAGAGGGAAATGTTCATTCTGTGCATGGTGATATCACAGAAACAATGTGTTTGAAGCCTTGTACTTCAAAAATATGCCTGAGAGGAATGGAAAAATCCAGGCTCATATTGTAAAAACGTGAGTCACAACAGCTATTATCTCTTTAAGAAATGGCAGTCCAGCTTTTTGATTCAGTCATTGATGATTTCCCTTTTTAAGTTGTGGTGCTTTCTTACCCTTTTAAGAAACATCTGGGCTAACCCTGGCTATTTGTAGAAATGTTTGCAATTCATAGATTAAAAGAAATTAGACATAGAAAGGACCCGTGAAATTATCTTGTCCATTTCCTGAAAGCATATGAAATTGAAAAAGAATTAGGCTAAATATATATATATATTAGAATTTGGAACTTTAACTTATGTACAATATGAAGACAGAACATGTCAAGATTTTTCAAGGATGCTGGAAAATGTAATTTTTTTAAGGAAAAGTAAATAAAAGAGTAGCAAAAGCTCTAATGAAGTTTATGTAGGATTTTGCAGTTGTTCCTAGGCAGCTATCTTTCTGGATTTTGCAGATAAAATTGAAAAGATCTGGTTTTGACCAGTTTGAGGTTGATTCAATTTTCTAATAAAGGAGAGCTTTAAGCAAAAATATTTCCCTTTTAAAAAAAAAAAGAAATTGAAACTTCTCATTTCGAGTGGGTTTTTCTGGCTATTTTATCTCCCTCACCACCCCCTATCCTTTCTTTTTTTTTTCTTTTTTTTTTAAATTTTGACCAGTTCTGTTGCTAGAATAGCATCTTTCAGAAGTCTTTAAGGAAGTCTGAGAAGGACGCTGAATATTCTAGTGAAGATTCAGTTTTTGTGAACAAGCAACACCCATGAAAACTGCGACACTTAGTAGAGACATTCCACGTACTCTCTTATCATCTCAGTAAAGTACTTGGTGTCCCTCATGCTATATGGCCATGCCTCCAGTTTGACTATATGGAGAAGGTGGTGCAGAGGTGGCTACCACCGGTTTTCCAGCAAAGGGAATGTCTGCGTAGGTTGGAGGCAGTCACGCAGCCCGTGCTCCGAAGCACTGGAAGCAGGTAGTTGGTGCGATGCGTACCTCAAGCACCTGCAGATGTACGGGGGTATTCACTTTGGATCTCTGTGCGCTTCTACATCTGCACAAGCTCAGGCCAGCCACAGAGTCGGCAGGCAGATTGAGCCCTTGCCCAAGGCAGTGTAGGCTGTCTTGTGTTGGCATTAGTGCTAGTAAGGACAAAAGCGTGTAAGATGAGGTGACTGGTTTCTCCAGACTGGTAGCCTCGGAAGAGTGTAAAAATAGGGCAAACATAAGTAGTCTTTCTTGCGTGCACCCAGGTTCTGCAGCTAAGGGATTTTCTCAGTCAGAGACAGCATCTTTGTGTTTAAAACCTTTAATGGATCTTTTGCCCTTGGATTTGTCTTGTGGTTTGGTGAATCCTTGCCATTTGCCGCCAACAAGTTTCACAGGACAACTCTGCGCCCTGTGGAAAGTGGCTCCAGTGGTTGTTTCAAACCTGCTGCTCTGTGATTTCATTTAAAGTTTCTCCATTCTTGTATTATTAGAAAAAATGAACAATCATTCCCCATTCACAGTCTTCACAGCGCTCATGATTATCTAGACCTAAACTAACAGCCCGCAATGATCTGCTCTCCAGTTTAGAGACCTAGTCTGTGCCCTTGCAGAAGTACTGATCAGTCACTGATTTTTGTTGTCCCCTTCAGCACTGAGACAGGTTTCACTGTGAAAAAACAAAAATTAAAACCACAAAAAAATCTGAGAATTCTCTGGCCACCTGTACTGATGTCATTTATAGAAAGTGAAATTCTATTTGCTTGCACTGGTGCTGAGTCACAAAGCATTGAGCATAAGAAAACTCAATTTGCGGGAAAGCTTCTAATTTCCTGTTTTTCAGGAGGAAGGGGATAGAACAAATGATGTGGGGGGAGAGGGGAAAGGAATAAAGAGACTAAATCTGAATAAAGAAGAATGTCAGAATACCCAAACTCCGGGAAAGCTAATTCATTTTAGCCCTGCTTGTTCAAACAAGGAGTAATGCAGAGTATAATGTACAAGCTCCAGTAAATCATTCCTCTATGATAGGCTGTGATCAATGACAATTTAATGAATTCATTTTAAAATGAAGTCAGAATAGGAAAAACAGTAGTTATTTGAAAGAGTACTTTACTCAAATAAATTGAGTCAATAAATATGCTATTTGTCATGCAGAGTCCAGTTAAAGTCTTGTTTGCTAACAAAAATGCTGTCATCACAGAGCCTAATAGAGGCAAACTATCTGGAACTATCCGCTGTAAATAGACAAATACCATCTGAAAGCAGAAAACAACAATTGCGGCTGAACAAAGAATTGTATCCTGCACACATCAATGAATGCAATAGGGTAGCCCACCTCAAAATCTACTATTTTGTTTGTCACCAGCTTATATTCCGATTTAGTATGAATGGTCTGGTGGTGGTAAAAAAACAAGGGCTGTGTTTCTTCTGTGAAATGAGTTTTAATTGTTGTGTAGTGAGGGTTTCTTTTGCTGGAAAAACATGCCACTAAAGTCACTATTAAATTGCAAAATATGGCTTATTTGAACTTGGATGGATTTGTGCAGGCTACTAGAACAGGGATAAGCTTTATCCCTTTTCAAACAGTAGTTTTACATTAATTTTCACAGCTATCCATGTTGTTTAGTGCAGATACAAGAAGGCTTTTTGTTCTGCTGTTTTTCACACTTGTCTTTATTCACGTAAGTTGAAGAGACGTGACAATTCTCACTCCTTTTCATTCAGGTGGGGATTGGAAGTGTTAACAGTGAAGCACCATCAACCCAAGATGGTCAAAGCTCCCAGGTTTGGGTTAGATGTTCAAACTGGCACTGGATGGAAAGAGCCTGGTTTTCAGATGTGATGAACTGGAAGCAGTGGCTATTCAGCGTCTCAGAAGCTTGGAGTGCTCTCATGAAGGTCTCAGGGCTTTGCCGGGCACATTTGGGCTTCCAACATCCTTCAGATTGTAGGGTGTGGAGGAGAAGAAAATGCTCAAAAGTCTTGACAGATGTCTTGAAGATGGTATTTCCTATCCCAAAGGAAAACAAAATTATGTTGCAGAAGCCTAAGACAGAGATTATGAAGAATTTCTATGTGATTTAAGAATCGGAACTTGACCCTTCACTCTTTAAATTTGGAATAGAACAGCTGGGGCATTTTTAGAGTTTGCATCATGTGGCCAGAGATCGGCTGATTTAAGTCTGCCCTGCAGTCATCTTAGGCACAGTGTTCATCCACTCCCAGAGCTGCATTTTCAAAAATGAGTTAGGAATCCAAATCCCTGTGACTTTCAATGAAACTTAAGCTTGTATGAATCTAAGTTACTCCTTAGTTCGGATTTAGGATCCCAAGTGACAGAAAAACTTAAGAATACTCCACAGTCTATCTACAAAGTCTTTTAGCTCTGATCACGAGTGATCCCTAACTGAAGTTACAGTTTCAGTCATTTCTTTTTTTCTTGATGTTCTACTAACCACATAAAAATAGATGAAGTGTTTCCTGGTAATAGATAGCCTACAAGTTATTTGTGTTATTTTTTCATTCCCATGGCTTTGTTCTTCTTGCTTTGCTCCTGTCACTAGCTTTTGGTACTTTTTGTTTCAGCTGTTTCCACTACTAGAAGTAAAGACCAGTAAAGACAAAGCAGGATGAAAAGATGGCTGACTTCTTGTTACCACCGGGTACTAACAGCTTCCACCGGTTCACGCCTGAATCCTTGGCTGCTATTGAGAAACGAATTGCGGAGAAGCTTGCAAGGAATGCAAAGCAGGAATACAGAGAGCAGCTGGGCGAAGAAGAGAAACCTCAGCCTCAGTTTGATTTGCAAGCTTGCAAGAAGCTGCCCGATATCTATGGGACTGTTCCTCCAGATCTCATTGGGGAGCCATTGGAGGACCTTGACCCTTTCTACAATGATCGTAAGGTGAGCACCAGCCCGCCGTCCTGCTGCTTCACTTTTGCTAAGGCATAAACACTGTCTCTGTTTTGAGGCCTCTTGTTTTTATCTTTCTACAGCCAGTAAAAATATTTTTTACCACATTAAGGATCAGAGTTTCAGCATGAGTAGGTCTCCCAGAAAACATCTAAGCAGGAGGGCAAAGAGGGATAAAAAGCATAATTAAAACTTGGGTGTTTTCAGATAACTCTGAGTATGAATATACAGTGTCTGAAAAGAGCAGAGCAGTAGCTGAGTTAAATTAAGCCAGAGGTTTTTATCTACCCTATCTTGCCTTCTGCATGAGCCTTGACTCTTCACAGGTCTGTTTATCACTTAAACCCCTTAATGTTAAGGGCTTCTGGGTGACTTGAGTCTTGTGCTAACACTCTGCACAAGAGCAGGAGGCACCTCCACAACCGTTCCTGGAGAGCAGCGGTTCTTTTCCTGCTGAGGGATAGTTCAACTCCATTTAAGATGACCAAAATAAAGCTGAAGGGAAATGTGAGTAGCATGTGCAATGCTGGCATTTTGCAGAAGGGTAAGCTTCATCCCAAAGCGAGAATCACCTGATGAGGAATCACGTGTAGGCTGGACCAAAGCCACAACAGTGCAAACAGCTTCTGTCAAAAGGCTGTTGACAGCAGAGCTGGGCTGGTTGCTTACTACAGTTCATTCCGCTTTCCAAATGTTTCGCAAAACAGAGGACAATATTATGCTTGGAAGCATGGTGTATTTTTAGGCAGCTTCCAGTTCTTTCAGGTACTGATGTTCCTGATTTTGGGCTATGCGATTTCCTGTAAACAATTAATTAATATGACCACGATGCTACTTCCATTCGAACAGTGTAGAAACAGGTGCAAGAACTAAGCTAAATGGATAAAGACAAATAGATTACTTACCTGGAAGAGCGAGAATTAATTTACCTTTTAATTTGCCTGCTATCCCCGGGCACAAGCAGCAGGATATAGATTTGCAATTTTAGTGTCATGAAGGTCTTAGACTCAAGGTGGGTGAGTTGTTTAGAGTTTATCTATTGGGTGTCCTGATCCTGTCTCTGAGTGAGTAATAGTTCCTCTGTGCATGGTGGGACATCTTCAGAGCTCTGTAAATCGGGCCAGCATCCAATTCACCTTTGCTTTGGATTTAAGATAACTCAGAGCATTGGTTTCCTCCGCCCAAATTAACCTGAGTACAATGACAGTGCTTCAGTGCCAGGGTCAGATTCTGCTGTGGAGTTGTGCCTCATGCAGCTTCCTACTTGGTGAGACAAAAAACATCGACTGAGAGCAATAAAGTGCTCAAGGTAGAGAAGATGGAGTAACAACATAGTAAGGTTCCTGGCACCTGGGAAGAAGAGCATCATAAAAGTCCCTCCACCACATTTTAGTCTCCAGGTCATTTTTTATTTTTAAAGGTGATTCCGCTCTCTTCCCAGCCCCATGATGGAGATGATGGCACAGGACACTGTAAGGAGTGAAAGAAGAAAATATAGTTGGGAAATTGCAATAAGAGAGGCAACAGCTCTGCTGGGAGGGTCTTGGACAAAACTCTTCACTGAGTCAAAAGAAATTTGGGGGTCTTGGGAGGGAGTGGGGAAGATGTATGGAATAGTGGCAGGAGATTCCCAATGGGACATGGGCTGGGAAAAGAAAAGCATAAATGCAAATACTGAATGTTCTCATTTTCTTTTTTTTTCCAGACATTTATAGTACTGAACAAAGGGAAGACAATCTTTCGATTTAGTGCCACTCCTGCCTTGTATATACTTAGTCCTTTCCATCCAATCAGAAGAGCAGCAATTAAAATTTTGGTACATTCATATCCTTTCTGTTGATTTCCCTCCTTGTGTATTTTATATGGTTTTTAAACACAGATGGATGGAAGTCAGAAACCATTTTATTTCATTAAGCTGTTTTAAATCTTTTGGTTGAATTTGCTTGCACAAGAAGAAATGCATTTGAATTTTTGGTTTGTTTCACTTTGTTATGTGAGCTATGAAAATGACTATATTATACTGCTGGCATCAGATAATGTGAACTGCGCTGGAGAGCCTGGTGAGTTTACTCAGGATTAAAAGGTGTGAAGGGCCTGATCATGTTTAGTAAAGAGTCAGTGGAAGAAACTGGGTGTAGTACCTTAGAAAGAAAGGGAACCAGGAGGCTGGAATACACCTGGGGACATCTACACTGATGGAGAGCTTTGCTACTGAGCACTTAAGCAACCTCTCCCATAAGACTCTGTGACAACATATGCAGATGCAATTTAATTTTGAACTGCCTCAGAACTGATTTTTTTTCTCTCCTGAAACAGAACATTTAAAAAATTGTTCTGTTGCTTTTTTAGTTTGTTTATTACAATGTGTTATCCAGCTAGGAATGAAAGCACAGGCTGGCCTGCTGGACCTTTTGATGGAAGGGCGATGCCCGATTTCCCCTAGTTCTAGTTCTGAAGTCATGCAAGATATATTGCAGTGGTTGGTTGTGGCTTGTTTTGTTAACACAGCAACAGAAACATTATATTCTGACATAGTCACATCTCTCTGGAAGACCAAACTGACCCAAATGTTCAGCTTTGTGTGAACATTACTAAAAACACACCCTTGTTCATGAGTTGCCTGCTTTCCCTACGGTTCACATGAGAGACCTGGCCGTGATAATTCAAAGACTCCACATGCTGCTGTGATGATCGTGTGATGTTTTAGTGATGGAAATCCCTCATCTGCAATGTTCACGTCCACCACAGAGAACTAATAAATACTAAGCAGGTAGTGTCTTAGAATCATTGGTTTATTATCAGATTTCAGGGAAAAAAATAGAGAAAGAAACCAGATTCCCAGTGGTTGTCCACACAGTGAGAAAAAAATAAAAGTGATATTCTAGCAAGAGGAAAAATAGGTGAAGCTTCTAGTTACAATAATTCTATGCAAAAATGAATATGTGATATCAGCCAAGACATTATTATGGTTACTGAGAGTACACCATAGAATTTTGCAAAAAGATTTCCTTATGGACCAGGTTATATGTGCAAGTAGTGCTGCACATGCTGCTGCATACCCAGAGCCCAGCAATGTTTATTAGGCACAATTACATCAGCACAGACTTGCTGAACTTAATTGAGGTCAATGAATTTGCACAGGTATGGCTAAGAGAAGAATCTGAAAATTGAGCTTCTTAGAAAAAAGCACATATGTGTGAATATTGCCTCCAGCTTTGGAGGCCTGTTCTGTCTTCTGCTCACTTTCTTCTACACTGACTGGTGAAGCCAAGAGGTAATACACAGGAACTACATGCCCTTGGTAGCACTCAGCCAAAAGATAAGTATGCAAGAAATCCTGAGCACATTACTTCCAAGGATAAAGACCACAGAGGAGTGAATTTGAAAGATGTCAGGAACAGAAATACGGTCAGATAAGGAGTGTAAAATCTGGGGAATGGAAGGTCACAATGCAAATAGCATTTTAGTGCCAGAAAGACCCAAGTTATCACCTTGCGTTGATAATGTCAGGAAATCCAACAGCTCAATCTTTGGCAAGCACAGGCAGGAGGCAACAGCTCCAGTCCCAGCAAAACAGCAGTGAAGTTCCTGCATTAGGCACTGATTTGTTTTCTGTCGATAAAGACCTTTCACATCAACCTGAAACACAAAGGCCAATTGGCTGAGCAGGCAGTCAATATCCCAGGCAGAAAGGAGCCTGAATCGGAAGTACTCAAGCAGATAATATCACAGACATGAATCTGGGAACCAGATCTATTGTCTTGTGTGAGTGTAATCAAGCAATCTTTATTTTCCCCAGGGCAAAAGCCAAAAAAGAGCATTAACAAATGGTGCCCTGTCACGTAAGTGTCTGAAGCAACTTCTTTAGTAGATGCCATATTTCCATTTCCAGTCATTGAGTGTACCGTAAAGGCCAACAGTAGAACAGAATAGAGAGGACAGAGTAAAATCGTCCTATATAGAAGCTGTGGGGGTCACATTTCTTGGTTAAGTAGCTGTATATGGAGTTCTTCCTGTGAGACTTCAGGCAGGATAGATCCTGTAAGTTCACTGCTCATCCAGCCAAGCCTGATTAGTCTAGTCATTCAAAAATACACCTTCCCAAGGGAAAATAACATCCACAGCCTCCTAGCAATGTGAATTACTTCAATTAACAACATATCCCTAAACCTCTTCTAGGTAATTTCTTCTTCAGAGTCTAGGTGGCCTCATGAAAGGACCATGGCCCAGGTGGCTGCCCAGAACAAGGCCCTGGCCCGTTTCTGTCACAGAGCACATGGAGAGTGTAGGTCTGCATCCCATTGAATGAACACTTTTTGCCTTCTGCATCATTATTAGCTATTATTAACATCTTTATTTACTATGTCCACCTATTAATAAGATTAAACCATTGCTAACATTTCATTGATGCCTTATGCTTAAAAGGCTCCTCTTAGTTCTTTTTGCCTGCAAGCCAAGGACCATTCTGTGGTGTCCTTAGTTTCTTCAAGCCGTTTGCTGCCCTGTATAAAATAGATAGCAATTGCTATTCCTGGTTTTTCTAGCTATTATAGATAGTTGCTCTCAGTTTGCCACTGATCCAAAATGGGGTTTTGGCCAAAATTACCATCCTTGAAGCTAGAATTATGGATACCGGCCCATTTAAAAAAAATCTTCTTAAAGAATTTCCAATCTTTGTTCTTATTTTCTGCTTGCAACTTTTCTCCCATCTGATTTTACACACTTTCCTCCGTAAGGGAAAATGAGACCTTGTGAAGCACCAATTATATGTACTATTGATTGGGACTAACCTTTGCTTGCACATATTATATGTAATTTGGCAATGATCACTTAAAGAGCCCCTAGTATTCAGTCTGCTAATTAACAATTATCCATCATAATGAAGACTAGAACAGAAGTATGCTGTGTTTGACTCAATATCTTTGTGCTAGAAGATAGAATTTATAACTTTTAGAATCAATTTGCGCAAAGCCTATTCTATAACTTCACATTGGAAATAATAGGTTTAATTTATTGCAGAAAGTAGTTTAGTATATTTGGTTTGTGGTCCATAGCAGAGTCCAACCCATATTTCTGGATGCATTAGCCATGTCAACTCATGGATCAGTAGGCTTTCAAAAATTAGAATTAATAGCAGTTCTAAGACAGGTAACAGACAATGATGCTAATATAGCTTATCTCAATTTCATCTCCTTTACTTTGTCCTTTCTGAGTAGATCATCATCACTGACTTTTTCTAATGCAAACAATTGCATTAGCTTTCAGGTCGGAATGCTAATTTTAATTCTGTAGGAGTTTCTGTTTTCTTTTTTCTTTTAACACAGGTCTCTGGCTTCTGTGCATAACCAGCTGATATGTTTCATTCTTTTATGTTCTTTGTAGTTTTCAGCTTGGTCATGAAACTCAGTTTGAATTCATAGTGTGTTTGATGTCCCAAAGCTGACCCCTTACATTTTCAACCTGTGTTCTCTGGTGTATTGTCTCTGGTGTTTGAATAAGAAAGTAGTGACACCTGCCTATAAATGAGCATCTGGGAAAGCTGTTAGATTCAACTTATACCACAAGGAAACAGGGATGTATAAATCAGACCAGTGATCCTAAAATGGGTGGTTATAGAGGAATGTCTTTCTTTGGAACTGAGTTGGAGTATAGTATCTGTTCGGCATGGCCTGAAGATACCACTCTGTTTTACTGTTGTTGTTTACATAGCATTTCATAGCATTTCGCTGTAGTTGAAAAAAATCCAGTGTTTTCTAGGCTAGCTGCAGCTTACAACCTAATTGTGTTAACCAGATGGACACAACTTATCTCAAGCTGACGTGAGAAAATGTGACTGGAAATCGGATATCCTTCCCAGTCCTTCAGTAGGAGGTGTTGGTCCAGAAGTGGAAAATGTTTGTGAGATGAGCAGTCCCTTTGAGTTCAATTACTGCTTTCTGCGATGGTGCTGGGGGATATGCAGGTTGGTTACTACCAATTTAACCTCGTAGTTGCTTATGTGGCCCATCGGAAAACGTTCCACTCTGTATTCAGCAGAGATTTTGGCTCTGTGAAAGGACAATTTTCATGCAAACATTTCAGGACATATGTTTGAAATTATATTCTTTGATCACTATTCTCAAACAAAAAATAACACCAATGAAATCAGTAAAGAGGTGAAAAAAACCCCCAACTTATTTTTTTTCCTAAAGAAGACAAAAGAAATTTACATCTGGATGCTACCGTTCTTCCCTGGGAAGGGTCCCAGCCTATTCACTGAGTTGTAGGCTGTTTTCCTTTGCCTTATCTTCTGTCCACTTAAACTCATTAGTTAAACTTTCTCCAGTAGCATGGGACCTATTATTTATGCAGGAGAATCCCATCATGTTTTGTAATTTTTTTACAGAAAGTGGCACGTGCTTTTAGGAGAGCAGTTCAGTGAACTATGTTTTCAATTTCAGGAATTTGATTTAGGGTGCTCCTTTTTGTATTTATGGCCTCAGCTTAGCAGCTAAGTGCATGGACTATACACTTGGGAGGTTCGTTTTAGCCTCCAATTAGGGAAACTGGTGCCTCAGCTGAGGCAGTCAGCTTTGCAGACCAAGACTGCATATTTGCCAAGCGGGTTTGCAGACCAAGCCTTAAAATTAGTGCTCTGAAACTCATATTAGCTTTTGGTGAAACTTTATACTGAAAGCGAGACCTCAAGCCCATTAGAGAGATTAGAAAGACCAGATTTATAACTTGCCCTACTGCCTGAGAAATGTTTCAGGATGCAAAATAAAATGGGAATTTGCAGACACAGGTTTTTCTGTAGATACTTAAATGAGACTAATCCCTCTTTTCATACAAAGTTGTGCACCTATGCACATTGTTATCTGACCAACACAGCTGTAAATTTGGGGTATTGTATTTTCAGAAGACTGCAGAGTCAGTACATTTGTTTACTGTATAAAGTATGTATAAAAGATGTAGGCAAAGAAAAAAAAAGCAGGAGAGGTTCCCTCATTTTTTCTATGTTTATATAATTGTTTCCTTATGCACTTGCAAACAGATGTTTTTAGTCCTTTTTAAGCAACTTGCAAATTATGAGTGAGCTATGACCTCTTGTGTGAATGACAAAAATTTATGAATTCTTATAACATATGCGTTGTTTTCCTTAATTCACTTATTTACATTGTTCAGTATGTTTATTATGTGCACTATTTTAACTAATTGTGTGTTCATGGCACAATCAGAGACTCCGCCATGGAATAAATATGTTGAGTAAGTATCCTTTCTGGTTTACAGCTGCCCTGTCCTTATCTCATCCTTCCTCTTCCATTTGTTACATTCTTTTCATCTTGTTTGCTGTTGTCTAATTTCTTTCCAGTAATACTGACCATAGTATCTGTCCTGACAAAATGTGTTTTCCAGGTGTTTGTTGCCTGTGAAACCTCCCTTAGTAAGTAAACTAACAATTTTTAGTCTACCGAGCTCATACCTATTGCTAAATGCACCTGCTATGCTACATCTGAATGAAATCACGTATGAGGAGAACTCCATTTGAAACTGGCCAGCCTTCCACAGTTCCCATGCAAGAGATTTGATGGTTGGGCACATTAGAATAGGCTGATGGAGTTTAAGTTGAATTATTTCAGAAAACACTTCCTGGACATACTTAGTGCTGTCCTTAAACTGAAACTTATTGGAAGCAAAACTTTCTTTCGGACTGAGTGCATCATGAGAAGTGTTCCCCTGGAATCATTGGTAGACATACTTTATGAGCTAGCATAAAATTGTCTGGGAACACTTTTATGAGGTTTTCTGTCTTTTTAGCTTGTCAAACCTTCAGAAAAAATAGCAAAGATATCACTTGAAGGTTTTTTGGTTGGATTTTTTTTTTTTTAAAATTAATTTAAAAAGAGGCTAATGGGCTTCAGGAAGCCCCTTTCATTTCTTTAAGTTGCTTTAAAATATTCTTCTTAGAAACAGATACCAGATGCACAAGCTAATCAACCTACAGTGCATTAAACAATTATTTTGGCTCATTGAACCAATCAGAACACACTTTTTATTTTTGACTGACATATGATAAACACAGCCATCTGCTGCTCCACAGCCTGGTGTTTGGTCTACTCAAGGCTGTAAGGAAAGACGATAAAATGCCCTTATTTTAGGTTTCATAAAATCATGCAGGGCACATCTTCTAGGCCATAAATTACTAATTATAGACAGTACTGAACCAAATATTTCCTCTGATCACAATAACATCCTAATCCCAGGATGTTTCATGTATTCTGTATAGTGTAGTACCCCTGAGTATGTCTGTGACTTTCCTTTTCCCCTGACATTGTCCTTTTCCTACTGAAAACTGTCAGACAGTACCATAGCCATGATGTATTCAGCTGAAACATGGACAACTCATCCATGTGAGTCAAAATTTGGTCAGTGGGTCTACAGCTGGGAATTTGAACATTCTGGAGGAAAATATCAAAGTGCTTGTTGTGTCTTCTGTAAGCAGGAAAATGTGGATGATGTTATCAGTGCGCCAAGCAGGGCATGCAAGAAACGTAGAGCAGAAGTGCAAATGGGCTCATGCAGCATGGAGTAAATCTTTCATGTTTCCTCTTCTCCTGTGTCCCTTCATACCTCTCAGCTTTTCCTCCTCAAATGCATAGAATGAAATCAAAGGCAAGTACTTTTGAGGAGCAAAATAACGCAAGGAACTGTAATTGAAATTGATTAATATTGGATTTGGAAAAGAGACATTTAATTTGTTTTGTTCTGCTGTTCCAGAGACTCACAGGGGATACAAGAGTAACCTCGTGCAAATAATTGTCCTTTAAAATATTTTCCTTACCATTTTGGAAAAAGAAATCGATTCAACTTCCTTCCACTAAAAATTTTTTAAAAATCCTGACTTCTGTTGTTAAAGAAGCTGTTCAGTTGCTGGAGGACTTTGCCCAATCCATTTAGAATTAGATGATGATTATACAATCAATTAAACCATCTGACATGCTGAATAAATACAAGTGCTTTATCATTTTAATGAGCTTATGTACCGTTAAGTATTTCTTTTAGTTCTTTGCATGTGTTTTCTGAATGTATTACTGAATACACATGCTTAAAGAGACTATCACATGGGTGACCTATATTTGAAATACCAGAGCAAAACTAAATAGGAGCCATGAAAAGTCAGATACAAGATAATGCTTACGTGTATGGTCAAAGAGGAGATGTAAGAAACATTTAATGCCTACTGTTGCACAAAAACTGTCCTGCTAATCTCCATTTTAAGATGAAGCATACCAAGCTTTTATAACATGTGTAACTAGCTCTACTGTGTGACATGATGGCAGGAGGGCATGAGATTTGCCACTATCTGTATGTATGCCCAGTTGCAGATCAGCGGAATACAGTTAAGAGAAAACATTTCCTTTTTATGCATAATGAAGTTCTTCTTTATATTACCACCTTTAATTGCTTACACCTTTTTTTTTTACTAAACAGAAGTCTCAACTGTTATAATTCTGTGTGTGTGATGGCATGATTATAGCTACTGATGTTTAGGGCCTGAACAGAAAACTCAAGCTAGTGTTTCCAGTAAAAGCCTCTAACATCATGACTTAGAAGATTTGTGTTTTATGGGATTTTAGGTGTTTGGGTTTTTTTAATAGGCTTTGGTATCATCTGCATCTTCATTTGGAGAAAAGGGGTAGGGAATGCCAGTGGTGGATACTAAACTTTTATTATTTTTATTAAGATATGGCCTAGAATACCTAGTCCCACTGGGCTAGGTGTGTCAGGTAGAAACATTAAAAAAGAGGTGTTGTATGCCCTGGAGTATGTCTCTAATGGTAGGTAGAGCCCTGGGTGAATGTTATAAGTCAGACACATTACTGTCCTCCACAGAGAATTTGCTAAATTTTATTACAAGTACCATCTTTATTACAAAAGGTAAGATGTATGTTCTACCCAAGATCATCACAGTGAAGAGGCTGTTGGTAACAAACAATTTATCTTATTATGGGAAAAAAACACCCTCATGTCTTTTACTGTCAAGCAGGTCAAAACTACTACATATAGTATTCGGGTGGGAGTTGTTTACTCTTTTTCAGTGAGGGCAGTCTGTTGTTTAATTCTGAGGGCTGGTGTGATTTACCATGGATAGTGAAACACAAGGGAAGTTGCAGGAAGAATACTCTTTTTAGCTAATGAAACCAAGTGGTGACATTTTTTAACCTACTGTCCTTCGAAATGTCCTGGGCAGGAAGAGATGAGAGGTATGAATGGAACAACCACCCTCGTTCAAATTAGAGAAACAACAAGGCATGTGGCATAATCCATTCCTCTTTCACTGGTGATGGCAGACAGAGCGTCAAAAGTCCCATAGCACAGCTTAGCAGTGTAGTATTCATGCTTGACTTACTTAATGAGTGAGGATTCATCAAGGTACATCCTCTGGTGAAAATTATCTTCATCCTGCGGCTGTCATGAGCGCTTTCCCATTTCTTACATGTTCCTTGGTCCACACGTGAAGCTGCTCATACACAGCCCAGTGCTGCAGCCATGACTCACATGAGCAGCCCCAACGATTTGGGCAGGAGTGTCTCATGTGAGTAGGACTGGGTTGAGTGTGCCTCTGCCATTGCTGCCGTCTACTGCTTATAATGCTCTTGCTTATCTTGGCCACTTTATTCCCCAGGTACACTTTCACTGGCATTTACACTTTTGAGTCATTGATAAAAATATTGGCAAGAGGATTTTGCATGACAGAATTCACCTTCCTTCGAGATCCATGGAACTGGCTGGATTTCAGTGTTATTGTTATGGCGTAAGTAGCACTCCCTTATATTTTTCAAGACAGCGATAAGCAATAGAACTTTTTAAAAAATTGGCTGTTCTCTTTTTTTCCACTCAAATTGTACTGAAAATGAGAAAATGCTGAAGTGTATTAGGATGGAGGTTTTTTTTCCTGAGTGGTTTCTGAGGAAGAAGTCAGAGGGATTCTCAATTCTGTTCTCTCAATTCACTAGACTATTTTGGAGAAATTATCTCCTCTCTCTGTGCTCCACAGAGAGAGCTGTTTGTAAAATACCTGTAATAATACTTTAATACTTGCCTATCTAATGTAGTTTTGGGAAGCTTCAGACCCCTGTATAGAAAGTGGTATAAGTGTGACTGAATACCCTTGTATTTAAATCCCTATTTATACTCTATCTATCCATAACACCACCAAAGCTGTTTTTGCATTCTTAACTTCACAAACCTTCTTCGCCCTGAAAGTAATTACTATTTTACTATAATAGAGAATTAAATTAAAGGCCTCTGAAACTTGTTATATACCTTGGGAATAGAAATTTTTCCCCCAATATGATATTCCCCTTCAGCTGCATACTTCTACCTAGATTATTAGAGTTCACTGAGGACACGTGGGGTTCTGGTGCGTTGAAGGAGCTGATGGATTTGTGGCATCTAGACAGCTAAAAATACATGGGGGTAGGGGAAGAGTCAGCCAACGCTCACAGCGGACACAGGGTCAGCCCAAGCTCTGGCCAAAGGCAGATGTCTGACACCATCGGTATCTGCAGCTGAGCTAGAAATCCAGATTTTCTTCACAGTCAAAGAGGAGAGAAAAGCATGCAAAGAGCACATGTTGTCTTGAAGTGGAAGCTAGTAGAGATGCCCTGAAAGGCCCCATTTCCTAATCGTAGAAGGATTTCAGCTGATGTCCCTGTATTTTCTGCTTAATGATACCTATATTCTGTTCTGGTTTTAGTTTAGTTCTCATTGCCATCTTTAAACCTCATAATTCACAGCGTTATGTGAGATGCAAGCCTGTTAGCACTGACATTTGAGCTGAAATCCTGGGCCCGTGATATTTGAATGGAACCAAAATTGGGAAAAAATATTCAACCAAACTTAGTTCAAACACCAATGAGGGCCACTGCAGTTGATAGCAGAACTCTGGTAGGGTGCAGGGATCAGGGCCAATATCCAAGGAGCATCTGGATGATGCTGTTAGTCATATGGTTTAGTTTTAGGTAGTCCTGCAAGGAGCAGGGATTTGGACTTGATGACCCTTGTGGATGCCTGCCAACTTGAGATTTGATGTTTCTATGATTCTGTGATCCTCAGCAGCATTTATCAGAACAGCATGAAGATGTGTAAAACCTATGTGGACTTCATCCGGAAGACTCCCATTTATTTTAGTAGGCTTTGGATCAAAGCCAGCCCTAGGCCAGATCCTGGTATCTGTTACTGCATTCCTATGGATTTGGCTGAACTGACATCTGGCTGTCGCGATAAGCTTTTTAAAAAAATGCAATGCAGATGGGGAGGAGCTTTTGGAGGTCAGCACATATTGGGTATTTTTCTCAGATAAACTTTTCCTCAAGCAGCGCTAAGTGCAATTCTCCTGCAACATTTAGAGGCAGGACAGAACAACAAGCGTCACCTGCCTGCTCTCCTGTCCATCAGGCAGCTGGTAAAAGCAGGGTACGATAGTTCATCTGTTTGTGAGTTACGACGCGAGTTTATTTGCAGGTCTCTGAATTCAGCACAACATGGAGAGTTTCTGTGCATGGATTCCCTCTATTCTACAAGGAAGGAGGTTTTTGAGAGTGAGGCAGAAAGGAGCAGAGAAAAGGGCAAGAGGACTCCCAGCTTGCAGCCTTGGCAATGCATCTGCTCCACCTCATCTTCTCAGCTCAGGCGGAGGTTGGGGCATCACCCCCGGCTCTGAAGAACTCCTCTGGTTCTTATCTCATTTACTGGCACTGAAATGCAAGTCTGAACAGTCAGTGTGGGACAAGGTCTGGATATCCCTTAAAGTCTGTCCACATCATCTCTGGGTGTTTGGGGCTTAGGGAGCTGGAAAGATGTGAAGGTTTGCACAGACCTTGAGGTGCAATTCACTCCCTGCTGGTAGGAACTGGGATTTGGTGCCCAGAGGTTGTGGGCTTACACGTCTTTTTTCTTTTCTAATTCTAGACTTGAATGGCCACTCAGTGCTCCAGCCCAAGGATTCATGAAAACTTCCTTAGGGCTTATTTAATGAGAGGCTTGGGTGTCTGTGCTTTCTTTCCTAGTTACATTTCAATTTTCTTTCCAAGTGGTATTTCATCTCTTAGTTAGAAGATCCCTAAAAGAGGGGGGCCAGCAACTGTGAAAAATCAAGCTTCTCAACATCAAATTATAGCAGTGGCTGTGCTCTTCAGAACTGGCACCCGTTCCTATCATTTCTTACTTTAAGGCATATTATACTAACATTTTTCAAATAGAAAAAAAAAAAAGAATTGGAATTCTGGAAGACAAAAGAAATAGAAAAGTGTTTTATTGAGCCTATAGGCAGCAGTGAGAGAGTTAAAAGTGACTGCAATTTGATCTTCATATGTACAATGAAACCTCCTTCCCAAGTATGCAAGCAGCAGACAGTACAGAGTGTTGGATAATGGACTCTACTCTGATATGATTTATCCTTCATATAAAACCAATTTGCAAGTAATTTAAAGTAAGATTGATCACACAGGTAACCCTGATGTTGTCTTTGCTTATAGCCAGCGTGATGCTAGAGGTATTTCTGTATCTGGAAACAAAGATGGCATGAGGGTTCAAAATAAGAGGGCCATGAGATTTAGATGAACCGAGGCTTTTGAGCTAACAGAAAATCTGATTCTTTCACTGATGGGTGTTACAATGGAAAGACCATCCCTTGCTTTAGAGTTATTGCATAATAACTTCTTACCTCCTCTTTTGGGCAGAAACGGCACAGGTTGGGTCACAGAGAGTAGTTTTAAATAGCGCACTAGAGAGTAAGATGTGCCACAGGTCTCCAGGGCTTTCCTCCTGCCCTGTGCTAGCAGACACAGCCATGGTTTGTGGCCCTCTGTGGGGCCATGGATGGGTTCTGGGGAACTTATGAAACTGCCCCTGTTTCGATCAGTCTTTCCCAGACAAGCGAGTACTTTCCAGGACAGGCAAGGGAGAGGCAGCTCTAACTCAGGGTTGGAAAGTGCCCTGCCAAAAGCTTAAAGACGATAAGCAATTCCCTGGCTAGCAGGAAAATTCCGGATGGGAATTCCAGTTGCTTCTCGCTCCCCAATAAGGATGAACCAGTCTGCTGCAATTTCATCCAAGAAATGGCCGAAATAAATCTTAATTAAAGATTGTGAACAAGCAGCAGTAGTATTTGTTTCATATGCTTGTTCACATATTAGTAATGTGTTTTTACAAACCTCTGGTCAGCAAAAGCATATGCCCATGCTATTGCTTCTCCCAAAATCATTTTTTTTCTACACTTGCATGCTGCAGAAGAGTTTGGGAGAGAAGCACTGGGTAAACCTGGGGAGGAAACAGGTAAATCTTTGCCCAGACTCCCCTATGAGATTATGAAGAGGAGAAGCAATATTGCTTTTCCAGGCTATAATCTGGATTAGTAGATATGGAGAGGATGCTTTGTCCTCCCCAGAGGCCTTTGCACAAAGCCCACTTAAGCAGGCTTTGTAAAATGACCAGGTGAGTTTTTTCCTTAACGTGTAAAAACAAATACCTCAAAGAAGTAGAATGTGTTAATGAAATTTAATAGAAGTTTAATAGTGAAATTAAAGGGTCCAAGAGCTCTCTTGTTCAGAAGAAACAGTGGTGACTATGCTTTTACTGTATACAGACTTGGAGGAAGTAATTTTGTACAACACTGATAAAGCCAAACTCATTCCATAACTGACCTTCCTGGGAGCATTTAGCTCAGATGTGGCATGGGTCTCCATGATGACCAAAATAGGCATGTCAGTGAAGAGCTGGGATTGGTATTTTAATCCTAAATAGTTTTTAGTAGGATTGCAATTATATTCATTCAAAATCCATCTTCCTGCAGCGAAAGGGAATGGATTTGATGTTCAAAACAAAATAAAATGTTAAGCATCCCTTGAAACCAACATCTGCTTTACCACAGAGTACAGCATCTTAGAATAAATAACCCAGTAGAAACATTTGCGCTGATATTTTCCAATGTTGTCCTATATGTAGTTTACAGAAGCTATTATGTGAAAATCACTTGGGTATTTGAAGCTTTTATTTTTTTTAAGAGCAGCAAAGTAACTCTTAATGTTTCCTATAATGTGAAGAATTTTTTGTTAAACTACATGATGGTAAAATCTGTAAAGTATTTATTGCTGAACAGCACGATAACACAGTTCACCCAGTAGTTTTATAAATTGATGCCTATTAGATAAGTTTAATAGTTCAAGAAACATTTGAAATAATGTGTACTATGAGAAACCTGGGACAAATGGCATCAAAGAACAGCCTGAAAAGTGGATGCACCTCTCATTCGGCTGCGTTCGCTCCCGTTGTGTATGAATGCATTCTTCATTCAGACAAGTCTCATACTCTATTGTATAATTCCAAATAACTGTGACTTAATTCTACAGGTATGTAGGAGAATTTGTGAATGTAGGCAGTGTTTCACCTCTTCGGACTTTCAGGGTTTTGAGAGCTTTAAAAACTATTTCAGTAATCCCAGGTAAGAAGCCCTGATCCTTACGTTTTGGCTCTCAGCTACAAGTGATTCTTTCTCTGTCTCTCTTTGTCCCTTTGACTGTTGTTTTTTTGCTGGTGTTTTGTCATTGTCTGTGTGTGACTTTCCCTTGTTACAGATACATAACTGAATTTGTGGACCTGGGCAATGTCTCAGCCTTACGAACGTTCAGAGTACTGCGGGCGCTGAAAACAATCTCAGTCATTTCAGGTGAAAATCAGGTTAAACACTCCGGCTGCAGTTAAAGCCTACATGCCATTTCCAGTAGTAAACACAGTAATTACAAACGACTTAACCATAGATATTGTTCAGGAAATGGAGGAATGTAGGGAATGTGACCTGTCAATAGAATACATTTTTCATATGTTTTTCCAATACTGTTTTTGTGGGCAGAAGGAATTAAGAGTGCCTCCAAAATTACAGACCTCACTAAGACGAGTGCTGCTGTAAGAACGGTGGTATGCGGTGGCTCGTGAATCACATACATAAAGTACTCATTCATGAACCATAGGGAAATGGCAATGAAACTGTTTTAAAGTCTTCGGATATTGATTTTTAAAAATGGAAGGTTAATGACCTCAAAATGCATAATCGTGTTTAAGAGCGCATCGATAGAGGAATCTAAATCTGTGCTATGAGCTGAGGTTTCAAGACTGCAGGCATAGATAGCCTAATTTGTCATGGTGTTTATCCATTTGCATGTGATAGAAACACTGTTTAAATTTCGGACCCTGAAGAGATCAGAAAACGTTTCATCGTTGATTTCGGTAGGTTCAGCATTTCATCAACTCACATCTTCTCACATTTTCAAGGATATGATTCCCCCCCCCCTCAAGAAAAAATTACTGCAGATCTGGTAATGAAAGAAGCTCTTTTTTCATAGCTTTTTATCTAATCTATTACTATTTCTTAAAATAATAAATAATATTTACTATTAAGTAATTTATACAGAGATGAGTCCACTGAGGACTAACCATATGACAATACTTTCTTGCCAAGCATTATCTATGGACAGGTCTCATTCAGCCTCAGTGTTTAACATCGCCAACCTGCATGACAAGGTAGAGAAGATAGCAAAAACCATGCATGGTAGATCCTTTCGGTGATAATCCTGAACAGATGTTGGCAATTACACGTCAAAAATATTTAAAACATCGAGACAACTGCTCAGATTCTCACGCACAGCTCTTTAAGGTTAGAAAGACTTTTCCACACATTATATTATGCACATCTACACTGTAATAGAAATCTGATCAAATTCTGTGGTGTAAACTTATAGGGACGTGTATTACAACTATCACTAGCACTCACATGGAGTATAAGCTAGAAATGGGAATTCTGGAATTGGGGTGTTAAGAAAACATGTATAACTGGGTCTAGGGCTTACTCCCTCTTTCCAACATTAAAGTAATGAAAATCAGTGGAATTAATGAAAGAGCAAGGTACTCTTCGTTGAAAGTGTATGTCAAAATATAGCTTTTAAAGAATACTTTAAGATGATAATTCATTAGGTCTGGTATTACTTGAAATCAGTTCCCGTCAGGTTTTGGTGTTAAGTCTAAAAAGAATAATCTATTAGCAGAGAGGGGTTTTTTAAGTTTTCTCTAATTGGATTTCCATTGAGAAAGGATTTTTTTTTTCCTTGAGAAGCAGAAAGTTGAGCACGGTTTGACAGATCATGTGGGATAGTAGTGGCTAATCAGAAAGAAAACTGGAATTTCCTAGTTTCCTTTGCCAGCAATTTGAAGACTAACTTGGAGGGACAGCCATCTCCAGGGGACACCTTTCACTTTCCATCTTGTCTCAAGCTTGAGCCTCTTCAGAGCAGAGCCTGTCAATTTTGCTGAGTTATATATATAACAATTTTCTGCTGTCCTGTATCAGGGTTAAAGCTGGAGCTTGTTTTACATCAAATGATAAATTTTGGCTGTTTTTTTAGTGGAAAAAAAGGAGTACTGAGATTCAGAAGAACATTATTTAAAAATATATCAAAGCCCTTCAGTGATATTAAACACCGAGTTGTTCCATTTGTTGGTTAACAGAAAAAGAAAAAAAGATGAAGAGTCTTATTTATTAGAGTAATACATAATAACTCACATTCTCTTTTTTTCTTTCTGACTGACTATTTGATTAGTTTTTTGATAACTGCATTTTTAGGTACTAGTAACTAAATTATTTGCTGACATAACTGCACGAAGATATGTTAATAGAATATCTGGCCTTAGATTTTATTGTCAAGATTACCTGTGCCCTGAGTATGTTTAAATTACAGATGTGGAGGGTTACAAATTGCCAGGGAACACCTAGCTGCCTGTAAAGCACAGCTAAGGTTTCTTTTTAATGTTAGCAGATAATTTCAGAGGAGGTGGTTCATTTTTCAGTTAGGCAAGTATATTTTAAAAGAAATATTGGGCATGATGCTGTGGTTTATTTGGAGATCAGTCTGAGTTTTTAATGATAACACAGGCTTATGCTGAGATGAAATATTTTCCCCCAATAGGCTGAAAAATGAAAAGATGATGAGCACTAATATCTTCCACGAGATTTTGGGGTTCAGCTGCCAGAGAGAGGAGAAGGCAGCTGTCATTTTTGCTTCCTCTTTTACATCTTAGGTGAAGAACACTGAGAGGTATTCTCCTTTGCAAATATCTAAGCTTTTCCTCAATAAAATTGATCACACTTTTCCATCAGGTAGTTATATTTGCACAAACATACTTGGCCTCAGCATGCTCAGTGAAATTGCTTACCGAAAGTAACGGGCCAAGTCCTCCGTGGTGTAAGGCTTCTGTCCAGCAAAGCACTTAGAGGCTGGTTTTCAAAGGCATTCTGCTTCACTTGAAATCAATGAGTTTCACTATTGACTCCAGAGGGAGTCAGTAAAGCTAACAATTAGTGCCTTTAAAAATCTCACCTACCTTCAATGCCTGGCTCTAAGTGCGCAAGCAGGCCCAGGGACGTTTAGGGGACACGGACTCGCAGGACTCAAAAAGATCTCCTAAACAACCAGAGTCCATTCCCCCGGCCTAAGGCTGCATTCAGTATAGCTCAGACTTGGCACGATACTTATTGCCTGACTTGTTCTAACAGTCCTTCAAAGGTGGAGGTCTCACACCATCTTCCTGAGAAGTCTGTTCCAGCACCTCATTGCTTTCACCATTAGAAGATTTTCCCTGGGAAGATGGGTTCAGATCCACATTCAGCAACACAAATATTAGCATCTACCAGCAAGCCGTGTACTTCCCGCTCACTGGAGATCTGGGCTCACTTTGGTTGCCGTCACGCCAGTATCTCCTGCTCCCCAGGGCCATGGATCACCTGCAGGTCCTCTCTCTGAATCCAGACCCCCATCCAGCCTCACTCTTTCTTGGTGCATTATCAGCTCTTTATTTTTTACCTGAAGCCAATGTGCAGGACATCAGGTCAGTGCCTTACCCTCTGTGGCAGCCCTTAACATGCCAGAGGACCTTTATGGATCTCCTCAATTTTCCCTTTTCTGTGCTAAGCACACCCATTTCTTTTTGTTTTCCAGTTGCCCGTGATATCAAGAGAAAGCAAGCTTTGTACAGTAGCTGCATATCTATCTATACTCATTAAAAGAAAAAAGTTTTTAATTTCTTCAAATAACACCATATATTCAGGTGCTTAGAAATAGGTAACATTTTCTCTATGAGAGCATAAAACCTTTAACTCTCAGTGATTTTCTGTATTAATTAGCGTCTTGCACATTGCCATGGCAACTGGATTCATTCGTTTTCAATCTAGATAGGAACCGTGGTCAGCAGCAAAACAATCCACTGAAGTCACTCATTTGTCTCCCATTACCAGCATATCCAAGTCCCAGTGTGCTCAATAGGAACCCTTCCCATGACAACAGAGGGTCTCAAATCATAGTTTATCTGCATGGAAATCACCAATGTTTTTGATGACTACTAATTGAGGTAATATTGAGATACACCCTTGTATGCCTCCCCATCAAAAGCCTGCAAAATACAGGCCATCATCATCGCCAGGATTTTGTAAAGTGCCTGTATCTAGAGAAGCTCCACTGCTCTTTCTGGAGCAGGCGTGTACATCACGGACATCTCACATGAAATGACAGGATACCGGCGAAAGGTGACCTCATAGAAAATTGGGCCAAGGCACTTTGGGGCCTGATCCAGCTCCTGTTTAAGTTAGTGTGAGTCTAAAGGCTATAAATAGTGCTGTGAATGTTATCCAGTGCTTTACTGATAGCCAGAACAGAGCTGGGAGCACAAGAATTAAGACTGTGTGGAAGAGAGTGACCCTCGTTCCCTGCTTCAATCTCACTGAAGTCCTCCTGCAAGAGAGATAAATGTCATCCTTCCAGTGGCTAAATCACTTAACTCAAGAAGTAACTATCCCAGAGGTGAAAAATAAACGACATATTTGTGTTTTCCTTGGAGACTGGCCTGACAGTCACATTTCCGTGCAAAGATGGTCTACAGAAATGCTGACAACCATTCTGGTTTGCCAACATGCTCTTAAACTCTATGCTGCCCCACGTCTCAGTGGCTAATGACAAAATACGTTCATCAAGAATGAACTCTTCTCTCCCTATATGCACATGGCTCACGCAGACATTTACAGGACACGTGCATATCCTCAGGAGAAGGATTAGGCTAGGTGAGGACAATCATGGTGCAAGTCACACTCTCTTTTTTTCGTTTTTGCTTTTTCTCCCCGCTTGTTTCCAGACTGTGCATGATAGCATCTAATGTTCTGTAGGTGATTGCCAACATCTGGTATGGATGTCATACTGAATTACGCTAATACTTTCTCACATCTTGTAGAAGGAATGGATGGTTTTGTGGGATCTTGCCATTTCTCATTGTTTGGTGTTGCTTGCATTTTCTATGGTTTCTGATTTGCATTTGAAAACTGATTATTATTTGATTAACCTCTGAATGTGGTAATTTCTACCTGCATTAAAAGGAATGTTTGGGCCAAATCCTTCTTGCTTTCTGCAGATGTCAGGCTGCCTGTACAGCCCTCATTCCACTGATTTTGGATCTCGTGGTGTTTTTCATGTCATGCAAGCAGGATTTGGCCCAGAAGTATGGAAAGAATTAAGTGATTCAGGAAAAGCCTGTATTGATTATTCCATAGGGAGTAATCTATAGACCCATTGTCATTAACGGGTGTAGATGTTACTCAGCTTTGGATCAGATCCTCAGTTTTTCTGTGCATGCTGCCTGGTTTGATGTTTGACTTGCAAGAATTAAGTAAATGCCTTTAATGCCCCATAAATAGCATCTTCTATTAAGCTATATTGCAGTGCTCTCATTGGCACTATTTCAAAGGAGGATTATTTATCTAGAAGATTTAACAGTGCTCTAAATTTGAATACATCAAACATTGCATTTACAAAACATGGGATTGATTCAGAGAAATACAGAGCACCTGCAAGAGGTTCTGGGTGTCCTTATTTCCCCTCAGCCCTTCCATTTATGAGGCACAAGAAGTTTAAATGAATGGTGATTTAAACACTTTGCTTAGCAGTGAGTTGTGCCAAGCAACTTAATGGATGCTACTTTATTTTCTGGGCAAATTTTGTTTTTAAAGGGTGTGAAAAAACAGCTAGAGTGTAAGTATACCACTCTCCAAATGGTTTTCCTGGAAAGTTTTAACAAAGGTCCAGGAGGCAGAGTACAAGTTATTTTTAAATGGTCTTTAATTAGAGCAATTGTATTACTAAAGCATTCTTTTCTTAAACTGTTCAGAAGCCTGTATGCTATTAAAACACAAAAAGGAAAAGAAAGTAAAGCAGAAAGCCCTCTCATAAAGAAATTATTTGATACCTGCAAGGAATGAACTTGTAAAACTAATAGTATAGGATTACTATTCTATTTAAAACCCCAGTAAGTAAACTGAGAAAAACATGTTTCATGAAATGACCTTGAAATCAACAATACTGGGGCCTGATTTTGAAAACAGATAGTCTTTACTGGTGATTAGGATTTTGTAGGTCTTGTTTCCTAATATTATCCCTATTCACGTTAGGACTCCCATTGTACTTGCCCATGTGAGTAAGATTAATTAGTGTACTTAGATGATACTAATACAGGCTCCAAGCTTGTATTTGTATTATGAGCAAATAAATATGCTGCAGGGATTTCACAGAGGGTACTGCAGTAAAAGAATTTGTGGTTTGGCTTTTTTCCCTTTCTTAAGACTCAGTTTGCATTTGGACTTCCCAAGTTTCACCAGCTTCAGTGAAGAAACATCCGTGCATTCAAAGGACAGCCAGTGATGAGAATCATTGAAAACATTTCACAATATTAGATAAAATAAAAAAATATTCTAGTGCATTTGCAAATCATATTTCTTTTCCATACTTCACTACTTGTTTAAGACCCGGCTGTCTTAAAGGTCTTGTAGTCTTAACACTGGGTAAGGATGAGACCCCAGAAGGACCTTCAGAAGTGGGCTACAACTAAAACTACTTTCACTTCAGGCCTAAAGTTCACCCAAGACTAGATTATCAGAAGAACTATGCTTTTTATTTAGGCATCAGAATAGGTAGCCAAATCTACAGATGGACTTAAAAGTTCAAAGCGGGCCTTTTTTTAGGTACCTGAATAGAATTGACCTCATTTGTAAAATCTCTTTCTGGTGAGGAGTACACATAGCATGCAAATCCAGTGTTTGCCTCATGTTTGTACTACAATATTTTTTGCTCTATTTTTGAGTAGAGCAGGGAGCTGTCTAACCTCTCCTTCTTTACCATGCCACAAACTAGCTTTAAAGAGACAAACAAAGAATTTAGTGGAGAAAGGGGACTACCCACACGTGATGGGTCAGTCCCTTTTGGTTAAATGGCCATTTTATAGTCGTTAATATCATTCACAGGTTAATGTAATGGCAAGACCTTATGCAGGAGTGGAATAGTTTAGGCTGCTGGATGCAGGGACTGCTGGACCTGTTGGCCATTCTAGCAGCTCATCCTCCTTTGAGAAACTATGATTTCCCCTTATTTTAACTGCAGAATTTAAGCAAGACCAAAACCACATTTTGCCTTCCTGTGAGTCCTCAACTACATTTTCATATTATTTTAAATTATACAGCACTAGCTCAACCTTTGTGGCTGCCAAACTCTTGGGGTGGAATTCCAGGGAACTGAGATTTAATGTGTATGATCATATTCAGTGAGCAAATCAATGTGCTTCTGAGTATTGCCCAGGAGAATTCCTCCTGTTTCCTCTTTGCATTTTCTTTGTTCCATTTAACTCAATTTCTCTTACTGCTGCCATACTGGTGACATTGATTATCAGAAGCACTGATTACTACTTATCAAGTATTAATTAAATATAAATAGGAAAGAAACAACAAAATTGCTACCATTGTGCAGGTGATATTAACGTCCAACTACAGCACACAGGTTAAGAAGAAGGGTCTTTTTTTGAAAAGAGTGGGGTTTGTCGTATTCATGTAATATTCAATCAGCTCAAATAGTGCTGATCGCCAGGAACATTTCAAAAGCAAGCAATATCTTTTGAGAAAACAGTATAATTATTTGTATCTGTGTATTTATAGAATAATAAACTGAAGCTAGTGTTACAGATGAAATAACACAGGAGGAGCTAATTTGTGTGACCCAAGCCTTCGGTGTTTGCAATAAGATGATTTATCTACATTGGCAGCATATTACAAAATTATAAACTTCGCCCAGGTATTGCTGGAGCCTCAGGTTGTTTTACTCGAATAGTTTCCACTGAGTTTATTCAATTGCCCATATTATTTGGCTTATTTTTAATCCCAAATTCTTGTTGTCTTAAGCAAATGAACTGAAGGCAGAGGAATTATTCATATGAGGACAGTGAGCTGGATTTGGCACCAAAATATGTAAAATAATCAGGGAATAAATAATATTTTCATACCTCTTCATCTCTTTATGTGAGGGATAAAGTTATCAGAATCACCTGAGTGATTTAAAAGTAATTCACATTCTCAAAATTCAATGGGATTTAGGCTTTACAGCCTCTACTACCACTCCATGAAAATGTAAAAGACATTCTGTATTTTCTTTATCCATGAATATTTTTGTACCTCACTGTTCCTCCATTCAGTTCTTTCCCTCCATTTTTAAATCAGTGTTTGTGTAAGAGTAATACCAAGACTTTTGTCCAGACAAAAGTAGGCCAAACTAAACATTCATAGTGATCACTTGTCTCTCGTTTCTGCCGTCCAGTTACAAACATGTAGTGGAAACCCCTCCGATTTTCCTTTCCATGGAGATTTTCATAATGAAAAGTAGCTATCTGCAGACATGTTTCAGCCTCTCAGTCTATAAACTCTTGGCTTTTATCTCCCTAGGACTGAAGACCATTGTAGGGGCACTTATCCAGTCTGTTAAGAAACTTGCTGATGTGATGATCCTGACCGTTTTCTGCTTGAGTGTCTTTGCCCTCATAGGCCTCCAGCTCTTCATGGGCAACTTGCGACACAAGTGTGTCAGGGACTACACCAAGTTTAACTCCACCAATGGCACGCTGTACTTGGATGGTAGGATGTGGAACACCTCAGAGGAATTTCTTAGTGATCCAGGTAAGCTCTTTTTCATCCTGTTGTCTGGCATTTTTTGTTTTGTTTGGTGTTTTTTTTTTTAATTTTTTTATATCGACCATAATCTATCTGTGAATCAGCAAATGCAGCATTACCTGACTACTGGCTCTTCATGATGTTGATGTGGTTTTGAAAGTTCTGGATAGCTTTTTCTGATCTCTGTGGTGCCTTCACAGTTCATGCTGAAAGTATTTCTGGCGCTTTCCTATGATCCAGACTAAGGTCCTTGTTGTATCATTGATGCTTTTCACAGTTTTAGGGTGTCTCATGATATTTTTCTTAAAGCTCCCTTTCCTGGAATTAGGCAATCACATAAAAATTTCAAGTCTGTGTGTGGGTCTGGTTTGCCCACTGTTTCTTTAAACAATTTATAGCTCTTGCATTTTCTAGCAAAACTTCAAAATTTGAATTAAGGGTCTTAAAAAATCAAAAAGTGAAGCAGAGCAATTCAGTATTTATTAATCTGAAAAATCCCAAGAGCATTTTTTTTAAGGATATCTTATGCTATTAGGGCCCTAACTCATTATCTGGGTTGGGCCATCTTGCAGTATCTGGCGCTCTGATGTTTATTATCAAAAGGCTTGTTTTCTAGGCCAAAGCAATTTTTAATACTCTACAGCCTGCTATACTTTGAATTACAATGAAATAGGTTCACTGAACTAATTTATTAACATTTTAAAAAAATAAGCATTTCATGTAAATAAACTTCAGAGTGTAAACAAGTGGCCCCACTGTTGCTGCTCTGAAACCCTCTGAGTCACCGGAGGACCCACACCAACTGCAGTGGACATGGACTCACATCTAAAACAATTCAGTATAATGCTCTTGAGAGAAGGAAGCAGCCAGACCGATGTGCGTTGGTAGGAACTTATGACCGGTGACCTTTGGTATTTTATTTATTTTGAGGAGAAGAACGTGGACCTTACAGGCTTGTATCTCCAGCCATCTGCACTGTAAAAACCCCACACCTGACTCCTGGAAATTGCCTGGCTTGACCCAGGGCTCTGTTGAATGCCTGGCACAGGGTTGCCTCCAACTTCTGCTGGCTCCTCAGCATCGTACACCTCTTCAGCCAGGCTGTGTGGTCCAGGGATTGGGCCAAGGGCAGTCCCACCATTCCCCACAGGTGACTTCTGGCCTTTCTGCTCAGCTCCTCTCCCTGCGGTCTGAGCAGCCCTGGAAGCGGTGGTGTTAGAAGGGTTTCATTCAAGGAATAAAAAGCTCAACGTCGGTGTCTTTAATGTATGATGTGGTTGATGCAACATTAAGGAAGGGCAGCTCACGAAGCTCTGGCTGAATTAGGGTTGTCTTTGGGACTGACCCTGACTAGCAGGTTACGTGTCCTCTCAATGTCCCTGCATCAGAGCCTCTTGTCAGCTGAAAGGGCAAAGAGCTCTGTGCCAGAGCTAAAAAACCACAGTGGGCCTATGCTGGCTGGTGATGGGCCTGCTGACATGTTTTCCCACCCACGGTCTCTGTGCTTCCAGCTTGGACATGAGTGCTCACGGAGCTAGTAAAGATATCTGTGCACCTGTGGTGGGTTACGGCACTTCACGGCTCCTCCACCCCCAGATGTCTGACAGCGTGCGAGGTGCTGCTCTCCTCCTCTCATAGAGGCACTGAGAGATAAAACAGTGATGGCTGGAAGTAAAAAGCCCTGCAATAAGGGTGAAGGGATGAAGTGGAGCTGTGAAGATAGCGTGGCTCTCTGGAAATGGAAGTAGGGTAAACGTGCTACTAGATAGTCTCTATAAAAATATAGTTAATGTCAGGGCCAGCTGCAGCATTGCTTTAAATGGGAGGAATTGTACAGCTGCTCCAGCATACCACGAGCAAGTTTATTTGTGTGGCCCTGATATGGGGAGGAGGGGAGACGCTCCCGTAAATCCATTTAGTAAGTCCAGCAATGGTTAATATGGTCATGAAAATATACTTGTGTCGCTAAAGGAGATTTACCTATTACAAAGGTAATCAACTTGGTGAGATAATGGATTAAAGCAAATTAAAGTTTGACCATGTGGTATTAATAGTAAGTAATAATAATATCAATGAATGTTTTCATGTTTTCAAAATATCTGAAAATAAAGACACGGTACATTATGGCAAACAGCCGTCAGTTATGGTGGATGGAGGAAAATGATTTAAATAGTTGAAGCGTTGAGTCAGTGCAGCAGGCCACTGAAGAACTAGAACAAAAGTAGATTTATAGGAAAAATGTACTGACTTCTGACTAAGAATAATGAAGTGTTCCTCGAAATGCTGGAGAAGGTGGTTTAGCTATTAGGCTAGGGAGAACCATATTAAGTAGGATTTTCATTTAATGTTGACTGTTGCGCTAAAGCGATTCAGAAATGGAAGGACTGGCTCATTTTGTAACTAGATGGGATAGTGCTTTATATTTCGTTTTGCATAAGTATTATGGTGAAATGAAGTGATTGTTTAACAGAGTAGTACTGACCACAATTTAATAACAGTCCAAATTTCAAGTACTGCAGGGAATTAAGCAATACATACAGTTAGATTAAAGTGTAGGCAGACCAAATTAGATAAAAAGAGGAATATATTAAGAAACAGAGTAGTGTCAGTGTTTATTCTGAAGAAGAACTAGAGAAGAAAATTGGCCAACATGTTGAGATAGTAGAGTTCACTCGAAGGGAGCACAGACAATTACAAAAGCTCTTTGGAGACTTCAAAACCAATGAGGCTGAGTCACTTAGTTTGGAGCAGGGATACTAATCTAAAAAACAGAAACCTGAAGTACTGTCAGAGATTTATAAGAAAACGTAAAAAAAAAAGGAGGGTGGGGGATGTAAAGAAATAAAGGAGTGAAAAACACTCAAAAGCAAAATTGGAAAACTGAATTGTTAATTCTGTTCATCAGGACACCAAAATAGAGAATCAAAACGGGGTGATACGCAGTTCTCTTCTTGGAGAGCAAAAGTTTGCTTTGGATTCTTTGAGAGAGTTTTTAATGTTTTAAAGTACAGTGGGGAGCCTCTGAAATGGCATCAGCCTCCTCTTGTGCCTTTGAACCTTTTTTGCATGAATGGAAAAACAAAAACGAATGAAACCCCTTAAAAGGGTAAAACAGTGAAGAATTGCCTGGTGCTGCAGAGGAAATAGCTGAGAGACTTAGTCATGATGTGCAAAGAAAGATAAGAACTCGGTTTTCAGTCTTTCTGTGCCCTTTTTAGCTTGAGATAATTGTGTGCCACAGGCAATTCGTACAGTACAGGAGACATTTTGGTTTTGTAGAAGGCCTCGGATAGCTTCAGCTCTGCTTTTTTATTCCAAACTGACTTGGTATCTGGACTAAATTCTGTCCTCTTTCCTTAGCTCGTTTCAGCCCCCAGGTAGGACATATTTTCTCATCTGTCTTCTCAATCCTCTTGTTTTCATTTTATAGATGGCTGAAAAAAGTCAGTTTATAAACTTTGCATCATCATTGGCTTAACCACCGTTATGTGGTAACGTTTGATTTTTGGTTGATCCTTGAGGAGACAACCACAGTGCCCCCAGGGTTCAGGAACTCCTCCTTCTTACACACTGAAGACCCACTTGTACTTTCCTGCTCTACCACTATGGTCACCACGACTATCTTGGCAGATGGTGCAGGTGCTGCTTGGCCCCTCTTCTACCCCTGTTTCTGCCTCCACCACCAGTAAAGGCAGTGTATCAGCACTGGTAGTGGTGGTGGCAGGAACTGTGGCGGCAGAAGAAAAATCTTTTTTTCCTAAATCTGAAAAAAAAAAAAAAAAAAGTTCCATTTCTGTGCATGGTAGATCCATAAGCAGGCAACCTCCACCATGTCCCCTTTCAGGCCTTTGGCTGTCTGTTACTTAAACTTTCTTGCGTTAACTTGTCAGTCCTACATTGCAAGGTTGCTGGTGGTGTTGAGAATTGTTGCCTTCTCTCCTCCTCTTGTGCATCTGCCATGAGACAATCCTACAAACTAAATCCCATAAGGAGCAAGGATTTCCTACCTATCCACCCAACACTTTGCTTGTTCTTTCCATCATTTCACTGGGTCGTGCAGCTGCAGGAAATGCCAGGTAACTTGGGAAGCAAGGGACAGAGCCCTTAAGCATGGGGATTCAGTGGGAAAATTCACACTGAGCGATCTCTTCCATTTAGCTTCACTAATCACTAAGTCCTAGCATGCAAAAGCAACATTGAATACTCCTGATCAGACTGTCAAGAAGGGGACTTTCTTGGCATTGTCATTAAAAGCTTAATTCTGTGAAAGAAACTTCATCTAAGCTGCTGGAGGTGCCTCTGTTTTCTCAGCTTTGTTACTGGGCACAGCAGTTGTGGTAAGGTGAGATACCTGCTCAGTGTCTCTCCTCAACTCACAGCTGAGATGCAGGTCTAACATCTGCCTTTTGGTGGGCACATCTATCTCATGGTGAACAGGAGGATTCTTCTATTCTTTCCACCAATTTAAAAGACTCTAGGTCATCACAATTTACAAACCAACTTCTAAGAAGGCAGCTTATCAGAAAAGTTATTCCAGTTTGGTTTTGCCTCCAATGAGTAATGCTTACCACTGCAAACCTAGGAAGGGGAATAAGGAAGAGTAAGGCAGAAGTGGCTCATCAGGTCTCCCAGACTCCTCCATAGGACTGTCCTTTGCCTGTATGAATGGAGCGTGGGATGGGTGACCGTTGAGTATTAGGTAGAACAAGGCTAAAAAATTCTTGATGTCAAGTGCCAATGGTAAAGTTAAAATGGAGGCACAGTTCATTCATCTGGGAAAACAAAGACTACTGGTAAGTAACTATTTTCCTACCTGCAATTCTAGACTTGGTAAGGGACTGCAATCAATAAGCCCAAGGAGGATTATTTTTAGACACTAATAATAACAAACCTGGGAATCTGAAGTTGTAGATGCAGCAGTGCTCATATATAAAAATGAAATAAAGACAAAAAAAGTAGAAAATAGTGATAGTTTACATCCACAGCATTATGAAAATTCTGTGATCAATATATCAATAACAAAGTCATTGAGCTGTCAGTTATCTTTAGGAGAGCTAATAGTTTAGAAATACCAGCTGATTGAAGATCTGCAAGCTTAATTCCAATACTTGTAAAGATTTCTAGGAAAGCAGCTGCAAATAGCATGCTTGAAAGCCTGTCTTAGGCTGTGGTGTTTAAATTAAAGATGTATTTGATGAAGTGAAGCTTTATGAATGTGTGAGTTAGAGTGGATGTCAGATATGTCACTGGCTTAGAGAGAGAAAAGATGTAACAATGGACTGGGTGTAGTTGATTCATATGGCTGATGATTGTAGAATCTTTAATGTCATTTATGTATTCCATTACTAAAATGGATTATTGACTAGTCAGTAAGTAGCAAGTAGAAATCTAAGTTTAAATAGTGTATTCTTTTGTAGAGCAGGGCTCAATGTAAGTGCTGAATGCATAAGAAAAAACACTTTAGAAAAAAACCTTAAAATTTAGTAAAATTATTATAAAATAGTTTTGAAATGATAGTCTCAAACCCCAGTATTTTCTTTTTCTTTAAACTAAATACCCTACTTAAGACACTCTGAAAAGGTCTTGTTTCAAAGTATTCTATATATGTTTTCTCTCAAAATCAGTATCTTGTAAGGTAAAATAAAACCCTGTAATTTCCTTTAGATAATCTTGTCCAAACTATTGAAATAAAAAAAAATTGAAAAATAAAATAAAAGAATGTTTAAGCTTTATTAACCTTTTACTGGGGAGGAATCAACTGCTATTTTTATAGCTTAAAAGAGGACTTTTCAAGGTTGTTATTTTTTTTCTTCCAGACTAGTTTCTGGCATTCATTTCATGGCAGTGATTTTTCTCTTCTTCTGAAGTCAAACTGTGTAGTTACCAAAGGTCTGGGCGGGGGGGGGGGGGAAGCTTTAATTAGAAAGAAAAAATCCAGATAAAGAGAAATGTAATCTCTGTTTTGTCATCTCCAGTTAGACCTGCAAGACTTATGGTTGCTTCCGGTTCTATATTTAGAAAGATGTATAAAATACATCAAGTTTAGGTCCTTATTTTAGGTACGTAGTCTTTGCAGGTCCTGATTGGATCCAACAAAGTGATAGGAGTGCTTTGGAGAAGGAACTTTCTGAGATGGCCTCTGGAGGAGTCTGCTTCATTTTCTATCCCTTAATCATACTAGGCAGCCCAGGGAGACGATCCAACTAAACCAGCCATGTTAGATGCCTGAGGTTGAGGAACATGACCACTCTGCATAGATGACCTTTGGTTGCAGAGCAACTTGCTGAACATTGATGTGATACCCATCCAAATCATGGTCTTCTTGAGTACTTGAGAAGGGATGACAGGCTTGTGGGAAGCAACTGGTCTTGCGCATGGTGGGAATGAGCTAGTCTGGCTGCTCGGAGCTGATAAACTAGGAGCAGTCCGAGACCAATGTGAAATAATTCTAGAGACTTTCCACATCCTCCTCTTTGATGTCCTAGGTGTAATGCACTGTCGAAATAAACGGGCATGGATGTTGAGGCATATGTCTGTGAATATACAGGAATATACATGTGTGTATGTAGATGCGTGTGTGCGTACACATATATCTTCTCTAAGCTCTGTGCCTTGTTAGCGCCGCCGGATGAATTGTTTCATTTTTGCTTTCAGAACCACTGAAATGGAACTGCATGAACTGATATTCTGAAACTGTATGAGAACTGTATAGAAAATAATGATGTCCAAGTCAGATAATAAATGTAGCAAGTTTGGGGAGAGCTGAAGTGTTTGAAGTGTTGTCTGAGGTGGTAATAGAAGACAGTGAGTGTTTGATGAGTAATTATGGAGGTGGGAGGAAAGAGGGAAGCAATAAATCAGGTTGAGACTGGAATAGGTGTTTTATTATGTATGATTGTATATGAACCAATGATTAAGACAAAGAACCTCTCTGGGCTTTCAGACTGTGCTTGTCAGCATGGAATCTGTTTACGTTACTCCACCGTTAACTGTAAATATTGTGGCTTTGTTCGGGTGCTGTGGATCTTTTGATAAAGAGCTTCATAAATGCTCAAAACTTAATGCTCTGATGTGTTATTAACATGTGTACTTTAAAGTTTTAAGCTAAATAGAAAAAGAAAGGCCCAGCAGAAGAAGTGCATGGATCAGAAAAACATAGGAATTGGTACTGTTGTATCCAATACAGTGTCTTTCTGACCATTCAAAAGGATTTTTTTTGGCCTTGTGGTGAAAGAGTAAGTTCTTACTTTGGAACAGTTTGTAAAACAGGAGGATTTTTTCCACAGGTACATTTCTTTTGCTCTCATCACTGCGTTACTGCTCACAGAAAGGAGAGATCTACTAAAGGAAAGATCTGTCACAGAAGATTCAGACTGAACATTTTCAGAGTTTTCCTGCACCTTCAAATTGTTCATAAACTATCAAACTAATACACCACTTGACTTGCACAGTGATGTGCATTTGAAAGGACCTTGTCTATGCCCTTTTGAGCCTGTCCATGGACTTGTGCTTGCTCCGGGTTCAGCTGTAATGTGTCTTGCAAAGGCAAGAGGTAGCTTTCGCTTTTAACTCTGAACAGTCAGCCCAGGTGCACCGTGAGCCCACCCGCAGAGAACGGCTTACAGTGCTGCTTTCCCGTATTGCACTGGTTTTAATGAATAAGTAAAGAAATATTTTCTCCCGATACTTTTCATCAACGCTGAATTCACCCAAGTGAGGTGAAGATAAAATATGGGAATTGCCAGGCTCAGTCTGGCCTTGGTGTATCTACAGCAGCACCTGTAGTCCCACATGTTCCAGAACAAATTAGTAGAGCCTGAAGTATAGATATTTTTCTAAATTTTTATTAACATTAACTATTATAACTCTGGATATCCTTTTCTACATTAGCAACAAATCCCTCTTTGAATGTTTTGGCCACAGGGGCAGCCTGTGGCAGTAACTTCAGCACTTGAAATGGCAAGTGTAGCAAAAAATATTTCCTTTATCTTTAGTTTTGAATTTTTTTTTTTTTCCCCCTCTCCATTTTCTTAGGGCAAAAAACATTGTTATCACGTTCTGTGACCAGGACCACACAAAGCTCCCTGTTGTCATTTTCCAGAATGCATGCTATTTTTTACTCTGATAGTCACCTCTTTTCTAGGATAAAAGGTCTCAATTTTTTCAATTGCTCTTCTTATTAAACTTTTCCCAGTCATTGTCATTACCCGCTTCTCAATACCCTCCAGTCCAACAGTAACCCTATTGAAAGCAAAGCTGTGGTCTGTCTTCTGGACCATAGAATCATAGAATCATTTAGGTTGGAAAAGACTTTAAGATCATCGAGTCCAGCCATTAACCTAGTACTGCCAAGTCCACCACTAAACCACGTCCCTATGTGCCACATCTACATGTCTTTTAAATACCTCCAGGGATGGTGACTCCACCACTTCCCTGGGCAGCCTGTTCCAATGCTTGACAACCCTTTCGGTGAAGGAATTTTTTGTAATATCCAATCTAAACCTCCCCTGCCACCACTTGAGGCCATTTCGTCTCATCCTATCTCCAGCCACCTGACAGAAGAGACCAGCACCCACGTCGCTACACCCCCCTTTCAGGTAGTTGTAGAGAGCGATAAGGTCTCCCCTCAGCCTCCTTTTCTCCAGGCTAAACAGCCCCAGTTCCCTCAGCCGCTCCTCATAAGACTTGTGCTCCAGGCCCCTCACCAACTTGGTTGCCCTTCTCTGGACACGCTCCAGCTCTTCAATGTCTTTCCTGTAGTGAGGGGCCCAAAACTGAACACAGGACTCGAGGTGCGGCCTCACCAGTGTCGAGTACAGGGGAACAGTCACCTCCCTGCTCCTGCTGGCCACACTATTTCTGATACAGGCCAGGATGCTGTTGGCCACCTGGGCACACTGCTGGCTCATATTCAGCTGGCTGTTGACCAACACGTCCAGGTCCTCTTCCACTGGGCAGCTTTCCAGCCACTCTTTCCCCAGGACTGTAGCGCCGCATGGGGTTGTTGTGACCCAAGCACAGGACCCGGCACTTGGCCTTGTTGAACCTCATACAGTTGGCCTCGGCCCATTGATCCAGCCCGTTTTGATCCCTCTGTAGAGCCTTCCTACCCTCGAGCAGATCAACCCTCCCTCCCAACTTGGTGTCATCTGCAAACTTACTGAGGGTGCACTCGATCCCCTTGTCCAGATCATTGATAAAGATATTAAACAGAACTGGATAAAGATATTAAAAAGAACTGGATGAGACAAGCCACTGGTTTATAGGTTGTTTCCTGTATATTACTCCATCCTGTTTCTCCTGCATCTCAATATTACACTTTTCTTTGATCACAGCTTCATATTACATAAAACTGTTGACTAAGGATCCCTAAAAAAATCCATATCTCTTACCTGAACTGATACAGGGAATTTAAAACTTCAAAAGGTTATGGATGGGTGAGATTTTCTCCTCCTCTGCTTTACTTCACATTCTGACAACATAATATCTCACTCTGCATTTCTCTGCTCATTTTATTTTATTGGAATAGGCCTTTCTAGTGTTCCTCATTCAATCCTGGCCTTGGACTTGATTTATCTGGAAAATACTGTGTATAGTAGATTTTGTCACCTCTCTGCTCACCCTCTCTTTCCCTTGTACTTATAAATGTAATAAAGTGGTGCAGATACAGCCCTCTGTTAGCCTGCAGAGATACTGCACATTGACTTTTCATCTCAACCTTTGTCTTTTGTCTCTTACTCAGTTTTTGATCCAATTCATTTGTTTTCTTTATCACAATACAAGCAGGAGTATTTTCTTCTATTTGTCTGGCGTCTGTCTGTAATCACAAATGCATTCAACCCTTGTATCAGCTTTTGATTTTAATTCTTTTGTGTGAAACATATAAAAAAAACCTCCACAAAACACACAAGCTCTACAAAACTTCCAGAAAGCACACTTCAGCATTTTGCTGCCTATTCACGTGAAGCGTACATCTAAACAAGTGGTACTAAATATGCTTTTAGTTACGTGCTGTGCAGCCTACAGCCCTAAGAGCGTGGGTCTGCGTGACTGGTCAGACACAGAGACACAGAAGGAGGTTATCTGAAGATGTTTAAAAGCCAGCATACATATTTATTGCTAGGCATTGTCTCCTGTCTCGTCTTCCTCAGGATGCTCATGGACTTGGCATGGTCCCCAAGGCAATTTGACAGCATCTAAATTCTCTGCTCCCCTCTAGTCCGCAGCTCCAAACGCTCCTGATGTGCTTTTCCTTCCCTCGGACCGTACAGGCAGCACAAATCAGGTACTGTGGATCTTCGAGGCTTTCAGAGCCTCTTCCTAGTGCACGGGAGCCATCTCTAGCAGAGGGCTTGATCGATATTTTTAGTGGCTTTTTCTCAAAGAGGGAAAAAGCTATACTATCAAAATTGGGCACATTTTCTGTGCTATGGTTACTGCTGAGCCCTGGCTGGGAAATTGCTTCTTTGGCTTGTCTTGAGCATGGGGGGAAGCAATGATAGAAGCCTACCAGAGACACTTGAGCTTAAGGAGACCACTTTCCTCCCAGCACCTTGTTGTATGGTATTCTACAACCTCCTCTCAGCCCCTCCATATCTCCGGCAGGATATCTCATGCCCAGAATTCAGGGCTGTAGTTACCCTAAAGTCACGTATTAACCAATGCTGCATATAAGATTCTCAAGAAAAAAGTTGCCCCCTTGATCTCTGCCCCCCTCTACCCACCCAACCATCCTCACAATTAACTCCTCCTGTTCCTTTTTTAACTGAAGGATTGAAAATGTCCTTCTAGACGGTTACGTGGTAAGGTGGTGGGAGAGAGCTGGGCCAGAAGCGAGCGCCCAGGGGAAGAGGGAGGGAAGGATGGGAAGCAAGAAGGGAGAGGAGAGCACCCAAGAGCTTGCGAAACCCAGCAGAAGGGCCGGCAGCAGCAAATGCCAGGGGACAGCAGAGGAGAGCCAGATCCCCTGTCATGGGGGTGAGCAACAAGAGAGTAACTGATTATTATAATTATTTGCAACCCCTTTTAGCAGGGAAGAACTAACTGGCAGTGCCATTTATTCCCAAGCATTCTTCCCTAATAATACCCTTAATACAGCCTGTTCCATTGCTTTTGTGAGGCATGTTTTTCATCTTCAAACTCAATTTCATTTATTAGAGACTTCACCGTATGTGACACAGTGTGCACACAGCAAGTGCAGCAAGGATTCATTTTAATTATTATGTATTACCAGGAGGTACAGTGTGTTTGTGCCGGTGGGCGAAAGGGCGAGGAGGGGGGTGTTATCTATTTTGATTCTGTGTCACGTATCACAACTGTAAGGTGATGGGGCTTTCTGAATTGCATCTTAAATTTGGAATTGGGACGTTTGGTGGCTGACAGTGCTTTGTGCCAGCCACAGCGCAGGGAGAAAGTCTCCAACCAGCGAGCACCCGTGTGGCTGCAATAAATAGTCTGAGATAACAGACACCTCTCTGAAGTTTTTGTTAGAAAGTCAGCCAGAGGACTCTTCTCTGGGCAGTGACTAATGACATTTGAATGCTGCTCTTTATGCAAGTGTGATAATATATAGGTTTTTTTCAAACTGGAATGAATTTGTTGTAAGACAAGTCAAAATATCATTTCAGTTGGGTCTTCGAAGAAGGAAGAGAAGCTGGACTCAGAAGCTGTGTTTTCTAAGTTGACTCTAACCTTTTTTATTTTTCTGAACTGGAAAATTTTCCTTTCTTTGCACAGAAATGAGGAGGCCTTCTACCCTGGAGCTCTATGTACCCCACTGGCTTTCTGCTCGATGGTGTGATGTAGGTCTGGAAAGTATAAGCTGCAGCATAATTTTAATTAGAATAAATTATTTTTTTGAGGAAGTTTGCCTTTTTTTAAACTTGACAGGTGGAGATATCATGAATGTTTGCTCTGTTAGAATTGCCTGGTGTGGAAGGGAGCAAAGCAGAAACATGAAAGATATTGATAAATTGGAAAAAGTATAGGATGAAACAGCAGAAATTATGAGAAGCTTTGGAAGGAAGACATTGCAAGAATAGTCTAGAGGAATTTGTATATTTCCTCACTACTTGCATACAGCAACTTTAAAACTAGGGCCAATGCTGTTACTTGGTGCTTGAGCCACTTTGGCTGAAGCAGTTGCCATCATCTCGCTGTCCTTTGCAGGTAGACAGAACTCTGTAAGAAGCTAGTAAGCTGCTTGTGAGCACTCACTTTATCAGATTATTTTACTTAACTTGGCACCTCTAAAACACAAGCCTTAGGAAGACAAACCCAGTATATGGATTCATTGTACACCTTTTTAATGGCAACAGAATCAACCTAACACAAGTAATACTATATCAGGAGCATTGGAGATACAGGGTCTTAGTAAGTATTTATAAGGCTCAGGCACAAATGTGCATATGTTTTGGAGAAGATAGCATCTGGTTATTAGAAAACATATCTCTGTTGAATTTTTGACTGCTGAGTACTGACAAGAAATGTTTCATATTATTGAAAAATAGATGAGTTTATTTGGCAACAATGGAGTACATAATGCGTGACCGACCGGAAACTGATAGGAAGCTGGTGTTATTCTGACCATTTTTTTTTTTTTTTAATTCTTTTAATATGATCAAGTAGTTATCTTGCTCTGGAGATTCCTGTAGAAAAGTTCCTAAAAGGCATTATATACGCTATAGCTGTGACATCAACATTTTAGTAAAGCTGGTGGGAAAAAAAATTAGCATTTCCTTTGGAAAGAATGGCATGTTGCATAAAGAACGTGTACACACACGCATGCGTAAAAACATCATTGTTTTGGCTTGATTTTACTTTAAAAATTACAAAAAAATCTAAAATGGAGGTTTTCAGTTTTGTTTTCCACTTTCCTTTTCCTATTTTGTTTCCCACTGACATGCTGAAATTTTTCAGTGAAAAAACTAACAAAGCAAAACAAAAACGAATTGGAATCTTCCAAGACAACAAAAAGGTCATTGTGTTTTCAGGTGGTGATGATCGGTTTGAGCAGTCTATGTTTCAGAGAGAAAATCCTACCATAAATGAAAGAGATGTTTTATGTTCTTTGTCCATGTTCGAGTTAACTGACAGAAAGCTGAGGCCATGGGTTAATATGATACCAAGGTGGTTTGTTCTTAAAAGCAAGAGTGATGACTGTTTGCTTCTTAAAGACCTCTGATTGCCCGGCGTGCTTGATTGTAATCCAAACCAACTTGCTTTGAATGACAAATTGATTGTTGTGCGCATTTTTGATAATATAGCAATTTGTCTCCTTGGGTATAATACTCTAATCGCCCCTTCATTTATCAGTAAGGAATCAGCCATTCAGCTCTTCCTCAGGCTGAGGTTTGGCAGGGTAGCCGTGACACTCTGTTGCGCACTTGCAGACTCTGAGTGAAGAAACCCCCTCCCAGCAGCATCTATGCACCCATTCCTCAGCACGCATTTCATAGCACTCTTTGGCACCTACCGTATTGCTTGGTTTAAGAATATAAATGTTTAAGTCAACAGCAGACGAGAGAATTTTGTCTGTTCTTGAGATTTTAAATTTCTTGTTTGCACACAGTCTCCTTTTCCTCCTTACTTCTGTGCTCTGCGCCCATTCTCATCTTCTGATCTGACTGACCAGGAGGTGTTGCTTCAGTCTTCAACCATCGCTGTGCTTTAATCATCCCTCAAAGTGGTCAACACACAGTGACAGACCTATGGTCCTCCTGGTCTTCGTGTTTGCAGTATGAAAAGTTGCCATTCCCAGGGAGTAGTGCATGTTTGTGAAGTTCAGGGTACCCCAAGTAGTGATAACATTTCATAACAAGGTGCAGAAGCTCTGCAGTTGCTTGTCTATCTCTTATCTCACGGTTGTACCATATTTCCTCTGTACCCCAGAGTCTGATGAGTCTGTGTCACTAACTCTATGTACCCCAAATAAGATACGCTCTCTCCTGAGAAAAGCAGAAGTCTTTCGCCAGCAGAAGGGGAGGGTGAAAGGAGATGGAAGACATGGCATCCTTCCCCCTTCTGTGGTGGTTGATCACAGATCCTTAACCATATTGAATACCTGGGTGTTGCTGGCAGTCAAGATGTTTCTGTAGAAAGCCCACATGTAAGACAAAGTGGGAAAGCATACAGTCTGAGCAGGCTATATACTCTGATAACTTGTGAACCCCATCACGTGCCCTCGTAACCGCAAGCTCATGGACAGTAATTCCCTCTTGGCATGCAGCAGGGTAGGGCTTTTCCACTGCTCGCAGCTTACTGAGAAAGCCACAGCACATCTGTTCGGTGGCTTGAGCCATTGAGCATTCTTTGCATAGCCTGCCTGGATAAGCTGTCACTCTTGATTTTTAAAACATTTCACAACAGAGGGTTAGCCTAGAATGGAGAACCTCTTCTGAGCATCATCTGCAGAGGCCCCTCTGCTCACAAACACATGCTGCTTAAGGCTGCCACCATCATGTCTTATGTCAACAGGGGATCACGTCCTCTCCGCTGCAGCAAAGCACACCAGATTATCTACCCTCCATCAGTCAGCCGCTGGCGTCTGTTTTGCATTTATTATGTTTCTAGATAAGTGCTTTTATCTGTTCTTCCATGCCGCCACTCAGGTTTTAGAGATGCTCCTTAGAACATCTCTTCTTCAGACTCTCTCTGGAAAACTGATTTAGCTTATCCTTTTGAGAAGAAGTTGACCTCCTGTTCCGTTTCTCTGAAGTTTAGACTTTGTTGGCCGGAGATAGAAGAGGGAGTGTGTAAATGAAGGCCCTTGTTAGCCTGGGGATGCTAATTTCCTTAAGCCTCATTGATAGTCAACCAGGGAAAGATCCAGAGCACTTAAATTTAGCTTGCTGCTCTGAGTCTGGCTCAAGAAGTGTCTGTGTCTCTCCATTGCCATTACAGATGACTACGTTGAGAAATATTTGTCTTTATGAACACTTCCTTGTTTGTTTAATCTTTAACAGGATGCATTTTTCTGTTTCTTTTGCTTTATACTGTGTGTTTTCTGTGCTGAGCAGAATCCACCAGATTGGGGGAGTGGGCTGCTTTGTTAGTATTATTACGTTTTGACTTACAGCTGGTTGCATTTTTAACCTATGAGTCAGGAATTTCTATCACAAACTTCAATTAGTGCGCATCTCATCGGTGTAGAGTCTAAAAGTTATGGACAAGCTCATGGTTTGGCTTTACTACATAGTGCTGTACTGAATTCAGTAACAATGTTCCCGGTTAGAACAGCCAGGGACATGGCTAGATGATGTTTCCTACAAACATTGCCCAAAGACCTGCAGCCACCTTATTAAACTGGTCAGATTTGAAATACAAACAGCAAGTGCTTAAAGAGCTTTGAAAAATAAATTTGTTTTTACAATTTAGAAAAGTTAAAATTAGCAAAACAAAGCAAAAGCATGCCATTCATCTCTCAATTACTGTCCCAGTTGAATACGCTGGTTGGTGGATGATATTTGTGAATGTTATCATTCCCAGAATGTACTTGTTAAAAAGCCATTTCTCTATTTCTGTTGCAGTGAACTATTTCATAAAAAATGGTACAGAAGATGTGTTACTGTGCGGCAATAGCACTGATGCTGGGTAAGTACTTTAAAAATATCTTCACTTCAGGTTTGGTTTTGTTGCAGGGTGGGTTTTTTTCTTGCTACATTTTCCTTCCATTGTCTACTTCTCACCAGCATGAAGTAGATATTTCAACTTCCCTGTGTCAATCATAATAGGAGAGAGGATAATGACAATATTGTGCATAGTAATACAGTTTTCTGAACTGCAGGGAAGAGAAGTTTGTGTGTGTCACGTATTCAGGTCTAAAATCTTTAGGGGCCTTATTACAGTTCTTTTTCAATACGTTTAAATATCTCAGTAAAAAAAATAGTGAAAACTAAGTAACACTTTGGCTGAGTGGAGAGTATTTTAAAGGAAATGAAACAGGAATGGAAACAGAAAAGCTGGAGGGATTTAGACTGATGACGAATTCTTGGCTTTTGGCAAAGGAAGGTAAACAAATCAACAAATGCTAGTCCCCAAAATAACATGCTTTGGAGGTGGGAAGGTACTCAGTTTTGAGTTGTGATCTACATTTGTACATGACATGTTTATAGACTATGTGTGTTTCATTTTCTTATAATATAGACAGTGAAGAGATCCAGAATAATTCCTGTGGTATATAACTTACTCTGCATAAAGGACTTTATTCCTATCCCTACCATCTGTAGATGCTAGCGGTTCCTCCTGCATCCAGTCCTCAGAGTCTAAGTGCATTGTCTGAGAGTGTGATTTTGTTTGACAGGTTCTCATGATCTTGATGGAAATGGAAGAGTTCAGATGGGATGGAGAGAGTTGAGATCTTGTGTGGGCAGAGATTATAAACGTGCAAAGATTGTAAGCTGTTAGGAGTTGTAGGAAAAGGAAGAAAAGACCTTAGAGTGGTGGGATGGATGAGGTTTGATCTAAGTATGTGAGAGTATTTGAATCAGGGAGGTGGATGACCTAGGTCAAGTGAGGGGAAGAGGTGAGATGATCTACTTTTGGAGGGAGATGTTTTGAGTTGGTAGAACTAAATGTAGAAAACAAACAACAAAAAAAATAGGGTTTAAATTAGGAAGAAATGTGAAAAGAGGGAGACAGCAGGAAGATGAAGGGAAGATAAAATCTAAACTTGCTTGTGGACAGGAGGGCGAGAAAAGCCATGGGGTCCTGGAGAGAGATGCTTTACTTTCTGCTGCCACTGTCTATATCTGTATTTACATAAGACAAAGGGAAAGCTGAAGTGTCAGCCTTCCTTCTGCATGTCTCGTGTGTCTGATCTGTGTTGCCAGTCTAATTTAGACTGTAAGCTCCTTGGGCAGAGGGCCATGCTTTCCTCTTTGTTTGTTCCACGGAAGGTACAATGTCAGCATTCATTAATGAAGTGCTTTGTTGATTGTAATACATTGCATTTATCCAGGCTCAGGCTGGACTCCAAGACTATTGGGATGTTTCCCGAGGATCCCAGGATTTGGCAATCTGCCTGTGCTGGTGGACTTCAGCCTTTGCTAGCCAATAGGCAATAATATTGAGCAAAAAACATTCTGCACAGCAACAATATTTTGCACGTCATGAAATATTATACCTTGTTCTCTCTGCCCACCTGAACCATGTTGGTGGCAAGCTGCTAACGTCATGAGTGATGGCAAAAGAGTTGATTAGATTATAGGTAGTTTGTGAGGCATAGTTTAGGGACTACTGCTTTGGAATTGTCCAAGTGGTGGGAAATTAAATACCAATCCAATATCCATGGAGTATCTCTTAGTAGCCTTTATGGATTTAAGGATTGGGTTCTAGAAATGCATGTTAGAAAAACCACCCTTATTTCCTTCCCTAGAAAGTCAATAAATTGCAACGTGTCAGCAAAAAGCCATGACTGGAGAAAACCTCCAATGGAGGCACTATGCCCATGAGAGAGTCACAGACTGAAACAGCCAGGGGAGAACTTCCAGCTTTCCTGTATAAAAAGAGGAAAATGCCACCCCAACAGCTAGAGTCCTTGTGCTTGTTTTGATAAATACATCAAAACTATCAGTGTTTGTGCCATTAGGGGAAACCCACTTCCCCTTTATGCATCAGTTCTTTCTTCTTCAGCCTCTTGCTGTTTTAGTTAAGTATTTAATACCACTGAGTAAGGTTTGGTTTTAAATGCCTAAAAACGAGGATTAAATATTCCTACCTACACTGGTTTTTTAGCTCAGGACTAGCAAGTGTTGTCTCATCTGTTACACCTTGCACAGAGTTCCTGCCAGTCCTCCACTCCTGTTGTTTAAAGACATGAAGATAATTAGGAAGATGATCCTAAGGCCTCAGGGGACTTGCAAAGTCATGTATTCCCACCTGTTAGGATAGAGAGACCATCATTTACAGGCTGAGGTATTTAACAGAGTGGATTTGTTTTCTCTTATTCTTCAATGGTCAAAGCCAAGAGCAGGTGCATTCAATAGTAAAACACAAAATCTGAGTGCGTGGGACCTTTGGGGACAGGTTGCACCACAGGATCAGGGAGGTGAGTTACGAGTGAGTGGATGCATCAGACTGGGGTTCCCCCATCTATTAGCAATGAAATTAATGACAAGTGAGGATGCTTAAGTTGGGAACCCATCAAGGCATCAGGAAGGTGTGGTAGGGAAAGACAGCTGGCAAGGCCATGTCTGAGTGTTCATAGCTTTTGTGGAGCTTGCTTCTGCTCCCAGTTTGGCGCTTGAATTTATTAGCCTCTGGGGTACACTGAGGACCCAAAGGAAATGCAGGGAAGGGCAGCGTCATGTGTGCACTCCTGGAGGGATTTGTTGTTAGTGAGGGATATCTGTGTTGTGGCTGGGATATTAAATCTCGAGGTAATTGACAAAGCCATTTTAGGGCATTTTTAAAAGCATGTTAATGACAGTCTGAGGTTTGGCTGGTTGCTGTTATTATAGAAGAGTAAAAAAAAAAAAAATCTAAATAAATCTACGATGGCAATTATTAGGTGATGAGACTCAGATGGTCTGATGTAAGAGTGTGTAGTGATGGAAACTGCAACCTGAGCTGGAGTAGCAGGCCAAAATCAGCAGGGAAATGATCATCAGTGGATGCTATATCACAGACAACCTAATTATCTCCAAGGTGGGGGCTTTATTACATTACTAAGAGGGACTGTTTTCTGAACAAGCACCCAAACTGCCAATAAAGTAGGAGGTAATGGATCTAGCTAATATTGATTCTAGTTCAGAAGGGATTTGAATAGATGTATGTCACTCAGCAACAGCAAACATGTCTCTAGTACTTCACCTGGCAGATGGAAGAAAAAGCATTTATTTATGTTTTTAGGTATGCTTAAGCAACCTCAAGAAGCCACTTTAAAAATCACACTGCAGACACATAGTAGGAATGTCAGGGAGATGGCATATTTCTTAGCTGCACAAGAACTAACCTGTCTGTGGGGTTTCCCATATGATCCCTCAGAAACTTTCTTCAGGATACATGAAATTTGATTTTTCTTCATTTAATCAAATAGAAATTTTGTGTTGTTTTTCTTCTTGTTTGTCCAACTGCATTTTTTCCCTTGATGTACTGCAAGAATTTGCTTTGTATTTACAAGGAACAAAGAGTCCAATGGAAACAAGAAGTAATGTTTGGAGAAGAGAGAAAATCAAATGATTGTGATCAAAGATGTTCTTTGGCTCAAAGTGAACGCTAGTGACGCGTGCTCGGTGTTTCACAACAAGCACATTCAGAGCACCATGTTAATGGAAAAATCCTCTGCTCTGAGGTGTGTGTCACAGATTGGTCACACACTGGAAGCAGTGCTAACAGCAAGGCTCTTTTAACAGAAAAATGTAGTGTATTTGCAGAATTATTCATGTTTCTAGATGTGTTTCGGGGTTAAATTTTGTTGTTCTTTTGGACGTGGCTGCACTAGGATTTATCCAAGTTGGTTCTCTTTGCAATTCAGCTTCTTTGATTTGATTTGGTTAAAATAAATGGAGAAAGCTCAGATGATAGTCTGATTTTCAAAGGGATTACAAATTCTATAAATTTACTTTTCAATTTAATTCCCAGTGTATAGCTTATCCAATTTTGAACACCTTGTTTTAGCCCTGAGGAAGGTCCAGTAAAGATCCAGCACAATGATCAAATATTTGGAAGATCTTAGCTCAGAGCAGAAGCTGAAAGCTGCTCTAGCCTTTGTGAAATCCAGTCTTAGCATCAAGTGGACTACGCTTTGCGAGGGCTACAGAACAGCAGGTGACAGCAAGCAGCACCGTACTCTCCCTGTAATCAGGCATCACGGCCCTTTTGAAGGCATCTACCCTACTGTGTGAAAGTCGCCCCTGAGGGCAAAATTACTTCATATCCAGAGATGAGTATTTATGGTGATAGTGTCAAAGGGAAGGCCTGTAACTGCGCGCAATGCTTTAGGGTGTGCTCGGGGACCTACAGCAAGGACAAACCCTGGCATTCGGTGCCTGGCTCCAGGCAATGGGACATGGCCGACACCAGGCAAGAAGTGAGGGAGCCTCCAAGAGGGCACTGCTCTCAGGAGGAGACGCGGTCCTGATCCCACCTCCAGATCCAACGAGGCATCCTGCTAGAGCACGATCCCCACTGCTTCTACCAGGCATCGCCCTACTGTGATCATCAGAGCAAATCTCCCAGCAAGTGGGCTGTGGGAACCGTTTCATGTCAGGCCACACCAACCTGCTTCATGCCGCCCGTACAATTACGGCTTGCTCCTTCTCCATGACTATTAACTGGTCATTTTGATGAGACGACCAACACTGCAGAGTCCCGTGCTTCCCCGCAGAGTAAAGACTTCCAGGGGCTGCAGCAGCTTGGAATTACCTGTCCGTGAGAAGGAAGATACATTTCAGCTCTAAAACATTTCCACTTTTATCCTGTTGTAATTTCACAGGGGCATTTTTCTGCTGTGGTTAGACTGCTGTTTTTTCTTCCCCTTCTGCCTGAAGGTTTGGAAGAGCAATAGAAACAGCAAGGAAATTTGTCCATTAGGAGAAAGAGAAACGGACAAGATGCTATCAATGTACAAAGTAAACAAACAGACAAAAAAGAGAAACTTATCTTTGTTCTTTTCACTTTTTCACTTGCAACTACAACAGGGAGCTGGCTTTTCAGAAAAGTGTGCATGTTTTAAGTCAATTGTATCCTCTTTGGATCTCAAGGTCATACTGCTTAATTTTTTTTTTTCCCTTTCACATGATATGTCCTGTATATTCAGCTTGTAGGCAGGAATATTCTACGAGATCATACTGACAATGAAAGCACATTTGCATCGTGTCTCTACTGATATTACCAAAAAGACTAGTGAGCAGGAAGGAAAAGCAGCCAGGAAAGCTACTTCAGGATGCAACAAGAAAGCACCTTTGGCAACTGCATCCTAGTAACTGTTGCTATAGAAACTTTAGCTACCTTTATCCTCACTATGACCTTGATTTTTCTTAACAGGGTACATTAAAATAATGTACGGCATGGGGCAAGATTCTATATGGTTTGGTAAATCCTGCTGTCACTGAGCTTATTGCATATAAGGGATGAAGGAACGACCATGTGGTGTAGTGCTCCTCAAAGTTTTTGAGTGAGCCCTAACTCTTTCTAAAGCATCATCAGAAAAAACTTTGTTTCCTTTTGTGTTGTGGTATTTTCCTAAGGTAGTTAATACCAATACATGAAGTTGCATCAGATGCCTGTTTTCGTAGTCACCAAGAGTACCGAAAGCAACATTTTTATGGTAGGTTCTCCACGCCACCATACCGTCAGCGTACTCATTATGGCATGTACAGCGATGCAGCACTTTGATCTCTCTGAGCTGTAGTAACATTCCTGTGCCTTTATGCATCCTCCACGCGGTGATTTAAAGTCCCTTGCAAAGGCTTATCACACCCCTCAAGGGTAGAGAAGAAACACGCAGCGGACTGAGGAGCAGTGCTGCTATCAGATGCTTCCACCAAAGCTACTTTGCGCAGCCCAGTGCTGCAGCTCTCACCCAGCCCTCGGCAGGTGGAGAGCCTGGAACAGTGTGCGTGCCTGCCAGAAGAACATGTCAAACAGCATGCTCTCCCACAGCACGCTCTCCCACAGCTCTTAGTCCCCTGACTACAAGCAAACATGCCCAGTAACACAACCCCAGCTGCGCTGGAAACTGGGGAACCGCACCGGAGAATGATGCACCCAGGCGATTCTTTATTTGCTGCTGGTAATTAGGACCACTGCAGCTTTGAGTTGCCTGAACTTAAATCCATATTATTATTGTTATTGTTATTATTAATTTATTGTTATTATTACTTGTTTTCTTAATATAAGAAGGCCCCAGATTCAGGCCACGTTGTGTTGGATACTGGACAAGTAGGGTGAGAATAGCCCCCTTGGCTTGGAGGGTCTGCATTTCAGAGGTGCAGTCCATGGATGGGTGGGGTGAAGATGGTGCTCAGGTGTCTTAGTTGCACATATATACTCCTGGGGAGCGACAGCCAACTTTGTCGGGCAGGTCGTGGTCTGGCAGCATGTGTTTAACTTGCTGCATGAACAGGTCCATCACAGGGAATGCGGTATTGGGGAGCTTTGGTATGTGCCTAGTGGGACTGGTGTGTTCATAACACTCACCAAATTCAGTCTGATGGGGTACAGCTGGCTGACGGGTGGGAAAGGCTGGAAAGGCTGGTGGAGTGAGGAAGGGGATACAGTTCCCAAATGTGTCTTCTTCAAATGTCACCAAAGCAAGGGTATTTTGGAAAGAACGAAGTGTGTTGTTTAAATTACCAGAGCTAATAACGTAATTACACCCCAGATTAGTAAGCAATATTAATGAATTTATTACAAACCTTCAGGCTGTACAGCATACCTTAAACGAATTTAACTAGATTCTGATGTAAATCACACAAACTTTTCCATCTACTCTGTGTTGGTACAGTGACAGGAGAATGAGGATGGTTTGCTCACAGTGAGAAAGCCTCTCACTTGAGTATGAGAAAAAACAGAAAGCAAGTATGTCACCTGAAAGATGCTGCAGGGGCCATTGACATAACATTAGGTATTATACAGGCTTAGGGGCAACAATAACAGTCCCCACTCCTAGGGATCAGTTGTGTATTTGGAAGATCATGTCTCTGGTTAAACAGCAGCAGTAGGGATTAAATCCAAATCCACTCAATTCTTAAGGATGGGTAATATTACCTCTTAGTCAAAGCTGTAATAAGCTCATCAGCCACATGAGAGAAGCAGACTTACCCAGGGCTACAGTCTTCATTAAGCAGTAATCTACCATTATGTTTATGATAAATTATTGCCCTACATTTTGTTTGATGGGTTAGACAGAAGATCCAGTGTCTGGCCACTGGATTGAGTGAGAAGAGATGAGAGTTTGCTTACCTTGCTGCAGCACAAAGTCTAAAAAAGCCACACTGCAGCGGAGGGAGTTCTTCCTCTCGTTGCTTGCGTGTGTGCGTGGAGGGGTCTGATGTGTCAGGCTGAAACCAGTGGTTTTTCCATCTGCCTGAGCAAGTAGCCCGTGGGGGGGGCAGAAACTTTTTTCCTGGATACAAGTCAGTGGCATGCACAGGTCAGTGGGTGCTCTGAGCCTGTGAGCAAGCCTGCTCATGGGCATCTCCTTCCCTTTTCTCCTCCAGTTTCAGCTCCTGGTTGATGTTGCTCTTTATTCCGAGCTTTTCTTCTTCTAATTCTTCTTTTGTTTGTTTTTTTTTTTCCGCCCCTTTTTTTCCCTTGGTTGGACTTGCTTGCACTTCCTTCCTTTCAGACCATTGGCACCCCTTGCTTTAAAAAATGCCCTTCAAATTCTCTCTGACCCCTTAGATGCCTGGAATAAGAGCTGCTGGGGGCTCCTAGTCAGACCTATCCAAAGTGAAGGGTGCCTCTGCGAGTGAGATGTTGGCTTTTAGATGGCAGTTAAGGGGGAATTGTAAGTCAGACCCTCTAACCGTGATTAGACTTTGATATATCAAAACAGAAAAGAGCAGGGGAAGGAGGGTGACCTGTGACACTCGGGCAGACTGAGCACCTGCTGATGGCAATGCCCAGCTTTGGCTGGGGCATTGCTGTCTTTTGGCCCCTTTCTCCTGCATGCTCACTCGTCCTTACAACATCCATTTTTAAAAATATTGCCCTGTTTCAGAATGGGTAGTTTCGTCTTCTCAGGTAGGAGCAAATGTTAGTCTAAGGATCTTTGTCTGTTCCCCCACAACCACTGCACAGTATGCACTCCTTGTTTGGCTGCTGGTCTCCTGCCTCAAAGCCAAAGGAAGTGAGAACACACGAAAAGTGCAGAGAAAAACACTCAGGCCTGTGACCTAAAGGAGATCTAAGTCTCTCTTTTGTGGCCTGAGGACTTTAGCGTGCAGAGGCAAGTTGAGGAAGACTCTACCATGCACATCGATAAGCCTTGGAGGCCACGGGCACCAGCTGTCCTTCCAGCTCTTGCTGCCAGGCTTTGACACCCCACTGTGCTCATGAAGGTAGTTTCCATTCCTCTGGAATTAGCCATGTGTCAAAAACATCAGTGATAAACGTTTCAGCTTGGTTTCTGCATTCTTGGACTTGAGCTGTGACCTAAGCAGGAACAGTAAGGGGCCCTTACCACAATATGGTTTTGGGTTTTTTAATTTTCAGTGTGACTGTGCTATGTACTTTATCTCCCATTATTGCTTCTTTCGTAAGCAATTTGGTGTAGCAAGCCGTAGCGTGCCTTTACAAACTAAACCAAATGAGAGTGCAGCCTTCACCTTACAGATGTCGTAGCTGACATTAGCAGCTGCTTGATGCTAACTCCTGGTAACACATGGACAACCCTCCCTGTATTTTCAGGGTCTGAATGTTACAATCCAGCACATGGTTGTTTTACAAATCTTCTTTTATTGCACAACCCTATTGGCCACTACAGTCTGGATCAGCAGGTCACTTGGCTTGCCTAGATTAAACTCTTGAGACAGAGCGTTTTGTAATTATGCCCCTCAGCTACAACTCTCTGGCGTTCCCAATCTGTGTTATTTAAAACAAAGCTGTTTCTTATGTTCTTTAATTTCCTGTACCAATGCCAGCTTACAATGGTGATTACAGCCTGATGGATAGGTAGGTAGACTGATGCTTTTAACTTTTCTGAATCAATGACACTAATTTTATTGTGATCAATTGAACAGCATCCTGTTAGGCTCCTGTGGAGGATATTATATTTATGTAGCTTGCTGTTGTTGTTGCCCATCCCTGTGCATCAGAGGAGAGTGCAATCCTGTGAAATGCTTCCCCGAGGTAAAAGAAGCTAAAGAGTTTGCTAAAAAATCCGAAGGGGAAGGCTTAATATTATACATCGAAGATGCTTCAGCCAAATCTTGAGACTCCTTAAAAAAATCCTCAGAGGAAATGGTCTCAGTTGCAGAATAATATTCTCATATGAGACTCTTACACCTAAATTTCTGTAGAGTGTTTTTCTGGGAAGCAGCTTTTTGTTTTCCTCTCAGTGTTTTTAATGCGTTCCCATACCCCATGGGTTATCACTTTTGTTGGCTACGAAAGAGGGCGAGCAAGAATAAGGAGTTGAAATGTAGGATATTTTGTCTCAAGTGTCTAGTCTCTGTAAGAAGGATGCGAGCTAACATTAATAGCATTTTTGAGCTGAAGTTCATACTTTTCATGCTGAAGACACCTTGTTTGAATGCTCTTACACCTGAACATAATATTAGAGAACCGTGTACACTCACTGCAGAGTAAGACAGATCTTTTCGCACCAGCAATCTACTGCTGAGTGGAAAAGGTTTTAGAGACACATAAACACAGAATGAAACATGAAAAAATACTAACTGTATTATGAACAGAAAATATTTGTCTTAGGTACCATTGCTTATTTTCACAGTCAGGGGAGTTGCACCTCCATGTCCTAGGGCTTTCCAAGCAGTTGTGGTAAAGTGCTTTGAGCAGTTGCTCTAATTTTCTTCTGCATCAAAACAGAGTTTCCCCAGGAAGCAACATTGGCAGTGAACCTAAGAGTGACTTTGCAGCCTCTAATCTCGTGGTGTGGAGAGGTTCCTATGAAAATACAGCTAAGTGCAATGCTCCTAATACATCCTTTCTTTCAGACTCTCTTGTTCAAAATGGTGAAGAGATTAAAAGGAAAGTCTCTCTCTCTGTCATATTGAAATTAATGGCAAAATTTCCATTTTGCCTAAGATTTTAGGCAACTTATTCTGGATGAAACCTAATTTCTAACTGACTGCACTGTCTAGGCTTAAGTTCACCATTCATGTAATCACCATCAAGTTTCTCACAGCTGTATTCAGATGTTTTAGTCATTAGTGACGTTAAAATATGAGTGATGAGACCAGCTCAGTGGAGCCACTTGGGACTGGTCTTTTGTGGAAGACTAAGGAAAGGCTGTCCACCTCTGGACATGATCACTTAGTTTCCAGCCAAGCACAGTAGGTGAGAGCAGTCATTTTCTCATGGCAAAAGGAATAAGCCTTACAAAAATTTTCATGTCCTGTCTGGACATGATGTCTTAGCACAAGCAAGTGGAAAGGGTTTCCTTCTCAGGAACCCAGAGGATCCATTTCTCAGAGCTCTTGAGCAGTGTCAGCAGCACGTCACAGGCACTGAAGGCTGTCTGCAGCAGCAGATCAGAGGCAGAAATCTCATGTCTCTATGGCAGAGAGTGACAGCAGATGCTGCCTTTGGGAGAGAGGAGATTTCATGAAAAGGCTGCCTCGAAAAAGGACATGGATATACAAGGGAGATTCAGTGTGCATCTGCATATTTTAGGGGAAAAAACCCTGAGATTTCTGCGTTTTGTTCTCTTCTAACTCAGTAATGTTACTGTAATTTTTACTCAAATGTGGCTCTTACCAGGAAACAATAGGTAGTCAAAGTGGGAAAGATCTAGAAGGAGGCATTTCTAGGCTGGCAGGGAAAAAAATTAGAAGTGGCTCTTTTTCTTTCTTTGTGAGCTATAGTTACTATTGTCTAAATTCTCAACTGGTATAAACTAACTTGGCTCTACCTAAGGTGACAGAATCACTTCTTATATTCTCACTTGTGTGTTACATTTAATTCATTAAACATCAACGATTCCTTTTCATTTTTATTGCTTTTTCTGAAGAGTACTGCAAACAAGGATATGCACACATTTTGCAATGCTTCAGCACTCCTTTTTTCAGCGTTCAAAGCAGACTTAAAAATTTGTGCTTGACTAATGATATTAAATTAAGCTTCTTAAAATGTTGTCGAATGTCTAATGTTGGTGGCTGACACCATCGATTCGTGTAACTTCAAAACCTATAACAATTTTTTCTCATCTCAACATTCAATACAGGTTTGCTCTCCTGTGCTGTAGAGATTTGATTTATATCAGTATAAAATTGATATTTAAAAAAAAAATAATCCTTGATTTTTACACTGAGACACACTTTGCTTTCTCAGGAGTCAATTTCTTTTTTGGGTGGCATTTTAAAAATTACTTTGCATTATTTATATTACTGCTTTGCATTTCAATTTGTGGCAATATTCGGCTTTGGTAAACAGCAGTGATTGAAACACTATGGGTTTTTGCTGGGAGAAAAAAAGTTAAAAGCTGTACACATTGGACACACTCTACATGACTGATGACATGTCTAAAATGGCTGGATATTACAGTAATCATCCTATCTGAAGGCAGTTCAGAAAACCTTGATTTCTCCATCTGACAGGCAGAACATCAAGCTCACCATCTGCCAGGGCAGAGGGTGTTGCTCTGTTTTCAAAACACTGCCTGGAAGTTGGTGTCTCAGTGTCTCTGATCTCTGACGAAGTGCTTTCACAATCCCTCCTGTTCCAACCATCCCTAGTTGTGTCAGCTAGAATTTGCACCAAATCGTACCAGGTTCATCTCTATCTATCTATCTGAAGCATAAGGAGAACAGACAGAGCTGGCATTACTGCAAGTTCTCCTGAAGTCTACTTCTCCAGATAGTTAGATGGTTCCCACCTAACAAATTCCCAAATAATGTAGAGCTCCAGGATGCTGGCAACGTCCTCGATCTCATATTCTCTTCCTTTACATAGAGCAGTAAGCCTTTGCATATCACGCTGTGTCTTCAGTTTCTGATGGGTCATATCTTATGCTTGGGAAGCAGCTTGTGATATGCAAGAGGTGTGGGATCTTTTGATTAATCATATTGCACCGTTCTGGGAAAGAGGGTGGCTCATTGACCCGGGATCTCTTCTACCTTGTGTTTCACCTGGTGATGCAATTCAGTACTTACATAGTACCACTGAGAGCATTCTTTTTCTATTCTGGCATATGAGGCTGGAAAATTACTTGTCAAGAGTCTCAAAGTTTAATAAGAGCCAGTGATATTCATGCTATCTGCATGCCATTTAATTTGTGAGCCTGCAAGACACACAAGGAAAACATTTTCCTGGCAGAAACAGAAAAAATGTTGTGACCCCAGACTACGGCGGTGAGTGGAACAAAGGGCTGGGTTTCTTAGATTAAAGATTCAGTCCTTGCAGGGGCTGAGTGCAAGGTCAGGCACAGTAAGCAATCAGGAAGGTGCTCAGGTGGCACACGCTGGTGCCGTCCAGCCAGTGTCAGACTACGTAACCAGAAAAGCAGGTTCACCATCACAGTATTACCCACAACTATTACAGGAGACACCGCGTTTATGATTCTTAATTAGGAATAAGTGCCAAGAGACATCATATTTAAGCACCAAAGTCCTGCTTATACACCTAATTGTGGTCTGTTCCAAATACCTGAAATGCTAGGTGCTCATTTGCCATTGCAGCTCAAGCTATGGTTACCATTTCCCGTTATCCTTTCAAAGGTAAAATAAGATTGCAAAGATCTTTGGTATTGTGAAGTTAGCATCCACATGTTTCCTGTGTTCTTACCCAGTGAAGGAATTTACCATTGAGGATTTGTACTCTTAACCAAGAGAATTCCATGTGTTCCCCTGGAAATCAGTTTCTCCATGCTGAAGCCACCTATGATGCATTTCATCTATTGTCTTTCATGTTTTGCAGCACGTGCCCTGAGGGATATATATGTCTGAAGGCCGGAGAAAATCCTGACCATGGTTACACAAGCTTTGATACTTTTGGCTGGGCCTTTCTCTCTTTGTTCCGTCTTATGACTCAAGATTGTTGGGAACGTCTTTATCAACAGGTATGAGATTGTTTTATTACTGTTAAAAAATATAAAATAAACACATCACCTTGTTACAGTTATATATCCAATAATTAAAGGCAAGAAAGAATTGCTGGTTATTAGGTAAACTGTGCTCTTAGTGTTCTGGAGAAGATCCATCTTTTCTTTTCTTAGGAGTGATGATCCCAGAAGACATTATGCTGGGTGTTTGGGGAAAGGGGGAAAAATTGGTACCGAGAGAAAGACACTTTGAATGGGTAATTCACCTGACTCTAAATGAAGTTAACCACTTCAGAAAGATCACCACATCACCATATAATGATTTGGGGGGGGCTGGTATAACATGAACTAATCTTTGGAGTCCAGCTCAGAAAAAGTCAAGAGAAGCAGCTGTGTGCTTGGCAGATCTGGTTTTGCGAGGCACGATAATGAACATGAATTCAGCAAATGGTAAGACTACCTGGTACCTTTCAGTTCTCTCTGCTGCAAGCTTTTCATCATGGACACCTGACAGCCAGAGGCACAAATGGAGTCAGAGTCAACTTACAGTCGTGTGTGCAAGGTGTGCTAGGTAAATCCTCATTTTAGCGTGCATTTCCTGAAATGTATGCGAACCCGAAGAACTACATATGATAGTTTGGTGCTGAAGGACATACTCTGTCTGTGAAGCCACTGAAGATTTACTTCTGCATCTCAAAATTCCCAAAACCAGAACATGCTCATAAGGAGATCAAGGGAGTTAGTGCTGACAGATACTGCTCTGAAGGTACTGAGGCAGACATCTTTGAAGGTATTGGGGATTTCAGCTTCACATGCAGCCAGTTATAAAATTTCATTTCAGGAAAATGTAAAACAATGAAATTGAAGTTTCTTTAAACTATTCACTTACTTGGCCCATAGCTGTATGTACAACTCTGGAAAACTGAAAGTGTCATGGCAAATAAGAGTGAATGTCACTCCTTTTTATTATTTGAGCTTATAATAACACACAATGGTTTCTATCACTAGCATCAAGTCATTGACCATGGGACATATCTGTAATATAAGCTCAGCCTGTTAACCTAAACTCCAGTTATGCCTATAAATCTGGTGAAGAACCAGGCAATACAGTCAATGGTCCCAAGGTTTGTTTCTTCTTATACCAAGGCAGATGTCTAAATAACATTCAGATGAGTTGCACCCTGAAAGTATCTTTTTCTCCCCACTGACTGTAAAGGACCTAGACAGTAGACATTTGAAGGGATACAACATGAATCCTGCTTGGAAAGTTTCTATGCACTGGACAAAAATAAATTGAGCTGTGTGGGGGAAGCTTTCACTGCAACTGATCGTAAGATTATTTATTCTAAAAGAAAACCAGTGGAGATATTTGGTAAACAAAGAAAGCATTCTTTATTTAGAAATGAATTTTCCTGCAAGGCACATAATTTTTGACTAAGGTATAAAAATTTATTGGTGAGAAGATTATTTCCTTGCATGTGGTTGTCATTTGTCATCAAAGGGATTCTGTTTGGGCTATTAACAAAGGCTTAATTCAATTATATTGTAAATCTAATTTTTTGTTCTTTTAAAAAAACATTGTAAACAAGTGTTAGTGATTTTACTTTTGTGCTTACAGACTCTCAGATCTGCTGGGAAGATCTACATGCTTTTTTTTATGCTGGTCATCTTTTTGGGCTCATTTTATCTGGTCAACCTGATTCTGGCTGTTGTGGCCATGGCATATGAAGAGCAGAATCAAGCCACTATTGCTGAAACAGAGGAGAAGGAAAGAAAGTTTCGGGAAGCCATGGAGATGTTAAAGAAAGAGCAGGAGGTCAGTAAACTATGTGATATGATTAGCCTTGGGTAACTTGAACAGATGGTACCTTGAGATTCACATTCTCTTTATTTTACATTTATGTGATAACCAAAGTAAGACTTTGCTTGGGAGTAGCTTAACGTTTATTGTCCTGGACAGAGTTATTACAATTCTTTCTAAAGGAAAAATGATGGCTCTTCCTGCTAGCATTGGGCCATTTAGGGTTTACATATCCAGAGTTGTACTGGTCTAACTGTACCACATATGCCAGCAGAGGAATTTATATTGGTTGGCATATAAGACATTTTAATGATGGTATAACTACATCTGCATTTGAGCAAAACCCAGCTATTTTGGTAGCTCAGCCATAGCCCCAGCTGAACCTTCTTCCACCACCACTTTAGCTCATGTTCATTTCCTCACTGTCTCATTCAAACTGCCATGAATATCCAGCCGTCCGATAATGAAGATAAAGATGTAGGATAACCTGTTTGAAGCACATACGACTTCATCCCTGAACAAGTAAACAGGCAGATCTTGAGGCTAAACTTTGCAAATTATGCAACAGGGAGGCCAAATGGTGGATGCAGCCATATAGCCTTAATAACACCAGTTAATTTGCATGTGGTTTGTGTGGGGTAGAAAGTCTTTATTAAACAGCTGAAGAGAACATTTTAGGTGCTGTGAACAAGAAGACAATAAGAAAATTAGTCTGAAATAACACATAGCACTGTAGTTCAGAGAAATAAATCCTCAATACACAATATAAACTAGCATACATAATTTTCTTTTGGGTACATATAGCTTCAGGGTCTAATCCAAAGCCCATTTAAATCCTTGGAAAGAAAATAGAAAATGCAATTCACCCTTGACAAAGTGCTAGTAGAGGCTTATACATCGTTTAAGTCCTTTTAAAGATCCTCTTTGATGGTTTAAGTAATAGGTAAATGCAATTTAGTCCATGTACAGGCACTTTGAACAGAGTAACTTTCTGCCATAACCTAAGGGAGCAAACTGAGCTCCAACTCATACCTATTTTATACAAATTTTCATGTGTTTTGACTCCAGCTGAGCTCTTCCTAATAACAGTCAACTTTGGTAGCCCCAGCTATAATTAAAGATATTTAAGAATTTCCTTTTGAAGGCTTTGATTTCAGTTAAGCCTGTATGTACACAAAAAAGGAACATTAAGCCCTGAAAGTCAGAATGTGTCAAAATGAAGGTTGCTCGTGAAAACTTAAATTGTTCCCATTTATCTATATGCTTTATAACATAGTCTTTTCTTCAGCCAACCATGTCTCATTTTTCCTGTGCCCTATTCAGTACAAAGGGTGGACAGTGCATGACTCAAGAGCAGCTCTTCGCTTTCTCATCATTTGTTCTGTAGCCTTAGGCCAGCTCGAGCAGACTTCCCATCTCAGGCATTCAAAGCCTGCTTCAAAGACAAAATGGCTAACATCCTCAGAGGTTTTTCAGTGCCTCTTGTCTCTGGTCAGTCTCTGTGTGCTTCAAAAATACTCATTTGTATTTGTAATACTCCTGGAGAATTATCCTAATCTTATTGAAAGGAAACTTAGGAGTATAGCGATTGGCGTCCGTCATGTCACTAGTGAAGACCAGTAATTCCACAAATCAACCCCCGACATCTCAGATTAGACATCTGGAAGAAGGGGCTCAGGAAAGTGAATTGGGTGGATGCACCATATAGCTTTCAGATGTCCTTCCCAGGTGTCTCACCCCAGTCAGAGCTACTCGGTTTTAATCTTGCTCTCCAAGCCTTCATCAAGATCTTGGTTTTGACTTTCTTACTGTACCGCTAAGTTCTTGCCTCAAGTCCTATCTCCTGCATAATCCCCATGTCAGCGCTCGTGTGAGCTAAGCTTTTCTCCCATCCTTCAGCCACCACCCGTCCTTGCCAGACACGTCTGGTCCCACACGCCTTTCCTGCCCGTGGGAGTTACCGCCGTGGGTTATGGCTTGCAATGCCTAAGGGGCAGGAGGTGGCCCAGCCACAGGAACCCAACCAGAAAGGGTAAATAGGCAGCATGTGGGGACATCCTCCATGCCCGGAGAAACAATTTAGTCCAAATCCTTTTTCAATAACTGAAAAAGGTACGCAGGGCAGAAGCATTTCGACCCAAGCAATAGGTAAGAAAAAGCTAGGAAACTGAAAATTAGCTTATTTTGCAGCAAGAGTACAGCATGCTTAGTAGCACAGCCTACAATATTTTCTGGGTTGATAAAATATGACGGCAATCAGAAAGGAAAACTGAAAGTCTTTAGACCAGCTTTTACACTGTGCAGTATAAAGAGAGCACAAATATAATTGATAGGCCTGCTTGAAGACTATCAGTCAATTTACACAATTGGTCTAACACATTCCTAAACCTGAATTTAACACCAAAAGACTTGCTGAATCTTTATGAAGAGAAAGCACTTCAGCATAGCAATTAAATCAATTGGCTCAAAAAAAAAAAAAAAAAAGAACAGCCTAGACCAGTGTCTGAGCCCTCCTCCTCTCTACTCTAAGCAGCTTGCTCATGAAAGATATTTCCCACAGGAATTAAGTTTTGTTGTGCTCTCAGCTTGATAGAGCTACTGCTACTCCTTGAAATACATGATTGATTCTTTACACGACTGTTAAGTGCCTTCACTTTCCTTGGACTGATGCCTGTGGGAGGAAGGGAGTATTTTGCCGCGGAGAGCTGATTGCCTGTTTGATTCTAGTGGCTTACTGACAATAGCATTGAGGATTCATCCATTTCTCCTGTTCTTGGGAACCTGAAGAGGCTTTGTTTTTTTTTCTTTTGGTAATTCACTCGCTTTATGTATTTCGGCTGGGAGCTCTGCAAATGGACTTGTCTCCAGGCCACTGATGTGGCTACCGTTGAGACGCTGGCCCCTCCAAACCTGACCTTGTGCTTTGTGTTCAGAGCCCCCTCGCTCCTCCCGCCCGCACCAGGGATGGGGACCCGGTGCGCTGGCGAGGGCTGCGGCTTCCTCCTTGCACCTATCAATTCTTCCTCCTGGCTGTTCATTTGCTTCCAAGGCTGTGGCTTTGTGGGCTCAGGCTTTCGCTTTCGGCTTCTGCTGGTTTTCTAGCAGTTGGTCTGTTATCGGTCAGCTCCTGCAGCGATCCCACCAGATAGCCAGCCCAGCACTGAAGCACACGGCAAAGCAAAGTCCACCTTATCTTCAGTTAAGCCCGCGGTTTTCTTTTTGCATCTCTGATTATAGCTGCCTGCTCTGCTGCTTGGGATAAGTGTTTACAAAAACGTGCCAGCTGAATTGCTTGCTGTTCCTCGCATCCTTCTGTGATAGGGGAGGAAAAATCCTGGCAGCCAGCTTGGCTGTCCTCCTGTCCAGCCCTCCCAGTTCAAGGGGCTGAAGTCCAGGGGGGGCTTATTCTGAGGTTCCCCAGCTTGAGATTTTTTTTGACTGGCACCAGAAGTGTTACTCCAGAGATGTGTGCACAGTGTACACCTGCAGGTGTACGCACACAGGCTGTTCCTCTCTTGAAATGTCAAAGGATCTTGCATGTGAGCTCTATATAAATCACATTATTTTATGCAGCCATTCCTAATGCTCCATCACAGGATCTGGGTGGCAGACCTGCAAGTGTGCATTTGTACTAGGAACGTGTCTCGCTTGTTGTTTCTTTTCCTATGGCTAAATATAGAGGTTAGAAACACGTTAAGTCCAGTTCCAGCCACGTGAGAGAGTTTTCTGATTAATGGCCACCTGAAATTTTTAATTTATCTCCTAAACAACCTTTAAACTTAAAATGAAAAATAATTGCTGAGCAGAGTAATTATTAGTTCTCACTGAGATCCTCAACTCAAATAATAAATTTTACACCTTCTACCATCTTCTGTTTTAGGCACTAGCTGCTAAAGGAATTGATTCAATGTCTCTTAGTTCATTGGAAATGTCACCTTTGTCATCCAAAAATGCCAAGGAAAGAAGAAATAAGCGAAAGAAAAAGAAATCTTTGGGAGCAGAAGAGTATGGGGAAGACCAAAGGAATCCCAAATGTGACTACGACGATGGTCAGAGGAGAATGGTAAGCCATGGTCTGAAACGTCACTTATTCCACACTGCACTTTGCTGGATAGGCCAGGCTCTGAGTAGGCAATTTAAGCTGAAACTTTCAGCTTTAAAGAAGAATCAGATGATACTTAATGTCATAACTGACCTGCAGACAGTCTATGTTAGAACAGTGGAAGGAAATTTGTTACCACTTTATTTTCAAAATGAATTAAAAATTCCCATTAAACATTCTTACGAATCTATTTTGTTTCAATTTTTTTTCTTTTTTTTCACTTCAAGATTACCCACAGTCTGTTTTATTTCCTGACTTTAATTTCATTCATCTGATTATATCTATCCTATCCCTACTAGAGAGAAAAAATTCTTAGAAAAAACCTGCAAAGCTCAAAAGGCAAAGGGAGGAGGAGAAAGCGAGGAAACTTGTCTCTGAGGGCTTTTTAAATGCTATACAAAGACATTATTAACATTTTTATATTCCTTTGCTAGTTGCCTTCAAGTCAAAACTTTGTGGCACTTGTTTCTACTTTCTACTGCAGGGAAAAAAATAGTGAGACTGTTGTTAAATAGGCTTTTATGTAAATGTTACTGACATGCATGAATATGAATCTGCACACGCTGTATGTATCAAATGATCATAAATAGCTTCAGATAATTTGTCTTTGCTTAACTGAGGGCAAAGTTTAAATCAGTTTATTTTGTTTTTCTGAATAGCCATGTAATGGGCTAAGTCTTTTTACATTTTGTTGTCAGTGAATTTAGGGATATTTGGCAGCCATAAAAAGCTCATAAAAAACATGTAAGTGATGTAAGTAAATGTGACCAATTAATGACTCCCCAGCTCACAAAATTCACACAGAGCTGGATTTCTGTAAATGACATGTATTTTTTAACCTTATAGTTCTTGTTGTTGTCTCATTGGTCGAGTGGGTTGCGTTACAAATTACACCTTTGTTAAAGCTAGAATTGCTCTTTAGCTTCATTCTGGATGGGTTTCAAGACACCACATACCAGAATGACCGTGGATTGGAGCTGTGCATTGCCATTTTGTTTCTTAGATTAATATTTCTTGTTTTCACTTTTCGCCCCTGGATGTCATATGCATGAGAAACATAGGAGACACATTTCAGAGCTTATAGTAAATCTTCTCTGCAAGGCTGTGTCTGGCATGGTTGGAGGGAGTAAGGCTGAGTCATCATTCAGATGCAATCTGAGCAGCTGGAAGTATGTTGCCATCAGAAATCAGTCTCAATGACTGTGCCATGGAAACCCAGGCATGGATTTTTTGACCAGTTAAAATTTGGTAGCAATCCAAATGGGCTGGTTTTAGTTAGAAGGGGCCTGGTTTTTGTACTCTTCCTTGTACCAGTGTCACAAAATAGCATCATTATGTAACTCAGTGGTGTAAGCTACAGTGCAAAATGAAATCAGGCTTCATTTTGTTTGTCTGGTTTGTGGATGCTGTGGAGATCTGACCTCTCTTCATATATACTTGCCTCATGAGAAAGTTCTGAAGAAGCTGAAAATTCTGTACAGACCATAAAATCAAAAGAATGTTCTGCCTAAATGCTCTTACTCCAATAATTTCCTCTTCAGATACAAGGGAAAGGGATAGACTTGAATTTCTTATGCATTTTCTGAACATCCTTTTTACTCCACCAGGGTTTAGGTGTGTTTAGTCCTTGGCTACGTCTTACTGATGCTCTGTCAGAGTTGCACTCTCACTAGCTGATGTCAGAGTGGATCGTCAAGGCTGATATTTGAGTGTGAGGGAGACTGCTGTCTACAGAGGTTACCTACCCCTTAAAGCAACCATGTGCATTGGGATAATGATTTTACAAACTAATAAACCATATCCCTCTTCTTGCTCTTGTTTTGTTTTTTTCCTTTATCACCTTCTTCCGTCGTATTCTGCTTCTTCTTCTTCCCTCTTCTTCTCATTTTCCCTGCAGTTCATTTCCTGCCCTATTTCTTTATCTCTTCTTCTCCCACTGCAACGTTCCTTCCCTAGCTGTTATGAAGATGTGTGATAATGCAGTAAACTGGAGCTGGATCCCCTTCCCTGCTCCTGTCTTCCACTCCTTGTGCTGCCTTCCCAGGTCCTTTGGCACTTATCAGATGGGGGGGAGTAGAAGCAAAGGGAGTATCACGCTACGAGGTGAATGCCACCTTGACCCTTCCTATATCAGTACCTCTTTAACTGTCAAGCGTTAGACAAATGCCGAATAGCTAGGAATGACTATTCAACCTCTTAACTTTATGAAGGTTGAATACGTGTAATTAAGTCTTTCTCTAAAGCACTTGATTTAAAATGGAACTTACTGCTCTCCCCAGACCTTCCTCGCTCCTGAAAACATGTTGCAAAATGTTGTTTCTCTTTCCCCTTTTTCCTTTCTGGGGGTTTCTAGACTCTCCTTGGCATTAGTTATGGTCCCAGTGCAAACTTGGTGAAGCGCAGAACCAGCCACGGAAGCATATTCAGTTTCCGACTCCGTGGCAGAGACACTGGCTCCGAAACAGATTTTGCCGATGATGAGATCAGCACTGCTGGGGAAAATGAAAGCCACCGGGGCTCTCTCTTAATTCCAAGATCTGGGAGGCGTCCGAGCGTGCAAAGTCAAGTGAGCCATAGTTCTCACCCTACTACTCCCAACTACACCCAGACGGGCAAAAGGAACAGCTCAGTGGATTGCAATGGTGTGGTTTCCCTGATAGGAGGAGGCACCGGGGCACTCAACCCAGACCCTACTTCTCCTGCAGGGTTACTGCTCCCCCCAGTTATTATGGAAAAACCTGGGACAGGCGACCTGGTGAGTACTTTATAACTTTTGTATGTGATTCACGCTCTTGTTACCTTCTAAATATTGTTGGAGTTTGCTGTAATTTATTTACGCGATACACAGTCTACAGTGAGAAACCCGGACCCACCATCCTATGCAGGGTGGGAGGACAACAGGCTAACTCACACAGCAACGTGTGTTTAGTGCCACATAAGAGAGGTTCATAACTTCTGGTGAGACTTACTCCTCAAAGCTGGCTGGAGGCAAATACCTAAATCTTGGGTTTGATATGATTTTTGTTTTCTTGTAGGGACATCTCTTAAGTTGGTTTCTTTTGACATTTGAATATCTGGCATCGTCTGGTGGCTAGATAATGAGGTGTTTAAAATGATTCAGTGTGAGTCTTACCATCTTGAGACTGCGTTTTCTCCCACTGGTTGCTGTCTGTTTGCATCTAACCTCTGGTCTTCTGCATAGCTGTTTGTGGAGGGCTGTTCTTACAGTCCAAATGTAGTTCCCAGAAGGGTTTAGCATCCAGTTCAAATAACACCCAGGAAAGATGAGCAGATGATCAACAGACTTCAAGCCTTTTGCAGATTGCCAGGATCTTTGTTGCAAAGCACCACTGCTGCAAAATATTTGATAAGGCTGTAAATAAAACTATTAAGACTGATACCATTAGGACCCAAGCACAAATTCACTTGGAAAACCATGAGGTGGTGTTTTGGAAATAGCTGGTACACAGGTAGGACAATTTGGACAGGTTGCCAGTTTGATATGATGGGAATTTATCTCTTTTAATGTAGATAATCTACATTGGAGCTCGTCACTCTCAACAGTCTTTCAAGCAATGGAGGTCTAGTCCTTACAATCAGTGTGGGCAGGACTTATTTAATCTCAGAGATCAAAAATGGGTCAGAATAATCTCTCTCCCTGAAAGTGCCTCTTTCTGTTCACTTTAACTACAAGGGGAGCCCTAGGTGAATAACTCAATATTGCACATGTCTCAAGTCAGGTGAGATGAAGCCCACTCAGAGTAACAAGGTGCCAAAAATGGGTTACGTTGGGGTGGAAATAAGCAAATGTGATCCTAACATGTACTAGGCAACGTATTTCCTGAAGAGAAAGGCGAGTGAGGTGGAATCCAGCCGTGGTGTCAGATTATCAGTAAATTGAGAAGTAGCTTTTCTTCTTTAGAGCCAGACAGCTTCTTCCCTTTCAAGCTTTGGATTGAATTTTTTTCCTCACCTAACCGGGCATTCCCTGTAGTCCTGCAAATAGACTCTCACACTGTACATGAGAGGAGGGGCCATGCTGCATGTGGGAAGCCGGTTGGTGTGGGAATTATCTGTTTTGTTGACAGTTTTGAGGCTGTTGCTGCTTTTTTTCAGATGTTCACACCTTCGTTCATTTAGGACTTTAGTACTCCCATTTTTACTCTCTGCAGACAAAGACGACCAGCCCTGAGAGCAGTCTCGAGGCAGCTGAGCAACCGAAACACTATTTGTAGATAGTGGAGTTTTATGGGACTTAACTTGGTGCAAAAAAAGCTGTGCATTAAAGGAACTGTGCGAGAAAGTGTGTGCATCTGTTTAAAAGAAAAAATCTGAACCAGAGTAGAAAGGCCTCAGTAGATGAGCAGAGGATGTCCCCCTTTTCTCTGTAAGAAAGTGGCTCTGCGGGCTGCTGAGGCTCTTCCAGCTGTCAGAAAAAGCTTAACAAAGCATGAGAGCACTCAACCTTTCAAAGGAGATATTGATATTTTACAGGATTGGGCCCTGAGGTGACAGGGAGGCTTTGAGCTCTGCTGGCATTTCTTTTTGTTTGCCAGCTTTCTGCCTTTTAAAAAAATGGATGTTGAAAATTGAATGGCCCGGGTGGGTGAGCTCACTTGGCAGTTCCCTGGTCATCTAGGAAATAACACCCAGGCACTATAGTAACAGATGCTCATTCAGTGATGCAATGTGAAGGATGTTGTGTCTTCTGCAAAACAGGTTTGGTATCTAATCTATCCAGAAAATATGAGCTGGAGTTAAAAGCTAATTGGCAAGAAGCCCATTGCTGTACAGATGTATTCGCTACAGGAACCATAAGCGCTGGGCATAAACGTGCAGCCTCAGCTGTGGAGCGCAGGCAGAAGGAAAGAGCAAATCCAACACCTCAGTGTGCTCGGAGATAAATCAACACGCTTCTGGACTTTGTGTTTGATTATTTTTGCCTTTTTCTTGTTAAAATTTGAAGTTGAGTTTGTTCTTTATTAGCAGTTCTGGCTTCTTTTTATAGTCTCTTGATATGTTTGGGGGAGGCAAAAGAAAGATGTTGCAGGGTGAAGTTGAAGTTACCTCATTAACCCCAATGACCTGCTGCTGTTACTTATTTTGTACAAGTGTAAGGCCATGGAGAAAAAGGACTCACTTGTGCTATCTGTTGTATCTTCCCTGAACAAGAAACGAAGGACCAGTCCATGAAAAGGCATCACCGTAATATGCGCTAAGCCCTGACTTGCAGCTTCCTGAGGTGTAAGCGTGGCTCTACTCATGTAAATGCAATAACTGACTTGATGGAGCTGGCAAAACACTTTTTACAGCGTTAGGTTTTGAAGACACATTTGTTTAGGTCCCTCTGTGATGCTCAGTAGTATCAGATGAGCGTGACACAGACCTGTCTGATTGCTACTGATGGGAGAGACCACTGAATTCTGGTTTGGGGAAAGCTTGGAAGAGCACTTCTGTATTAAAAGGCAGAGAAAACATCAAACAAGGTCTGACCATCTCTGGTTTTGAGTTTCTAGCCTGCAGCCCTTAAGCAGACCATAGTTTCAGCAGATGATTTCAAACTGGACCCTCCTACGGTTTCTCCAGGAAAGCACAAAAAGTCACTAGCCACTTTTGAGAATTTTAGCCTGATCAGTTTTAGCAACGTTCAGCCTGAAGATTTTACCCCAGGCAAAGTAGTTGGGACAACAATAAACAACTTTCATGCCTTTGCGTCATTGCAACCGCTACCCCCTGTCCCAGCCACGGGCCCTTTGCCCATGGGAATGGCTGCGAGTGGCAGCTGAGCTGACGTGAAGGCATCTATGCAGCTTGTGCCCTCGCCCATGAAGGAGCTGGCTGCAGCAGATTATCCCACTCTTCAGGCTGGTGACTCGGATGAGTGGTCTCCTGACACTTGGCTCTAGAAGAGCATGTAAGCTAAAAAAGCCAGTTTCAAATGCTCTTCAGATGGCCCTGGCTGCTTGGCACAGATGGATGTGAGTGTGTTTCCATGAGAAACCAAGTGTGCTTGCACTTTCCATCTCCTCCCCCTAATCCCTAAATACAGCCAGTGAAACAGGAGAGATTTCCAATAATCTCAGTAGATGGTGCTTAGGCCCATCAGTCTTGTCAGCTGGGGTAGTCTGACTGATCAGCAGGCTTGCTGGCCATGGATGGCATGGTCCATGCAGAATGGCATCCGTCCATGCAGAATGGCATCCATCCATGCAGTCTTCTGCATCAAAGCGGTCCTGCCAAGTCACCAGGGGCTTCAGTGCACAGCCTGAGCAAGAGGAGGGACATCCTATCTCTGCAGGGAACCCATGCATCTCTGCACACTTTGCTACACCCACTGATGTTCCCGTGCCACATAAAAGCACCCACAAGGAGTGGTGGCAACGTTGTTGGGGAGCTGCCTGTGGCAACACAGAAGGTTACACTGCTGTGTTCAAGCTAGAAAGCCTGCTGAGGTCATATGTAGTGCAATATGAAGTATGATCTGTAAACACCCTCCACGAATGTGGCTCTGGGTCAGGCAGTCTTCACCTGGATGTGAAGAGCAACAGGCGTTCAAGTCCGAGGGGTGCAGGGAGCCTTGTCCCAAGAAACCCATGCTAAGTCCTAGTCACCCTCCTGGAAATCTCCGGTGTATCCTGCAGAGGACTGAATCAGGGCTGGTCCTGCTCTCCTACCAGCTTTATTTAAGTGGTGTAGCTGCTGATTTCATCAAACTTACCCCAGTGTAAATAAGACATGAGCAGGACCTGGTGACTATGCTTAAAGTCCTAATTTTTTTTGGCTTGACCTGAGACTGAGAGGTTTGAAAAATGATATGTTTTTATGCTCCTGCTGATTGCTGAGCTGGGATTTTGGGCTTTCGCCTTTTTTAGAGAATGTCTATGCATTATGTAAGTAACTCAGGACACACTACAACCTAAAGTTTCTGCTCATTCCTGTAGTATTTATTTGTAGCTATGTATTGCTCTGTTGTGTCTTGGTGCTTCTTAGTTAAGAGGTTAGAATAACATCTTCCTTCACAAGATATTGATCTGTTTGAACAGAATTGGATTAAGTTAACGAGCAGTTATCTGGAGCTCAGTTTATCCATGGGATCCGATGAGGATGAATAAGATGTCACCTATGGTTGTCAAGAATTTCTTGAGGCTTAAGAAATACACATGACATCATCCCCTCTTGCCTCCTAAAGCCAGCTGGAGCCCTTTCTTTAACTCTGCAGGGAAATCACAAGGTTTTTGGTTTAGCCTGACTTTCCAATTATTTTGGAGATTAGAAGTGGCAGAGAAATGGATGCAGGACTGAGGAGGTGGTTGGCTGCAAATGGGCAGCTGGCTGTTAGCTGGTGGTCCCCACTGCTTTGCTCTCCCTGGGGCACTGGCTCGCCAGAGCTCCTCATCAGTCCAGGAGCAAAGCAGGGCCACCAGTGACATGGCTTTGGGATGGGCAACAAGGCCAAGGTTGGAGCTACCCGGGGTGTCCCTCTTGCACATACAACCTTTCCTGAATTTCCTCTTGGTCACGCATATGTTTTTTTCTTTTAGGAAACTAGAAATGCCAAGTATTGCTAGCTTGACAGGAGTGAAAACTAGTGGGGAGTGAGCCCTTAAGAAAGGCCAGGCTGCTTATCGAGGTGCCGAACTAAGGATTTAGAAGCTTATCTTTAGATAAACTTTTTGTTGTCTTTTTTATATATTAAAAAAAGAAAGGCCTTGGCTTTTGTTGCCACTAAGCACGAAACCGTTTTGCTGACCACATTGGTTTAAGGTTTTCTTGTTGACCCTAAGACTGCCCCAAGGTAAAATTTCTTTTTTTCCCCTCCTTGTTTTGCCACAGGACTGGTGAAAAGGGAAAGTGTTAGCAGTTTCCATGTTCAGAAAAAAGGTCAACAAAATAAGTCATCCAAAAATTGCCGCCAATAAGTTATATGGACGAAAGCTAGCTAGTCCTCTGCCGCTGTCACACAGGGAGTTGTCACCTTGTCTCTACTTTCTGCTCGTTTCAAACTTTGCTTTAGCACATCCTAAGTGTAAATGATTCAGATTTGACACAAATATTGCAAGCTGCTCCAGTTTACAGTGCATCTCTTTAAATAATCAAGCATCCACAAAATTATATGGCTTCTTTTTAATGCTGTGCACTATTATGGTCACCTTCAATCTCATTAAAAATTTGTGCTAGTGCCTTACTGGGTCCATTGTTCATGGTGTGGCCTGTCCACCTCTTTTTATGCTTGAAAAGATTTTAACTGTACAAGGAAAATTAAACCTGTCCCAGTTCCCAAATGTGGTCTTTAAAATGCTGCCATGTATAAGCCCATCTTCACATAACAGTTCTGACATAACTCCGAACTGTAGGCACTCAGAAGAAAATAATTCTGTAGTGTTATGCATCCTCATTTACATGTAAATTAATGAACAGTATATTTGTCCCTATAGAATTTAGCTAATCCAACTGAGAAACATTTCCAGTCAATCAGGGAGCAACACAAATAATCTCATCCTGCTGGAGGTGCCTGTGTTTAACTCCATTGTGATTTCTCATCTGGATCCTAAGGAGACTCCCTGCATAACTGTAGGGACCGTTGTGATTTTTGCTGAATTTCTATAGAAATATAAGTATGATGAACAACTGTGCTTGTGTATATTCTCTCTGTAACGATAATACCCTTTATGCTGCCTTGTTTGTCCAGTTCCTGGAACTGCTCTCTATCTCAGAGTGCAAAACCTGCCAGTTCCTTGCGTGACTATTAGCTATCTCTGTTCTAAAATAATAATTCCCCCCCCCCCATCTATTCTTTACAAAGAACAAAAGCTCATAAAATTCCCCAAGTAACTTAAATAATTTTAAGCAATTCACCTGGATGGAAACTTTCTTTCTTGGAAAAATACTTCATAGTAAATGGCAAGCTGACTATCTGATAGATTTACTGCTCTACTGGGAAAGAGACCTCATCGTCCTGCAAGAGCACAGGAGTATTCCTTACAGCCCGGCATTGCCTGCCAGACACTGTGTTCTGGCTCTGGGGATGAACCTCCGCTGTGTGCCCGCTGCCGAGCGGCCGGCGGGGAGCAGCGGGCTTCGGGCTCTGCCCTCTGTAGCTGGGCAAGTGGGTGGCTATCATGCACAGGAGCATTTGCTCTGAACGCCGGCCAGCCCCAAATTGCACCACCTTGCCTCTCCAGAGATGAAGGAAGGAAGGAGCCATGCACGTGTCTCCTTCAGAAATACCCCTTTGGACACACTGCAAACAGTCCCCTTGACTCCAGCAGGACTCCTGAAGTCTTGGGGACTGCTTCTCATGATAGAGGTGGCAGGATTGAGGATGCTGGGCTGGAAAGAAAAATAGGGTGACTTAAAAAACTTGTTAGGTTGGGAATATCACATCAAACCTAGGGAAAAAGTCAGTTCCCTGCTATTTTTTTTTATGAAGGATATGGCAAACCTGTTTAACTTGGACTTTTCATTTACCCTGGTTTAGCTGAATCAAAAAATAGGAAGAATGAATCTCTGAATGTTTTTCCTTCGACTTTTTACCTCTGCAGTGAATTCTCTTTGCACCTGTGAGTAAAAGGTGGCTTTCAGAAAAAGGCCACCAACCCATAACTTCTGCAAAAGCACTTCTGCATGCATGAATAGGAATATAGTACCTTCCTTGACAGTCAGAAAACTGGTATTTCTGGGGATGAGGTTGTCTAAAGACGTGCTACTGGTATGCTCTAAGCTTTGGGTCACATGGGATGGGGAGATGGTACAGTCTAAAAAGAGTTAGATGATCCAGAGGAATTTGAAGTTTGAGGTTGTCTTATGGTTCATTCTACAGACGAGGGACTTGGAAGAGCTGGGTTTTTATTTGGCTTTTTTTTCCTTTTTCTTTGCTTTTAAATTTTTAGTTTATTCTACTTCAGAAATTTGTCTCCCTCATGTTTTTTATCTCCTTGTCTAGTTATTTCTCTTCAATCCCATGTATTTGTTATGTACTCCAAACTGGTGTGAATGATTATGCAGTTTTGTAGATGCTTTCTTCATTAATAAAACATTTGTTGTTTCTTATTTTTTTATTGGATGTTTTTGAGGTGAAGGGAATCAAGCGAACTAATGCATCTGAAATACGGTTCCTGGTTTCCCCAGCTCCTAAGCCAAGGATAGAATATTACCTTGTTATGCTGTGCACAAGTAGGAGTCTCTTTGAATAGGTTCTGATTATACCGCTCCTTTTGAGATGACTGCGTCAGTAACTCAATGGACAAGCCAATTGTTTTAACAAAAGAGAACATTTTAGAAAAACAAAAAAGCCATTTTGAAGCATTACTGCTTTCCTGGCTTAGCTAATGTTTTAAGTGCTTGCTTTAAAAGTCCTTACTCTTCTCTGGTCTTGCAGTGGTTGGTATTTTTAACTGCAGTACTTTGAAGTGACCTGCGACCAGTATCCTGGCTATTATTTTCATTGTCAACTAGTGGCCAAGCGGCTTTGTCCTTTGCCACCATCTGACAAGGGGATGTCCCCTGCCCTGAAGAAGTCACACTCCAGAAAGACAGCTCATAGACCTTCAGCACTTTTTTCCTGCTGTTCTTACGGAATTGCCTTTCTTGAAGAGCAGTTTCAGTAGAGAAATGGTGAAGAGGAGGGATCCTGAATCTCTCCGGGTGCATGTCCCAGGCACAGATGTAGAGCTGTGGAGCTGCTGCCCATGGCACGTTTCAGTTGGCATCCTGGGTGCTGCTCAGGGTGCTTAGGGCCATTTCAGACCCAAGTGATGGAAGATCCAGAAGACTGAATCCAATTCCTGTAGCTCATTTGACTATGGAGAAGCAAAAGCAGCTATTCAGACACCTGTATAAACCAGGGGTTATGATCTTCATAGGGATTTCTTCTCCTTTCACATTTCCTTGAGCTATATTGCAAGAACCGTCAGAACCCATCTATCTGCAGTGCATCTCTCTTGCCTACATAGTGTCTCAGACCTCACAGCCTGTATGCTTGGAGGACCAGGACAGAGGTTGTTAAAACATTTATTTTGGGAGACTGAGTGTCTCACCCAGGAGGTCTGTGACAGAGAATGATGTTGTACCTGGCTTTCCCAGATCCTTACACCTCAGCCACCACCTTTCCTTCTACCTGTGGGAGAGCTGGAGGAGTAAAGAAAGCGGGATTTGTCTCTGTATGAAGTGGGAGCTCATAATAATAAAAGTCTTAACATCTCGCTCCTGTGAGCTGACAATATAAAGAATTTAATACAGTGTCTGTCTGCAGCTATACTGTGTTTCTGGCTGACTTCAGAAACCCAAGCCTTCAAAAAGCATAAAACTAATTTAAAATGAAACATTAAATAAAGACAGTTTGGGAGTTCTGTTTTTCTGGTATTTGATTTCTTTGGGGGTTTTTTTTAAGCTTTTTCTTGAGAAACATGAGAATAAGAGAGTTTGGGTTATTTTTCATTTTTTCTGAGAAAAAAGAAGCTGTGAATCTCCCCTAATTATGGAGCTTCAGAATCCATGACACCAAAGATCAGCAGAATGACAATATGTTCCTGAGATTTGGCAGTGTTTCAGAACAAGAAAAAACATGTGTTGACGAGTCAGTTTGCTTGGTATGATACCAGAGGCCTGTAATGGAGCTGTTACCCACACCCCTTTTCCTCTTCTAGCAGTATAATTAAACAGTTAACACATTTCAGAAATAATGGAATAATTAATGTAATTAAGCAGGGCTTCTTTCACAAGCAAAGAGCGTGATAAAGCAGCACTGCTGTTTCTCCAGCATCGGAAGCGTCCCTTTATTTTCACCTGCATCTTTCACCTGTTTACATGAAGGTAAAGGGCAAAGCAAGGTTTCCAAAATTGCTCAAAGTGCCATTTTCAAAAGCAGTACCCCATCAGCATGTGTCTAATTGGGAAATCAGTGAGCTTTGGACTTTTCAGATGGGAAAAAGAGTGCTTAGGCAATTTTGAAAATGCTACCCTATATCTGCCTTGGTTTTATTCCGCTGATCCAATGTGTTCATTTAAACAGACCTCTCCCTCGGATGAGGCAAGCAAGAAGCAGCTTTTAATGCCCCACCGCCCGTCGGTGGACCACTCGGACGAACCCTTTCAGAGGCAGAGGGCAGTGAGCGCTGTCAGCATCATCACCAGTGCCCTGGAAGGTAAGATACGTCTTTAGTTCCCCGACTCAAAGCCATATTCATGTTGATTGGCAGGAACAAAGTGACACAAAAGACCCTAATATTAAACTCTTGCTGTTTTGCAAGAAGGCATTATAGACAGTTATTGTAACCCCTATAACAGAGGCAATGCTGTAACAGAGGGCAATATAATCACTATCTTACCCATGGACTTGTAAAATCCTGACAAAATGCTGGCCATATAAAACTGGATCTGGTAAGATTTTGTGACCCCATGGCATTTGATTTACAGAAGGCTAACCAAGATGCAGGGTAGTGGAGCACCAGACTGTCTGGGTGACTGTACATACATTTGTATCTCATCTCTCTGGAGCTGATGCAAAGCCTGGCATGTGCAGTCACCAGTTACGTGCAGAACTTCCAACTTGTGGGGGATGAAAGTCTCCTCCTTGCAGAGCAGCTACTGGGAAACAACAGTTTCATGGGTGTTTGAATTCCACCGTTAAATTTAAGGGTGCTCAAAGCTCTCATTTGTCCATACAAATATTTCTGAGCAAATTTTTTCATTGCTTATTAGTCTTCTCATTAGGTGCAGGAGGATTTCCCTTCCCTGTCTTTCCATACACAGGGACTTTGCATTTCCCTTTCACAAATTTATTGACAGCAAGACAACAACTCATAGCAAGACATCACATTTTTAGCCTCTTTACATACAGCATGAAAGGGCTTCTTACAGTTCCTTGTGTCCGCTACATTGTAAATTGAGAAAAGGTGGGAGGTAGCAATTAAAAGTATAGAAAAAAGCCTGTCAAGAACGCAGTGTGGAGCAAGGGAAATTTTGGATTCTCCTGCAGCCTTATTCTCTGTGTTACCGATGAATAGGAAGGCAAGGCAAGACAGAGGGACTTAGCTGGGAGATGCCTTACAGAAAGGCACTGGACCTAGCCCTTTGGAGACAGCCCAGCAAGAAACCAAAAAGCTCTTCTTCTTCCTCAGCTTTTTACCATCCCCTGTGGTTATGTTCAGCAGTATTGTGGCCAGAACAGATATATATATGTTTAAATAAATAAAGAGTTGTATTCTTAATAGGTAAATAATCACTTCAATGTACTCCAATGTTTAGTGTAGTCTGCAAAGGTTTTGTTTTCTGTGGGGTTTTTAGCAATTAGCTTTGTGATTGATTTGCTTCTTTGTAATGTGTTAAGAATGCCTAAAAGGCCTGAGCTGGACGACTTCTTATTTATTTAATGGTACTTTCTGTTACTTTTTACCACAGAAACACAGACCATCAAGTCTAGGGTAACTCCGAGGATGTAGTTTTTTGGCTTCATATAGAAGAAAACTGTTTCAAACCTTATCAAAGATTTCCTAACTCACAGACTTTGATTAGTCATTGAAATTTAATACTTGTTAACAACAAGAGGAATATCAAATCGGAATAGAATATATCACAGGCTTTAACTATAATAATAGCTGTATGATTTGTGCCAAACTGTGTGAAACAGCCAGCCCAGAAATCCCTTCCCCTTTAGTTGTCTGGTTTCTGCTCTCAGCTTGGGTAGTCATCATCTGCCTATTTTTCCCAGACATTGCAAAGCTTTGCATTCAAGGAAGGACCTAGGTTTTTTTCATTTAAAAATAAGAGGAAAAATACCTCCAACACAAACTTTGACTGTGCTTTTCTGAACATTTTTTAAAAAAACAATATAAAGTATCAGAAAAAAAGCAGTTTAGTCTAATTTTACTTTTCCTTTTATGGATATTTTTCAAAAAATATTAAATCTGTTGTGATAACCAAAGATCACCTGTGGTGGAAGGCATGTGGTTTCTTAACTGATTTAAACCATTCTGATGCCACATCACTGCCAAAAGAGAACAGTCACACCTTCCTCCTTCCCTTGCTGTGTTCCTGCAGTTTGATTTGACTGTACAAACAATTGGTTTTCAGCTGGATCAACAAGCAGAACCAGCTCACCCAGAAGGTCCAGGAGCACAAAAGCTGGCAAAAGGACAGAGAAATAACATGTGTCTGAGGCTGAGAGGGACGACACTACCCCTTTTAGCAGCAACCTGGACTTAAAGGGGCTTGTGTCCAGTGTGGAGCCTCAGGGAAAAGAGTCACTCATCTGATGTGTGTCCGTCATGAAAGTCCCCAAACGAATAATAGTGGAATAAGCAGGGTTGGTTAGAAGTGATTACAAGGAGTATGGATATAGATAGATGTGTTCTGGATTTACCTGGAAAATTAGATCCTTTAGGAAGTAACTGCCCTAAACTCTTTATTACTTTCAAAGGCAGATTTCCAAAAAAATGCAAAATTAGGATTTTACATTGAAATTGTTTGGGGTATGGATGGTTCTTACATCATTTGAGGCACTTACCTGTAAGGCCTCTGTTTGGAGGCTGGAAAGACATAGTTATTTCTTGGGAGCACTTTGGTTTCCCAACGATTTCAGAGCAGTGTAGATGTTTGCGCAAACCCTGTGTCTATAGGACATCATCCGATATTTTGAAAGCTTGCTAGAAGATACTTAATATTGCAGTTCTGTTGTCCAATGAAGAAAAATGCACAGAGAATGCATCCTGTTTTGAGAGAGGAGGCTGTTTATAAACTGATTGAAATAACAGCCTTGGCTGAAGTTTTCCTGTTATCAGTGCAGGTTCTAATTATATAGACTAAAACCGTTATACAGCATTCCATGCCCATAAAGGAATCAGAAAAGGAAAGCATTAAGCAATTCGCTAATCATTATCATTCAGCCATTAACTGTCTTTTTTGGCTTTTCTTTTTCACCGTTTAATGCAAATTATACTTATGAAGCTATTTCAATTCTTTTGTGCTCAAGTAAAATGAACATATAAAAGTTGTATTTTAGGTAATGTTTTAAAAGCACCTTTAAAAAGCACTCTGGAGCTCTAGTAGCATTTTCAAACTGACTTATGCACTCCCCTGATTTTGTATATGTGGGCCTTTCAGAAGGAATCAGATGCTTAATGCCTTTTGGATTGCACATCAAGAACAGAAACCCTATTGATAACCAGTGATACTCTGGCTCTCAAGTGCTTAAATCAACTCTAAATATTGGATTTAAGCTCTTTCATCTCTTAACCACTTTCAAAGGTATTACTTGAGATACTTATAAAATGTGACTTGGGAATGAAAAAAATATATTCCGATCTAAGTTAAATGAAGATAGTGTATTCTTATCCATTCGAACTTGCCAAAATGGAAAAGACAGTAAAAATCTGAGCCTATATATAAAAATCTGAGCCTATATATAATACTGGACTTTACATATTTAGTGTGATTCTCCTTTTTTTGCTTGTGACACTTTTGAAAGGTTATTACTTTCAGAATAGGTCACTGTCTGCTAAGTGCAGGTCAACTGGCAAAACCCCCAAAGTGCGTAATTTGCCAGCCTGTTAGGACAGAAATATTTTTATCCTAAAAAAAAGTTTGGGGTAATGCAGGGGCCTTCCTCTATATTATGAGTCATTTTAAGTGTTCCCTTGTCATATAACTCAGCGTGAATTGACTGTTACTTTACTGCTTGTGACTTAGAGCTTGAGGAATCACACCAGAAATGTCCTCCCTGCTGGAACCACTTTGCTGTTAAATTTCTCATTTGGGATTGCTGCCCACTTTGGCTTTTAATCAAGAAATTTGTCAAGTTCGTGGTAATGGACCCATTTACTGACCTCACCATCACCCTTTGCATTGTGCTGAACACGCTCTTCATGGCCTTGGAGCATTACAAGATGACAAAGGAGTTTGACCACATGCTTTACATAGGCAATTTGGTAAGTGAATACGAACCTGAAGTGCTACCTGAGGAGTGTATTTCCTGCTTTTTAAAGTTTTTGCTGCGGCTTGGGAAGACCCCGTTTCGGTATGCTGTCAGCATCGCTTTGCCTAGGACATATCAAGCAAGTCCACATAGTCACCTCTTTCAGGGCGTGAAGAGAAAGGAATGAAGGACAAGGGTCTATTTTTATTGAACTAACATATTCTAATGTTATTAGTAACAATTAAAGCCACGCTTCTGGGCTGTTCCTGATAGGTATCTAGTTTGTGTCTGTTTAAGAAATGAGATAAGAGAAAGCTTAATGAGGCTTATTTGGGATTTCTGGTAAAGCAATGATAAGGCAGCATTGGTGACTAACAGTGACTTTTAAGTTAAAAAAAACTATAGGAAAAAAACAAAGCAAGATCATGGAGGGAAATAGAGTGGTGTTTGATCGTAGGTAGATGCGTATGCGGGAAGGCGCCTATGGTACATTTTCTGTATGTCCCCGTATGTCCTGCTGTGCCTCCCGGTCTTGTCCAGCAGCGTGTGCTGGGTCCCACGCACACCCTGGGGACGAGGGGACATGGAGCAAAGCACGGGTGATGCTTCGAGGGGAAGCTCTTAATGTGCAAGCTGGAGCAGCCGGGGAGAGAGCTGCAAAGTAAGCAGAGACCGCACTTCTCCAAGAAAAAGCAGAGTGACAGATCTACAGCCAAGCTGCAGGGACAGCAGAAAAGCCTTTCCAGAGGCGATGCGGTACAATTTGTTAACCCAGGGGGCCACTAAAATTCTGCAGTTACTACATAATGGAAGCTTTTTCTTTAACTGTCTGTCTCTGAGTTTATGTTTAAAAGTTACTGTGGTTTACTGCTTTAAAACTTGATGTTTAAAATCCTTTTAATTTTAGAAGAGTCTGTACTGGAAAAGGCACAGGCCATCTAGCTATGACGTGGTGGAATTGCCTCTAAAATCTAGTGATAGAAGCAGAAATATCCTATAGGACCATGAGTAAGTCTGGAGTACCCTGGAATGTGGATGCTGCTGAGTTTGCATTTGAGAAGCTCACAACAGAGATGAAAAAAGCCCTTTATGTCTATAAAAATGAAGGCTGCAGTATCTCAAAGTGGGATTCACCTTGCCTAACTTTAGGTATTTACAGCGTAGGAGTCTCTGTCTGAGCCAGTTGTCTTTGTCTCCCTTTAAAACCAATGGAGAGTAATGGACCATTTTAAGGCACAGTTAATGTTATGTTTTAAAGACATTTACTTTTGGATAAGGTGAACTGTGTCCTGGAGGCCAGTGACTGTAGTGACCATCAGCTATAGTGGGAGTATGCAGAGACACTACAGATGTGATGTCTGCCTTTAGTGAGAAGCATCCTACGCTGGCAGGTTTAGGTGGGTAGCAGCAATAATCAGACTTTTTGTATCAGTCCTAGCATATGTGGTACATCACATATGGATTTTTTTCTTTACCCTGCTCCTTGTTATTCTTAGCTCTGGGCCACCTTGGGCAGGTTGAGGTTCTTTTCCTAGGCTGTGGGACCAGTCTCCAGTTTTTCAGCTGCTGTGTCTTGGCAAATCTCCCTCGGATGTTGCGCTAAGCAAAAATCTGTTTGGGTCTCTCTTGCTTCAAACCCACGCTCTCGCCCTCTGTGAAAAGCAGTAGATAAGGGTAGCTTGGAAAGTCATCTCACAGGACTGTACCCAGCTCCACTTTGCAGCCAGCTTTCCTTGTTGCTCAACAATTTGTGGCCTTCTAAGATGACTTAAAAAACCTCCTTTGGACCGAGTATCCACCAGAGCAGGTGGCAATGCTGCCGTTTCCCCCGCTGGCACTTGGGATAGTAAATGTGTCTGCTCCTTGCTCTGCTTTTGGCAGCTCAGCTTCTCCCTTTGCAGACCACAGGCAGTGAAACTTTAGCCCCTGCCATCCCTCCTGCCAACACGGCTCCTGCAAACCTGCCGGGGCTTCGCGGGGGCTTCGCCAGGTGACAACAAGGAAATCGAGATGATGAGCAGAGGGAGGAATTGCAAATCAAATTTTGCAAAAAATAAATAATTATCTCACTGTGAGTTTCTCAGCACTGCCTAGAGCTATTTCTCCTTTCTGTGCTGAAGTGTAAAATAAGCAAAGCAGCCTGCTATTTTTTGTAGCAGGCTGATGGCACGGGGCTCCCCTTCCCCGGAGAACCCAGAATGGGTCTGTGAGAAGCCAGACCGTCCCAGCTCCCCCTCGCCAGCTTTACTAAACCTCTGCCTAACCGGATTGATTGCGAGTAGAGCAGGTTAGAGGAAGGTAGCTCCATTTTGTGGAGGATTTTGCAAAGTCATTTGTAATGAAAATTGACATTTTTTGCAATTCCCTATGAAAGGGAAGGGAGTCCCAGCTCCAGCGCAGACAGCCAGACCCCTCCTCTGCCCCCATGCTGGCTGGCTGTCATCCTCCCATTGCATCTAACCCTCTTTGAGTGATTATACTAGCATTAAATGGGGGGAAATATTAAAAAGGGTGGGTCTTTGGCATTTTTTCCTCAAAACAAATATTTCTGACAGAAATGAAAGAATGAAAGTGGAATATGAATTTGCTTTCTCCAAGAGCAATTCTTTGTCTGCTGCCAGTCATTAGAGATCTCCCTCTGATTGTCCATCTGCTTCATGCAGCATCTGCTACCTTCAGACTCCTTTAGTTCATCACTTACAGGAATCAACAGTTTCTAATGTGATCAGAAGGCCAGCCAAGCACACGTACATCTTTACATGGTTCATCTGCCTGTGCAGTGCCATCACTTAAAAAGTGGGTAGATAAAGCAAGATTCCCCAAATTTTTTGTTTTTCTTTAGAAACTGAGATACCATTATGCAGTATTAAAGCCTAAATGGCTGAAATGATAGATAAAAGAATTTTTTTAAGACAAAGTCCTCCAAATCAGCAGCATCATATTTAGCACCAGTGGGATGTTAAGTTAGTCATTTTCTTTCCAGCCTTTATCACATTAAGTATCCACCCTCTTGTACAAGTGCAGTCGCCGTGTACCAGGTGCTGGTGATTTGACAACTGCCGTTTGAAATTCGTAGCTGGTACACATACACAATTCCCGATGCCTTTAGGAAGGCTCAGACATTTTGCTATCTTACTGTGACATTTCCTTCTCAGAAGGCTATTGATTAAAATGATTCAGGCAAAGAAAGTGATCCTCCTGAGTCATTTCTCAGCAAGATGGTTGCATAATGTACACAGCATGGTATTGTGGTTTTTAAGGCAGTCCTCTGGATACAATTTCACAGACATCCAGTTTTGTCTTGTTCTCTGTCCTAAGGGAAATTGGAGCATTCTGGTGGGAATCTTTGGTATCTCTGACCACTGTGACTCAGAAATTGTTGGCTATTTAGCAATATGAGACAGGTGTTGGGTTCTTGGTATGAGATGGTGATGGGATGTTGTTGCATCCCAAGGTATTTTTGCAGTCCAAGGTATTATATTCCTGATGAGAAAGAGAAGGTATTTTACATAAGGAATTGTGTAAAATGGCTGCTTGGAAAAATTCCTTCCTGAAGCACTATTGAGTAAAGCCAAGCATTCCTCAAACGCAGGCTATTATCATTTATTTTTATTCCTTCATATCATAATTACATAATCTTAAATTTTCCCTTCCACATCTTAATGGGTTTCTCATCTCTGTTGCTCAGAGTTGATCGGTTTTGCTGGGATAATGCTGCAAATATTCAGTTTACTGGAAGGAAAAAATTTCTCTTTGACTGTATGTTAGTGATATGTGAGCTCTGGATTCGCCCCTCTTTTTTGACCAACACAGCGCATTAATACTGATTGTTTCACGGAAAATCATGTGCTTTAATATATATGTACAATAGAGAAGTTTTCAGAAACACAAAGCTCTGTGCAGCTTGTATTGGGGCTTGGAATGAAAATAAAACAGTATATGAAGACCTCGGTGCCCACATTTTGTCACTTTAAGTTGACTGTAGCCTTGCGTTGTTCATTTAAACTGTTACTTAAGGAGGGTGTACAAAATGACAAGATCTGATTCTCTGAGATACTTTGCAGGAATGTGTTAAAACTGAACTTGCTGTCAGTAGCTTTCCCTTACCCTCTCCCTCTGCCTCATAGGTAATATTTATATGTTGTTTTAAAGAAAAATGTTCCAATTAGAAGTTCCACCATATGACATTTGAACTGGGTCATAAATAAGCAATGTGTTCCCAAGATGCTGTAAAGAGAAAATTGCCGTGACTATTTGTAAAAAAAGCCTAGGACTCAAATTAGAGTTTCTAATCGCCTTTGCTGCTAGCAATAACCTCAGAATGACTGGAGGCTTGTGTTGCCCTGGTATTGGTAATAATAACAAAATAAAAAGGGATAATACAGCAGGTATACTACAACCCAAATACCCCTTAACACTCACAGTCCATTCATTTGGGTTTCTCCACTGAAATGAATAGATTTAACCTTTATAAAAGGCACCTTTACTCTTTCTTTTTTACCACTGGGATTATTCAGATGATGGAAGGAGATGGAAATGTATGTTCCAATCCAGACCTTGAACTCAGATGTCATTCTAAGTTTACAGCAGTATCAAATATTATTGTGAAAAGACTAGACAAGTTGTAATAGTGATAAAGAATCAGCCATGAAAAATCAAGTATTTGCTTGTAAAATGTTTTTGGCTTTCTGCTGTGTTCACCCGTATCAGTGGAAAGTCTGCAAGCAAGGAGGTGTGCTTAAAAGATTACTTTGAATTCATATTTTCTTTCTGCAGGTCTTCACTGGGATTTTTACAGCAGAAATGATCTTCAAAGTAATTGCCCTTGACCCCTACTACTATTTTCAGCAGGGCTGGAATATTTTTGACAGCATAATTGTTATTCTAAGCCTGATGGAACTTGGTTTGTCCAGCATGGGAAACCTGTCTGTTTTACGCTCCTTTCGACTGGTAACGGTCTTATTCTGTTCTTACCCCTCTTCTTTTATTACATATAAACTCTGACATGAATGTAACATATTTTCTTAAAAACGCATCTGCCGATAAAGACTTTAATTGCTGCAAACTAGTGAACAGTACATGACACTAATTATAGGCTGCGGGATAAATGGTATTGTTCCAGATTTACATCAGGGTAAATGAGAACATAATTTGATTCCTTCTAGCTGTGCCAGGTAATTGTTGCACACTTAAAATGTTTGAGTTCCAATTTGTAATAAAAATCTGCCATTTTATACCTGTACACCTGTTAGCATAGTCAGCAGATAATTGATAGCCCAAGAAATGCAAGAGCCAGTAAGGCGTTGTTTTAGAAGTTGTTATTCCTAAATTATGTTATAAACATGCCACTGTTCTTTTAAATGTTGTCAAAAGAAAATGTCTTTGATTTATTCGTGGAGTGATTTTTTTTCTAGAACTGATCAGCATAACATAGCATCTGTCTTTCACGGGAACTCCTTAGCTGTCAGCTCCTTTGTTATGCACGGGATAGTGGTATTCTATTAATGAGAGACTGTCGACATATTGGAACAGAAAAGTAGTTTCCTTGCCAGCCTGACATTTGTGTTGCACTTCATGTACCAGGATGTCCATGCTAATCATTCTGGCCATGATATGGCTTCACAACTTGGAAAGATGAGGAAAATAAGCCCTTATGGTTACATTTAGCAGAAGACTTTTTTTTTTTCCAAAATTCTCTGCACTGCTCAAAAACGCAAATTTTTCACCACTGGGGTTAGGTCCTGAAAGTCCCCTCTCGGTTTTTGAGCAATCCCTCTTCAATAGGGCTGAAATTAAACCTTTAGCTGAAAACACAGCACAGGGCTAGGCACCATTTACATCCTTAAAATAGGTCTTAAGTGGGAAGTGGGTTGTGCATAGACTGCGTGATCCTTGGCACAGAGGTGATTTTCACCCTGGGAGCTAACAGCTAATGGCATCTGGCTGAGGCTTACTCTGAAACACAGAGGAATTTCTTCTCTCTTTGTGGGATCAAACCCTAAACCCCTTCCCCCACATGCCTGCCAGGCTGTTTAATTTGAGGAGGAAAAGCAATGTAAAAGAAAATATTAAGGCCTGAGATTTCTTCCTTCCATCCTCTCCCTACCATGATATTGGGGGAATGAGCCTCTAAAAGCACATCTACCTAACAAGGCAGAGCATAGCTCTGGAAAACTTAATTCTCACCCACGAAGCCCAACTGATATTTTATTAATAGATGTAGCAAGGTTAACAGGAAATATGGCTAAAATCACCTTGTACCACACACACTGTGGCATTTAATGTCTTTCACGTTTTACCCACTTTAATAATTCATCAGCTGAAAAGTCTGTCTCTTCTGTGAATTGACACTGTTGTTTATGTTTTGTTCACAGCTGCGAGTCTTCAAATTGGCAAAGTCCTGGCCGACCTTAAATACGCTCATTAAAATCATTGGTAATTCAGTGGGTGCCCTCGGTAACCTCACTCTTGTGCTGGCAATCATCGTCTTTATTTTTGCTGTGGTAGGAATGCAGCTTTTTGGGAAAAGCTACATAGACAATGTGAAGAAGATAAGCACGACCGGCAATTTGCCACGGTGGCACATGAATGATTTCTTCCACTCATTCCTCATCATCTTCCGAATTTTGTGTGGGGAGTGGATCGAGACCATGTGGGACTGCATGGAAGTAGCTGGGCAGCCGCTGTGCCTTCTTGTCTTCTTGTTGGTCATGGTGATAGGAAACCTGGTGGTGAGTTCTCAAGATGTTTTTTTCTCCCTTTCCTGGCGGGTCTGTGCAAATGTACCATGTTTTTATCCAGAAATGGCCAATCTCACATTGCTCCACAGCTTTAATTCGATGAACCAAGTTGTCACCCAGAGAAACTTGTTCATATCCCAAACACAAAATTGCTAGCATTGCATTACTAATTAGGAATGAAAGCTTACTGTTTTTAGCAGAACAGATAATGTTTTACTAGAAGAAAGGCACATGAGCTGGTTATAATGATTTTATTTCTTAAGCCATTCATGGGGCTGAAGGGATTCCAGATCTCTTTTGTATATAGGAGTGAATATCACCTCAACTGTCACTGTATCGGGAGTTATTTTTATTTCCCTTCATTTTTGGTCCAGAACACCTTACAGCTAGCACAGTGTCTTTTGAGTGGAGTTTTGAATGTCTTTAGCCTGCATGTTCTAGGAAGCTGCAGGCTGTGTTTACAGTAATGTCACTTGCTCGCTTGATTTTTTAATAGACTATCCCATAAGCATGGCTTACATAAGCTCTGAACCTATTAAGACTGAATTGTATTTCCCTGTTGACATCTTATGGAGCGCTTTGCTGGCTTGCAGTCATCATGGAAATGTTTCGCCTGCTCAGCTTACAGAGCATCTTTGACATTGTGGCTCTAATGGGCTTACTGTTTATGTAGTGAGTTGTTTAATAGTAGATGCTGCTATAAAAAATGTTGGGTTTTGCTACCGATTGTTTTTAGTGGTTGTTTTGCTTTTAAGTACCCAATGTTTTGGTTCTTAGCTGCTAGGGTAGAGAAGTTCTTGAACGAGCTTCTAGAAAAACAGGGAATTGTATTATTTACATTAATTTATGTTTTAACAGTTAGTTTTGCACTGAAAATGTTGATTGCAACAGGAAATTATATCTTACAAGGGTTTTTTATAAAAGTCAAAAGGTTAAACTGTGATTACTCAGAAAGTGGCAGATTACTTATGCTTTTTTCCCTGACTTCCTGTTTCTATAGATTTTTCTTGAAACTAAATGTGATTAGAGGAGTTGGGGCAAATTATGACTTTCTGCATATCTTTTGGGGGAGTTTAGCCTGAGATCCAGAAAGTTAATCTCCCCCTGCCATTAAGCAATGGATTCTGTGTATGATAATGAAACCTGAAAATAATATGTGGTAAATTCTGGGGAAAATGTGAAACTTGAAACATTTGAAATATTCATGGATTATTGAAAGATGTGAATTTGCGACATCTGATATGCTTAGATATTAACACTCATCAGTGTGCATAAGATCTGTTAAATATAAGATCTGATTCAGCAGAGATTGCACTAATATTATCTACATATATTTAACCTTCAGTGCTCAAAAAAGACTGTCCCAGATGTAAAACCAGATATTGAAAAACTCTGTCAGCATGGATAAGCTGAAGTTATTGGTCAGCTGAAAGTAAAAATGCTAGCTTTATCCTTTTCAGCCAACAATTCTGTAAGCATGCGGCAATGACTGGTAAATAGGAATTATTATTGTCTGCAGATCACTCCAAAAAAAAAAAAAGAAAATGATTCATAGGTGTGAAAAGAACAACAGATTCTGAATCATGAGATTCATCCAGTGTCAACTGCGTTACACTGAGATTTCATGATGTTGATTAGCAGGTGGAGAGAAGGTCATCTTATTCCTCTGGCATCAGCAGAATTCTTGCTTTCTTCAGTGAGAGTGGATTGAATTCACAGACTCACTTATGTGCTGAACATCATCAGACCCCAAAATTCTTGTAGCCGAGAAGCACCACGAGCCCTTTAAAATAAGAATATTTGAGTGCTAAATCTTTTACCTGTAACTCCGTTGCAATCTGTGCCAGCAAAGTTTCTCTTTTAACTTGCTGAGATCCTTGTTCCTCCTCTGAGTTTCAAGAGTCAGTTCTGATAAGAAAGATATTATCCTGAGGTTGTATCTCATTTGGACTCTGAACACTTTCTTAGTCTCTGAAGGCATGGAGGAAATCCTACAGCATTTTTGCCAGTGTAGCAGATCTGCACACTCATCTAGATTAAATACTTTTATCTGTCACATCTGCCAGTACTTATTGGTACTGTCTGTGGTCTCTTTCCCAACTGCAAAGTTAAGCATTACAGAGCTTAGCAGACCTGCTCTTTAAATACTGTAAAGTAAAGGCTGCAAACTGGTGTTGGAAGAGTTACAACCTCTGCGATTCTGTAGTATGTTCAGTGATTCAGTTTGCAGGTCTTACCGAGCCTCACTAACATAAATTCAAAGGAATGGTGGAAGAAAAGTCAGGAAAGTTAGTAAGTGCCCTGGGCAACTTCATGTTATAGAGCAGTCCAGCTGTTGAAAGGAATTTTAGTAAATCTTAAATCTTTGGTTTGTATTCATATATCCTGAAGATGTGTTGGAGCAGCGCATTGCCACGTGAAACTATGTTTACTGCTGGTCAGCTGGTATTTGAGTCATCTTCAGAGAACTAAACTTTACAACATATTTGGAAAACTATGTGCTGTGTAGCTACCTTTTGCACAATAAGACTGGGCTACTGTTGTCAGATGGCATTTTTAGTGTCATTGAAGCCGCTTTGGAAGGTAAAGCCAAATGAGAGAGATAATAAAATAGTTTCTCCCTCATTTGTAAGAAAGAGCTTCTGAAATTGCTAACTGAGTAATTATGCTTACTGTTAAGTTTTATAAAGGGCTTAACATATTTCCTATGTATGTTTATGTTACAGAGGTTAATAAGGAAAATCACCAAGACAGGAATTATTAAGAAGGTGTAGGGGAATTTGGGTAGCGAGGCAGTCCGTGATGCCCCCTGCTCTGGCAGGTCAGCCGATGCACGAGTCGAGCGTGACACCAGCCACTTCTCAGGGGACAATTGCACATTATAGGTGCTAACAATGTGCATGAATAAAACTGACACTTCAATCACAGACGGAACAACCTTCCAACCTCATTGTGTGTGCATGACGTACGCTGGCCAAGCCAGCCTTTTCTTCTTCTGCCAACTACCCAGATGAAGCCTGTTTTTTACCAGCTTCTCCTGAAATGCCACCAAGTGAAGGGCAACTCCATGCAGGGCAGAAATGCACTCACTGTCTTTGCTCATGCTCCGATTCGGCTGTGCGTGGCGTAGACAGCACCCAAAAAGGATCAGTTACTGTTAACCCAAGGTAACAGCCGCAGCGCGTTAACTCACCCTCAGGGCTGAGTTTCTGGACTGCCTTTGTCTCACCTCTGCCTGATTTACATACATTCCTTAGTACTTCTATGGCACATCCATCCCCGTTCCCCAATCCACCACAAGCTGGGAATTCACTGATGCATTTCCATGGTGGATTTTGTCTTCCTGGAGTCACAAGCATGCCAAGATGGAAAGTCTGCAACCAGGGAAGTGACATCTTCAGAATTTTCTTGAAAGGTGAAATATAAGGCTGGAAGTGCTCTTTTACGGTCAGTCCTAGGCTTATTTTTTTTGTCTACTGTCCATGGAAATGCTATTCACTCAGAAAAATATTAATGACATGTTCAGAGAACACAAAGGTAGAAAGCACCACCAATTTCTAGGGTATCAGGCTATCCTGTTGGAAGAATTGCATAACCATTATCATTGAATTAATGCGTGATGCATGGAATTATGAAATACGAAGTGTAAGGTCATGCACTCAGCCCTATTTAAGAATTTATGTTATGACCAAGTAGCTTACCAACAGAAAATGTTTGAGAGGATAATAAAAGTATATGTACCAGTCACTGTGGACATCTACATCTGAGATAATTGCATGGAGATGCCTTTGTAGTCAGATCTGGTTAATGGAGTCTGTGAAGTCATAAAATATCTTACCCAAAAAGACATCTAAAATACATCAGATTAAATAGCCCTAAAAGTACCTGTTTCTGTCCCTGAAGTCTTGGGAGGCAAAGTCAGCTGTAGATATCCCCATGTACATATCACTCTGGCTGACTGAGCCAGTACGAGCTACCAATGCACCAGTACATTGCACCCATTAAAAAAGTAAATGAGATTCTAATACATATCAGGAAAGATAATTACAGAGGAGAAAGGAGAGTGTGAATGCTGTCGCACAGCGATCTGCAATACTGGATATGCAATACACCCCATTAATGGCTGATGCTCAAGATTAAGTACTACTGGGAAAAGCACAGTATGGGAATATGAATGTTGATGAGGGGAATGCAGAGCTAGGCATGGGAGGAGAACAGTTTAAGTGACAGGATACTGCTCATCCCAAAGCAAAGGAGTATAAATCACTGTAGGTACCTTTAGGCTGGGATTGGAAAGGAGGCTTCTGACTATCAGCACCGTGAGGCTGTTTAGAAGGACTTTCCAACAAGACTGACTAACCCCAAACCAGCAGTGCGTGAGATGGAGCTTGATTAGTTCATGAAGTAAACAACCCATGTTAGCAGGGAGCTTGGCTTGGTGACCCAAGAGGACCTTCCAGTTCTGTCTTCCTACGGTAATTTGAGTGCCTGGCAGCAGAGCTGCTCCGAATGGTTTGGATGAGATTTGAAGTGGCCTGCTTTGGTTAAACTCAGTGGAAATTTTTCTCTGAAAAAGTCAGATATGCCTGGAACCCATCCTCTTATTCTGCTTCCATGTCTCAGGAAGCCTTAATAGGTATTTCTTCTGTTCTAACATGGCCCATGACTGTGACACACAGAAATTTGGAAATGTCACATTCTTGGAAAAAAGATGTTTGTGCCTCCCTGTATGCCTTTCCTACAAGTCAGTGTAGGACAGTTCCTTGAAGAGATGTTCTGGGAAAGTGCTGCTAAATCTCCATCAAGTTAAAATCTGTGGATTCTCAAACTGGTCAGATGCCAAGAAGACCTCATTAGGTCTCATTCACCACCATTTCAATCTTTAACAGCTGAAGTCCGTTGATAAAATGGCATATTACCAGAGCTGTTCTGACAGAGAAATGTCTCTGTGGCAGGGCAAGAAAGAAAGAAATCAAGTTACGTGGAATGTGAGCAATGCATAACTTCTTAGTATTTCCACTTCAACATGTTCTTCCACAAGAGTCTCCCTCCCTACCACTAGAAGTCTGTCCTGAGCACCACCAATGCAACCTGGATGGGAATAAATGTCCTAGAAGGAGGAGAGGGGTGAGAGGGATGAAGGGCCATTTAGCACAGATCCTGGCCTGACAGATGCGCAAGAGAGAGATTTGGGATCAGGAGGATTGTTTTGGTGGGGAAGAGAAGTGAGTACAGGTATATGTGAAGCTTAGTCTATGAGAAGAAATTCATAGCAATTTCCTATCCTGAATCACTTTCCTAAGTGACAGACCCTAAGTAACGTAAGGAGCCATTGGGTGCCATGTGGCTATCTAATATCTACTAGCTATGGCTGTAATCCTACAGTTAGGCAAAATCACTTTCTACGTGTGCCTGCAAATTTGTGTCTATCCAGATCAATTGCTTTCTTTCCTGCCTATTTTTTTAATATTTAGAACAAAGTAAGGGCATATAATAAATGTTTAATTCTGATTAGCTTTGTTTGCCCTTTTTTTTTTTCCTTTGTTTGCTAATGTTGCCTTTAGTTTGGTGTTTGCAGTCAAGAAAATAGAACAAAAAACTCAGAAAAGAGGTAGCTGTGATGTATAGTGTATAAACACGTAAGACAGGACTGCTATTTGGATTGTATCGTCTTCAGCATGGGGGCTTTGTTTCTCTATAAAACTATTTCCTAGAGTTAATTACTGAGTGTTACTACATGAGCACCACCATCTCTAATTGAGGAACATAAGAGTGAGTGTATGTGGCCACCTGTGTAGGAGAACTGGTAGCCCACCCTGTGGGAATCCATCAGCTGGCTGACTATATGGGAGTTTCACAGGCAAGGGACTATCCCAGCTGAAATTTTGTGGTCAGTGCAGGGTATGAAGAAGTTTGATAATATGGAGCAAGATGATCTTTTGCATTTGTTCTCAGTATCAGAAAATGTTCCTGGGCACATTTAATTTATTAGTGTAGAAGTAGCCATAAAGTCCTGTCTCACCCGATACTGATACATCTCCATCACTGCAAGCAGGCTTGAAAGAGGTTTATGGTAATATGTGTCAGATTTTCTCTTTGTTTAAATGAAATGGATATAGAGATCTATCACTGTCCCTTCTGGTAAAATCACAAGTAATGGCAAAATAGCTAGGCATCTAACAGGCCTAGGTAAAAGTGGATTACAATTTTACATTTCAAGAGCTCAGACAGCCAAAGCATATTATGATGGTCAAAGAAGGTCTTCAGATGAGACTTGTATTTCTGCCTGACATGATGGGACTGTCACTGAGGAAAGCTACATCAAGACTCTGATGCTTTTAAAAGACATGAAGCATTACACCAGGGGCTTTCAAGACCATGAAACTTTTTACAGGGTATTAAGGGTTGCTTTACCCCAAAGGAACGAGGCCTCATTCATTAAGATTTCTTGTGCCAATAAAAGAATGAAAATGGAACACTGATGACATATGATAGCACTTTTCCAGCTATCTCCTTATTTTCTTTTCAAATTATGTACAAATCTAGAACTACCGAAGCCCCATTTTCACGGTTTTTACTGTCTATCCCTAGAGAAATGTACAGCTCAAGAGTTGCAGCGAGACTTGCTGCCCTGAATCAAGTAATTATTTTTGCATTTAATGACAAACATGCTTTTATTCATGGGGGCCACTGAAGACATCCACTCTGTGACTAAAGGTTAATCTCCTTGGAGGGAAATGTAGTATTTGTATTGCAGCTGATGATTAATACAAATGAACTGGAATTTTAAGATATTGTGTGCCTTCTAATTGCAAATACTAGGTTAGATCTGCCTGCTGGAAGTTAAAGCAAGTTTGGGAAGAAGGTATTACAAGCCCAAGTTACAACATTTTAGGCTTTAGTTTTTTTAATTTTCAAACCACGGTAGAGGTCTGCATCCTTAAGCTTTGTACATTGTACTTCTACCACCAAGCAAGTACTCTCCTTGGGGCCCACCGGTTCCATTTCTTGCACAATGGGAGGAAGAGGGGATAAAACACAACTATCTAAAGCTGGGGAAGAACAGTGTTTTGCAAGGAAATGTGCATCCACAGGAGATTCAAAGAGACGTTCAGGTTGTCCCAAGTCTTGCATGAGCACTGCCTTCCCTCCGCTCTCTCTGCACCCGCACGTTCATGTCCTGGATGCTCTTGTTCACCTTATCTGCTCTTTCAGCAGCTCCCAACATTCTGGGAATGTGCATTTGTGGTTTGGTTACATCAGCTGAGAAGGCCACTAGACAAACAGGCGAGAATAGGCATGTCAGTAACAGTCATCGTCAGGACACACAAAATCTGCAAAGCGGCAAGCGGAGTGCATGTGGGGCACCGTGGAGGAGGAGGGCTCATCAGAAAGCTGCAGGAGCCATGATGAGAGCTGGAGGAATACTGGAGGTGGGGGCCGGAGAGTTACAGGGTCCAGAAGAAGCCAGGGAGCCCAAGGGATCATTAGTGAGAAGTGGAAGTGTCATTTGAGTCTGTCTTACCAACTTGGACACTTACATAAGGGAGGTGAATTTTCTTTCTTGAGTCACATGCAGCTTTGCAGAAGAGCAGCCCGGAATACATGAGTAAGCACATTTGGGGACACAAGCAAAACAGAGTCAAAACAACTGTCAGCATGTTTCCATTCTTTTTGCTTCTATTGATGTATGCTTAAGGCTGGCAGCAGGTACATTTAGCATGATACTGGAGAATTCAAACCTCAGAGGAAAGTAGCTAAACCCCAGCACATTTCCCAGCTTCTCCCTTCATATTTTTCATGTCAGCTACCTGCATAGTCCACGTGTCCCAAAGCAATTTTTGCTGTTCCCCATTATCCATCCTTGCTTGAGCAGTATCTGGTAAGCAGAGCACTCAGGTAGCTGATGCTTTTAAGCAAACATCTGGCTATATCTGCTTAAGTATTAAATATCCTCAAGAGTAAAGAAAGGTCCACCAGAAACAGATAGCATCATGGGATAAATCAAAAAGATAAAACCTGACACCAACCATCAATCAGTCCAGTTGCCTCTGATGACTCCTAGCAGAGATGGAAAGCTTGTATCCTCGTATGGGTTACTTTAAATACAAACCTTTTGCCTAAGACTGCAGGCTTTAAAAATTTTGTGATTTATCAGTGCCCACATAAATGACTATCATTTATTTTATTGAGTAGATATATCCCACCCTCATGTGTAACAACAGATGCTGGTGCTAAAAAGTCTAGGGAAATTAACCTCAGGATGTTTATGATGGACCATCAAAGACTGCTGGTTTTCAAAAATGCCATTGTATGGTAAATTAAGTAGAGTCCATTCAAAGCTGGGAGGTATAGGGCTGCTTTGCCCAAGAGATGTGAGGGAAATACACCTGAGAAGAGATGGGAGGAGAAACTACTTTCAAAATGTACTCCTAAAAAGTAATCTGCTCCCTTCTGTCACTCCAGATTTATGAGTTTCTGTATCCTGCCACAGGCTCAATTGTTTCTTCTGAAGAGTTGAATCTTGGAACTTGGTGACTAAATCTGAGCACGCATCTTGTATTAGGAGACAAGTGTGTTCAGTTCCTGTTTTCAAGGTACTATGTGGTGTCCATGTTGAATGTACACTGAAATCTGCCAAATTTTCTCTGCAACATCCATCCACAGAAAGGTAGATCTTTTTAAATACAAATAGCCAAGATCCTAATAAAAGTTGGCATACAGAAGAGGAGCGAGCTTTTGCTTCTGAGGCAGATTAGAGGAGGCTGAAAACAAAAACTGGACCAAGGCTCTTTTTTCATCTGTGAAATAAGGAATTCCCAAAAGCAATAATCCAAACCAGATTCACTGGTGAGCTGTGACAGATTTTGGCATTTGGTGCAGATTTTCATCGGTAGAATTGTAAATATTGCTTCTCGATCTATAAATTAGTCACTGGGATGTATCAGAGAGGAAAGAAATCTGATAATAATGCTCGTGCTCTTCCATAGGTATGTATATAAGGGAATATGAAACTATCTCCCATTAACCTTCAGGGGTGTGAGATGACTTAGAAATATGGAGTAAGAAGAATGCTAATATATTAGTTCAATCAACCTGCCCCTTGGAAACCATCCTTATGCTTTTTGTTCTAATTGTGTTTCCAAGTCAGAGATATTTCTCTAAAAATATTGCTTAAGCATTGACTCCATTATATGAACTGCTGACAAGATGAAATATTTTTAATAGGATCCACCATATGTATATTTGTACATATATATTTTATTTGTGAAGATGATACTAGTGGATCGTTTGTTGAGATTTGGTTGTAGTCTGGGGATTGAAGGGGAGCTGAGTTTTCAAAATAAAAACCGCAGCCCTGTTAATATAGTAGGCATCAGTAGGGTAAAATACCTCCCATTTTTTGTACTACATCTGTCCTTGGTTAATCATCTAAGTAGGGTTTTGTCAGTGGTTAAGCTCTTGCTAATAGCTGGGTAGTTATTAAAAATCTAGAAGACACTGAGTCAAATTTAATTGGACAAGAGTGTGCAAAGGTAGGTACAACTAAATATGTCTCTTTTTATTAATGTCACTGTGCGAGTTGTCTGGATGTCATTGAAAGGGTAATGACAATAGAATTCTTCCTAGTGTGTGTTGAGGGAAGGGCAAGCTTTTAATGTTAAAATAGACAAGGTGGTACAAATTTAATACATTATTCATTACTCCTAAACATCTCATACTTTTGTTCAAAAAAAAATCAGTTAAAAATACTATTTTTCCCCACCAAAACTAAGCAGTGAGCAGTTAATTCTAACAGCTGCCTCTAGAAATAGCTTGTTAAAAGGGATATGTGAAACAATCAGCTAGTCATGACAGCCTTAACCTTCTTAGGAGGTGTATGGTATTTAAAAGAGACTGGAATTTATCTTTTCCATGTACAGTGCATATTCATATCTGCATTTCTCCACCTAGCACATACATGGCAACATAGTCTGTGGCTTCCCAAGGAAATATGCTGAAGAATACATTTGGAAACTAAATGTAATACACAAGATTAGATACCAATTTCCTGCCTTTTTGGGTCTTACTGAACTGTAAGAAGTTCCTGTGGTGAAAGAGGTCCTGCCATTAGTCTCCTGCTACCATGTCACATTTCCTCCTGTTCCCAAAAGTCAGCTTGGCTGGCTCTTACTCTGTTAAACTCCTATAAATCCAATAAAACCACTGGCCCATATTTGCCAAGGAGAATCTCCAACAAATACAGATCTACTCCATTGATTTTGTATTACTGCAAACAGTGCAGAGAAAAGGAGTATCAGACCTGTTGTTTTTTCATCCCTCTTAACATTTTTATTTCTTTGCTGCTATTTAAGTCTCTTTTGTTCTATTTCTCCGTCTCTAGATTTCATGTGCTATCTTTTCTTCTTGTTTTGTTTGGGTCATCCCTAGCCAGACTCTTGTTTAAATTAGTTCTCATTGAATATGACCCAAATCTGCCCTTGCTTTATTTTTCTTCTACCTAAAATGTATTTTCTTTCTTTTTGGTCAGCTCTGGCCTTGATTATAGTAATTCCCTCTTTGGCGTTGCCACATATCTCTGCTGTAGTCTTCCTAGTCTCATGCTCTGAGCAAACCTCATTCTTTTTCAACATTGCTTTGGCTTTCTGCCTTTCATGACATCTTCTGCAAGCTCCATCTCATCGTGTATCTTGACCTCACCCTTCCCAACACACAAGCAAATTCCAAGTCTCTGTCCTGAAGCCATTTGAAATTTTTGTAATTTTTTCAATGCAAAAGTGGTTTTATTTTTTGACCAAGCCAATGTTTGTACAGAAGCTCTGCCTTCTGTGGGTCATAGTCATATTTTCTCATGAAAAGAGTACATGCTAACTGATCTTAGGGTTTGGACTGAAGTATACTTGATATTTTCCATGCTGAATTTTCATGGAGATGAAAAGAGGCACTTACATTTGTCCTTGGAGATGGACATTTTTCAAGCAGCTCTACTCTCAGTTCATCCCCCTTCCCCTCTGTTTGCTGCCTCCTCCCCACCACCAGTTCCCTTCTCTTTCTGGTCCCCCTCACGTATACTTATTTGTTGCAACCACACAACTAAGAGCACTCTCATGCTCCCTGTGCTACAAACTCCTTTGTATGGGTATTTCTTCCAGGAGGACTTCCACGTCCCTTCTCCTCTCCTGTAATCCTCGTCTCCCACATTTAGATGTCACGCCATCCCATTTCTGGGAGGTTCAGCAAGTGCAAAATGCCTTCTGAAGTCTCTCTGCTTGAAAACACAGGCAGGTGGCTGCATCTATAAACTGGCTAGGGCATGAACTCAAACATTATGAGTGTCCCTCCTCTGTCTTGGTTAACACATTCCCTGGCCACCCCATCCCAGCTGTTGCCTGGGCATTCAGGGGACAGCCTTGGCTGGGGACAGCAGCCCCAATGCCATCCTGCCTGGGGGAAGAGCAGGGAAGGGAGGTCAGCTGCTTACCCTCAGGGATGGAGGACAGGCCTTGGCTTGTGTTTGTTTACTACTGCAGATGCAATTTTTAGATCATAAAATGGACTAGCTGCCTAGCTCTTGGTTCCTTTCTTCTCTCTAGCAGATTGGCAGTGAACGTAAACTAATAAAAATGTTCTTATGGACAACTTACACTAACAACTTTCTCCTTTGATTCCTCAATTTTGTCTCTATGTTGCACGGAAGAAGACTTTGAGCAACTCCAGTTGCTGGGATTTCAGCCAGGCACACAGTATACAATTAATACATAAAATAATTTTCAAATTTCCACATCAGCACAATACCTTTGTACTTCCTGATATAAGAAGATAGTCAAAGATGAGGTCATCATGCCTGGAAAGAAGAGTTTGCTTTGATCGTGCAGTTGAGCACAGACTTGGTTTGAAGAGTGCTGGTAGCCAGTCCTTCACAAAGTGCTTTTCTTATGTTTTTAATAATGCTTCTCTGCAAAACACAGCTCAGAGCCAGCTTTATCCTGTAGCCGTACACCGAGGGAAGAAAGGACATCCACCTCCTTCTCTTCCTTGCAAAAGAACAAGGATATCTCCCTGGGAATTTAGGAAGCACTAAGAAACTTGCAGAAGTAGCCACAGCTAAGCCAGAGACCAAAGGGGATGGGCTGCTCACCGGGGGCACCGTGGGGGCCAGGAGCAGATGGTGGCAGAGGAAACGGGTCACTTTTTAGGACAGCAGTGAGATGTGCGTGTCAGCACCTCCTGCCTTGCAAACAGAGGGTGGCTCTCATTTTGGAGATGTAACTGGCACCACTGCTGGTAAACCCTTCCGCCCTGTTTCTTTAATGAAAGCCAGGGGTTTGTCCCGCTTTTGGGTCATCGGTCTTCGGCAGCAGAGGTATGTGAAAGCTGCTAGCCCAGCCGTGTGCTGTGAAGGCAGGAGATTTCGTACTGTGCAAAATTACTAGTAGAAATCTGGCTTGTAGCTTTTCTGAAAGAAGTCCTCCTGGCTGGAAGACAGCTCTGTCACTCTGCTCTGCCCTCCCAGGAATCTGCACTTGCAAAATGCAAAAAATCAGAACCTCCTGACACCTCTGAAATTCGCTAAATAGATACCCTTTTCACATTTCACTTAATAGGAAAGTTTGATTGCATGATGGAACCCAAATTATAATATCAAACCTGGGAAATGGCTTAGAAAGTAACATTTTAAAGGAAATATTGTTCCCCTCCCTGTAAACAAAACAAAACCAAACCCAAAGGCAAAGCTAATATTAATTATTTCTTGACTCTCTGATTTAATTTTCTAGTCTCTGGGCCTACCCTCATATTGATTTTGCTTTGGTGTAATATATTGGCTGCAGGGAAGTCATTGCTTACTGTGGCCATTATCACTGGTTTTCTTTCTCTGTTACTCTGTTTCCAGGGGTTTTTTTATCCTTTCGGTTCTCTGTGGCTTATCTTTCCCCAGATGTTTTCTGCCATGTGTGAATGGGAATTACTTTTTTCTCTTGATCTCCAGTCCTGACTGCCCAAGGGTCATGATGGCCTGTAGATGACCGAGTGCAAAACTTAGCACAATCTTTGGTCACGGCTGGGTGTCTTCCTCTCAGGGGAGGTGTAGGATCTGAATTTTAAAGGGGTCACTCCAGCAATCCCACTCTGCCTTGACTGGGCAGTGTCCTCTATGTGTGCCCAGCCGTGCAGGGTTAGGGCTGGTGTGGTCTCCAGGTAAAAACCACAGAGCTTAAACTTCCAAAATCCTTTGGTTTTTTTTCTTGTGTCTAGTTATTGAATAATAATTGGTAGAGCAGCTGATGAGGTGGTGTTTGCGTATGAGTAGTGAAAATATTCCAAATATAATACAGGTATTTCTCACCTATCATCACTCCTTGCGGGGAGCAGCATTAGCAAAGACTCTTAAGTGTGTACAGTCAGCCCAAGCCTGTGCAGTCTGTCTTGCCCTCTGATTTTCTTGACATCCTAATCACCATGACAGCTAAACACTTTTGTTGACTTAGCAAAAAGATAATTGTCTCTTGGTTTGTAATCAATAAACTTTCTGTAGTTTCTCTAATGCTTTGGGGGTATGTTGAGCCTTTCACATCGCAAACACAGCTGTCTTGCCAGGAGAAGTTTGCAACTGGACTTGTCTGATAGCACGTTTCGTCTGTCTAGACAGTGGTTTGAGATGTCCCCAGCAGCTCTGATGGAGCTCTTGCTATGCTGGTGAATTAGTGTTGTTTTGATATCTGATGAAAAACCTGTGGGAACATGTTTGTTTGGTTTTAAGCTGTGGCTTTAGCAGTGGAAACAATTTATCTGCCTCCACTCACCATCCCACCCTCCTCTTTCATACAGGACTTGGAGACTAAGATTTTCTCAGTTTCCAGAGACTCGTCTTCTGATACTTCTAAGGGACTTTTACTTTCCAAAAAACTTGGAAGTCATCAGCTAAAAAAAAAAAAATCTAAATTCAATTCAGCAGTTCTTGACCAGCACTTGGAGTGGTACAGTTTGTGTGCACTTTTATACTCACATAGGTGGATAACAAATGAAAAAGACTTGGGATGAGAGATCCACCAGGTTGTTGTAAGAAGTGTCACGGGTTGCCTCAGATCCGTGTTTCAGAGTGACAAGGACATAGGCCCCTCATTCTGCCTGCTTTTGGGGTGCTGCAGAGGCTGGAGGTGAGGAAAGGGAGAGGCTAGTGGCTGGTCCTTGTGAAACAGGAGCTGGGGAAGCTCCAGCCTCTCCCTCCCAGTTCAGCTTCCCTCTCTGAAGAGGCATTTCATTGTGTGGTCCTGTGTGTCAGACTGGTAGCAAGACCAATGTTGACGTGGTGCCCTTTGCCTGCCTCCCCCTCTCAATAGCATGTAGCCATGCCGGGTCTGACATACTCCGGTGCTAGCGCAGCTTTGTAACTCCACTGAAAGCAGGGAGGGATGAATGGCAGCTTAAAATGACCTCAAAAAATTCTTATGTGACACAAAGGTGTTGTGAAGTGTAATTAATGGACTTAATCTACCCTTCCATTACTCAAGGAGATTTACTCCTATGTAAAGTGGCGAGAACAGCACCGAGGAATCTGCTCCATTAATTATACATACGCTTTTAAACTCTGAAGTGAGAAATAGAGTGACCATTCCCCCCACCCATCCACACACCGTCAAACATGGGCAAGCACAACTGCCGTCCAGCATCACTTCTCTGCCTTGTACTGCTTAAAGACAACCAGCTGCACAAGAGACTGCTGAAACTGTGGGGAAACATAATGTCGATACCCCAAGTGGAGAACGGTCGGCAAAACTCGTAGCCTTATGGTAAATACCACAAAACCACTAATGAGATGGGGGGGACGTTAGTCTCACCCAGTTTCAAGAGTCTACTGTGCAGATAGCTACAGTTGTATCAGCCACCCTACCTATTCTTCACAGTCAACAGAGAGAAAAGGCACTTTTACTCCATTTCATCTCACCTGTGCAGCCATCAGATTTAGGATGGGACACATTGGGCTCGAGCTCCTCTGACCGTATGGATTGGATCTAGCCTGCCTATAAAAAGGACCCTAGATGCCTTCGACTCCCCTAAAGGGAGTGTGAGTGCCATCCATGCCCCCAAGGCTGAACTTCTCAAGCGCGCGGTCTGCGAGCGCTGTTCTGCACAGGCAGGGGAAATGCACGTGGTAGCTGTGAGGCTAGGGGCAAAATCAGGCCTTGTTCTCTTCTTTCTTAGGGAAAATAGAAATCATTCACATGAAATCACTGAAGTTATAGCCACTTTTGTATTTGCATATGAGAGAATTATTCCTACCATATTACTTCTATTTTTTTTTCAAGTGGAGAGCATTGCTCTCATTACCATCATAAAGTAGTTTAGGGATTTTACACGGGAAATAGGCTGAATTTGGTGCATTGTTTTTATTAACTTTCATTTTCTTATATTTAACCAGACAAACCAGTTATTTCGCTGAACAGATTGACATGGCGTTGATAAGAAAATATTCCTGTTGCAACAAACAAGTCCTATAGTGCCCCAAAAAACCTCTCATCTACAACTGCTAGCCTGCCTTGTACGACCAAACACAGTCCACTTGGGAAGTTGTGTGGCTGCAAGGCAGGAAATCCATATCCCCATTTCCATGGTTTTTCCTAGCTGATCTTGGGCAAGAAACATGAAGATCAATCCTGCTCCAACTCGTGTTCTCTCCCACCTGCCCCTGGCTACAAGGACCTCATGCCGTACTTGTGGTATCATGATCATTTTGACAGCGAGAAGCTAAAATATCACGAGAATGGAATTATGAGATTGACTACAGGATAAAGAGAAACTGGGCTGGGAGGATATAAGCCTCTTATCCAAGCACAAATAGCTTAAATAATAGAAAAGGGAATATAGAAAATAACTGATCATGTAAATTGCTTTTTGCAGGAGTACTCTCTCTTGGTAAACTTTGCCCTGGGATGAAAATGTACAAAGGATTGGAAAATACACTTCCAAAGAAAGAAATAATCCTCCAGTAGCAAAGAGATGGACTAGATGACCTATTACTGCAGGTCTCTCTCTTAAACTTAGATCTCACACTTCCTTGATGTAGTGAAAGCTCCTTTATGAGTAGCTTTTCTTTGCAGCTTCATGGATTTTGCTACAGTAAATAAAATAAAAGAATTGGTACATGTATGAGGCTTGCTAGAAGTCATCAAGGTCTGCAAAGAGAAAACTGCATCTTTCCCATCTGTGTTAGCCAAAGAACAGATGTCCACTGCCATCAGAAAACAAACAGGAAGGAAGAAAATCAGTTTCTTCCACTGGTCACAGAATGCCTAAATAGCTTCTTACTGGTCTGTGTCTAACAGGCACTGCCAGAGAAGAGGGTTTGAATAGGTTGAGGTGTATGGGTCTTGTTTTATCCACAAAAAAAGTTATTAGATGAGTAGCTGATGTTCCTGGAAGGTACCTCACCATGCTGCGCTGTCTGGGCTTTTCTATGCAGCTGAGTGACAGCAGTGACAATGTACTGCCACAGGGATACAATTTGTTTTAACTGCTTTCTTTTTTGCATGACAGAATTCACTGATGGGGCATGTTTTCTGCTCTGGACCCTATTGTTATAGAAAACCCTGGTTAGCTGGCTCCTAGGAGATTCCTCTTCTACAGGGAAGCACCCTCAGGTGATGTAGGTCCCTTGTAGCTGCCCTCAACTGTCCTTCCTATCCTCCATCTCCTGCAGATGAGAGGATGGTACACATCTGCCGTTGTTTGAAGGGTCCTGTGGGTTTACAAGCAAACAAGTGCTCATGAGAGCAGCTCCTGCTCTGTGAACCTCCCCCTTGCAAGGATGATCCCATCTTTGATTCCAGCCTACTAAGATTTGTCCTGTGTGGTCTGGGCAGATGAGAATGTCTGGCCTTAGTTGCTGCTCAATGTGAAGGTTCATTTAAACTGCATGCACAGGAAAGGATCAGGGGTTCGAAAATCAAATTCACTTGTTTTGTTGGTAGTGTGTGGTCAAGACAGATCCCACTACTGGAGAAGCTGTGTGGGTGAGCTCATATGAGATCCTCTGCAATCAAACAAGACCAGTAGCTGAGGACTTCACTTTGGAGATGGCTTAACCCTGCCATTGAACTTGTGCAGCTGCAACATCATTCTTGCTCCTAGCTAAATGAAATATAGAATTATTTTCAATCTGCTAAGAAATGGCCTTAGACTTTCCAGTGGGTTTTCAGCCTATATTCAGCACAGTGCTGAGCAAGGTGCCAAATGCCCTCCATCTGGGTGACACCAGTGAGAGTGCAAGGCAGAGAATGGATTGCTGAATCAATTCACAGGAGCGCAGGAGGATTGCAGGGCTGCACACAGTTTGACTGAATGACAGGTGGAAGGTTAAATACATAAAGATTTATGTGCCTCCATTTTTGTCAAATCAAGATAAATACAAGAATGGAAGGGAAATGAGGGAGTAGTCACACGCTTTTGCTCCAAAAGTATTTTAGCTTCAGCAACAGAGTTTGCAGACATATTTTTGAAAAGGGTTTGATGAGAAGGTGTCATGTTAAATGAAACTGTCTGGTTTTGCCCTATGTTGACCAAAACAAAAGGAGGCAATGGAGCTGAGATGTTCAGACTGCAGCCCACCACGGCAGCATATGTGACTCCCAGCCTCCACCAGCAGCCCCTGCCTAGGGCTCCTTGGGGAGGAGGTGTCCTTCCAGCAGCCTGCTTTCTCCCCATGGCCGGGGAGCTAGGAATTACCTTCATGGCTTCATGCCTCTGTAACTCTTCACTAGCTGCGACCACAGAACTGGCGTAACACTTTGTGCAATGGCAGGCTTGCTACCGGCGTGCTGCAGCTCTGGTCAGGATGGGGCTGAAACTTCCCGAGCTCTTCTCTCACCTGGTGAAGGTTGCCTGGTTATAAAGGTTGGCCACCACTGGCCTGGAGCATGGAGTACTAGTCTGACACCAAGAAGGACTTTCTGGATACCTGGCTGGGTTTGACAAGTCACAGATGATGCTCTTAGTCATATCATTTAGTTTTAGGTAGTCCTGTGAGGAGCAGGGAGTTGGGTTCAATGATCCTTATGGGTCCCTTCCAACTTGAGGTATTCTATGACTCTATGATTCTATGTTATTTATTTGGCCTGCATCGATAAGTGCCTTAACTTTAGTCTAGCTGCGAGATAGTAAACCCAAGCTAGCTTAGGCTTCAGTAGGCACCACCAGCGATGGTTCAGCTCTTCAGCATCTCCTGGGATGCCAGACTGTCTCCATCATCTACAGACATCCTAGGAAAACTCCTGCACCTTAAGCACCAAAGGGAGGCACCTGACATTAGGCTGGATGAGTCTGATCATTTGTGCCTTATAATGGCATAACCAGAGTCACTAGCTTTGGAAAGGCATTAAAAGTGAGAAAGCCTATGAAAGCATGCTGTATTGTCACTAGGGTAAATGCTTAACATCATTATGCTAAAAGAATTAGGGTTTCTTTGAGTGCGTCTGTCATTCGATTCCTAACCTCAAAGACCAAAAAAGCGACCTGCTTTCACAGGCTGGCTGCTTGGTGTCACTGGAAAGCAGATTACTTTTTAAGGGGATCCATATGGACACACATATCTGCCATTGCTTTTGAAAACTGAATTAGTCTTTAGTTTGCTTTTACTTACACTGAAAGCACTGTGTTAGCAACCAGGAGGACTGGATATTATTAGTAACCTTTTACAGGAGATGTGGTGTGTCATGGGTTGAGCATATATTTTTCTGGAAAATGCAGTGTACAGTGAAGTGGGGGGGAATAAGTAAACATAAAGTGCTTATACAGCAGTTCACTCTATTTGAATGCCCAGCAATAGAACTCTGAGGTTACCTGCTCATAAAGGAAGGAGAGAATGATATTTGAGGTTTATTTTTGGCTAAAAGCATGAAGTGCAAATAGCTCTTTGTGCAAAATGTCAGCTGCATTTCTGGGAAGCAAACAACATTGCCTTAATAATCCATGGTAAATAACAACACTAAGAATGTTACCACCTATTATATACACCTGCAAGTGTATCTGGATAAACTTATGTAACTGTAGTTTGACACCTAAAATAAATACAGAAAATTAAAACAAGGCATTTCAAGCAAGTTATTCTGTGAACAGCAGAATTAATGAAGTATAGGATGAAATTCAGCTTCAGATAACAAAATTTGGGTGCCTACACAGAGGTATTCATATACAGAGACGACGTCTGAGCTACCACTACAGTCTGCCGAGATCTGGGGCTTGACTCAGTTTTGTCTAGCACAAGTGGGGATACTGTAAGGTAATCCATCCTGGCCTCCAACTAGACACAGATCTCCCATAATAGTGTGTCCTCTTGGCCAGTTGCCTCAGGATGACTTGGGCACGCTAGGGTCGGTTGGCACTAGATGACTACATATTGGCAGATGCATGCAGCCCTGATGTGGTTACCTGTATTTGGTCAGGCTCTGTTGTCTACATGATGAATTTATTGTGATTGAAATGGGACTTAGATGCCCCAGTAGACCCTCAAGCTTTGGTGTCTGTGCCTAGAGGCAACTGCCATCCTTGAAGAGTGATTCAGTTCCCTAAACACTGCCAGTCTGTTGTCTGCTGCAACACCCTGTCGTGCCCTGGTTAGATGATAGCTGGAGCTTTTTAGGAGGACACACGTCTCCTGTAGGTCTGGTGCAGATGTCTCAGATGATAACCTCAAACAACAGTAGACACCTCTGTTAAGGTAGCTGAATTGAACCTATAAAGTCCAGAGATTTTTATTCTGGATTTCTTTATCCCCTCCCTTCCTCCAGCTCCTTCCCATGTCCCGAGGTTGCCACTGGGAAGGAGGCACATGCTGTGGCTTGTTCCAAGGTCTGTCTGCACTGGTGACCTGGGCAGTGTCTCTTCTCTACACACGTGCTTATTATTTTCAGGTCACTTGTAGCAATGTGGTTATCTCTGAGACCCCATCCTTCCATCAAACTTGGTTGAAAATGACTAAAGTGATTCTACCAGTGACTCCTTCACTGATTTTCTCCCACCTGCTTGGCACTATATCCAGTACTCTGGTTTTCAACTACCTATCAGACAACATCACTTGAAATACCTCCGAGTGGGGTATGGAATGAAAGATTGATTCATACCAGACCGCCACAATGATTAAGAGGAGACCCACATGAGCTGTCAGGGACACTCCAGTATGATGGACCAGCTAAGAAACAATTAGCTTTAATCTCACTTTGCTTTAGAGCAGAATAGTGCAGCAATAGTTTATACAGTACTTCATAATGGACATGGGCATCTGCTGTGCTACCAACTGCTTTCGTTTATAATCACGGTGATTGCAAAGAGTACTTTACAAAACAGTACTGCCAGGACACTTCAAATGCAGTGTCACCAGAGTGATTAAGACCAAGTTTTCAAAATTCCAGCTCATATATTCTGAATATTTGAAATAAGAAGGAGCAGGGTGGGGGGGCGATAGCAAAAGTTGGTGGTTCTTTGGTAAGGCCCAATTAAATGTAAGTACTTTTTACTCTTTATTTTGGTCTAGCAGACTGTCAATTCAAAACGCTATCAGAAAGACAGAAGCCAGGGGACTTACAAGTCTTTCTGGTAGCTTTAAGAGATCACAGAGAAAATATCTTCACAAAGTCCATTTTATTGCTAAAACTGCAAAAGTGCTGCAGCACTGATCTCTCCCTTGCAGTGCCACAGAGCTGGCACCTACCTACCTTGTACAGGCAGCAGATGAGTTGATACCAGGCAATTTGCTCCTAGTTTATTTTGGGTAAATATATTTTAGCTGGTGTTGGTTTGAGTCACCTTTGCCCCATTCCTGTCATCCCAGGCATATACCTCCAGTTTGAGCTTCTTGCCCTTGTCAGTCCAGCACAAAAGCTGTAATTCATTCCTTCTCAGACCATGAGCAGGTGTAATGTCCCATACACAGCAACTGGTGATCAGCCTGCAAGACATATTACTGGGAATAGCCTTTGAGAAGAAGCTAGTTTTATTTATTGGATATAAATGTATTTATTGGAGGGGGGAAGAAAGTAAAAAGAGATTTAAATCATTAAATATGTCACCCAAATGTGTAGTTGTGTCTAATCTTGCTGTGTGCTAGCACCAAATGTAGACAGTTCTGAAGTTGCAGGAACAAGAGGAAGCCAACTTACAGTCCAGTTTGGTTTGGATCTTCTCATACAGCTCTGAAAATCTTCAAATAGTTTTTTCCTGACTATTAGCAGCATTTCCAGGACCAAGCCTGCTTTGGGGGTGAACCCTGCTCAGATTTGGCCACGTTAATCCTGGTTGTGATCATTCGTTTTTGCCTGGAGGGAAAAGGTTTTGAAACTATATGACTTCTTAGGTGTTTATTCACAGTCACAATAGATTTTCCTCATGGCCCAGAGGATATTTAAATCAAGACTCTCTGTGAAAATACATACAAATGTTTAGAAGTGTTTCCAAATGTACTAGTTGGTTTAAGTGCCATGCATATGTATATCATTATCATAGAATCACAGAATAGTTTGGGTTGGAAGGGACCTTTAAAGGTCATCTAGTCCAACACCCCTGCCATGAGCAGGGACATCTTCAACTAGATCAGGTTGCTCAGAGCCCCGTCCAACCTGACCCTGAATGTTTCCAGCAATGGGGCAGCTACCACCTTTCTGGGCAACCTGTGCCAATGTTTCACCACCCTCATCGTAAAACATTTCTTCCTTATATCTAGTCTGAATCTACCTTCTTTGAGTTCAAAACCATTGCCCCTTGTCCTTCTGCTACAGGCCCTACTAAAAAGTCTGTCCCCATCTTTCTTATAAGCCCCCTTTCAGTATTGAAAGGCCTATTACAATAGGGTCTCCCAGGGTCCTTCTCTTCTACAGGCTGAACAACCCCAACTCTCACAGTCTTTCCTCATAGGAGAGGCGTTCCATCCCTCTGATCATTTTTGTGGCCCTTCTCTGGACTCGCTCCAACAGGTCCATGTCTTTCCTGTGCTGAGGACCCCAGAGCTGGATGCGGTACTGCAGGTGGGGTCTCAAGAGAGCAGAGGGGCAGAATCCCCTCCCTCGACCTGCTGGCCACGCTTCTTGTGATGCAGCCCAGGGTACGGTTGGCTTTCTGGGTGGCGAGTGCACATTGCCGGCTCATGTCCAGCTTTTCATCCACCAGTGTCCCCAAGTCTTTCTCTGCAGGGCTGCTCTCAATCCCTTCATGCCCCAGCCTGGATTGATACCGGGGGTTGCCCCAGCCCAGGTGCAGAACCTTGCCTTGTTGAACCTCATGATGTTCACATGGACCCACTCCTCCAGCTTGTCCATGTCCCTATATATCATATACTATGAAATATAAATAACAATATTCACACTGAGTAAAAACTAAAAGGTCCTGAAAACATTCTTCCTATAGTCTTTTTCTAAGTGTAAGCAGTATCTTTCTGGATGTCAGTTAGAGTTGCAGTTAGTGTTTTTCTCCAAGGTGGAATACTGGCAATTACAGGAACTTCATTATACTACCACTTATGAGAATATTTACACTATGTAGCTTACAATTAAAATTTTATCCTTTATTCTGTTCCTGAGCTTTATCTTTTCTTTTCTGTGTTTTGGGGTGTTGGAGGGGGAAAGGGAATGTCAGAGTTTGTTATTCTCCATGCTATACATCTGCACCTGAAATTAATGCATTTGGAAATGTCTGAAAACCTCTTTTTCCTACTGAAATCACCTATAATTAGAGGTAGTTCCACTAACGCAGGTGGTGTTATGGTGGTACAGATGAGATGAGACTCAGATCCTCCTGCTTCCAAGACCAAACATTCATCCTCCACATTTAAGGGTCATTGATTTCCTTTTCACTTTATTTGTTTCAGGTGCTCAACCTGTTCCTTGCCTTGCTGCTAAGCTCCTTCAGCGCTGACAACCTCTCAGCACCAGACGAGGATGGGGAGATGAACAACCTGCAGCTTGCTTTTGCTCGGATCAACAGGGGTCTTCAGTACGTGAAGCACACGACATGGGATTTTTGCTGCAATGTCCTCCGGCACCCCAAGACGACGGCTGAAAAGAAGGCAATGATGAAGCTTGCTGCCCAGAATACAGGTGCCCTTAATAATTGTATGAACAGTCACACAACCACTGACCTTGGCAAAGACATGGAGAATCACAAAGAGAACCACGCTGAGGATGGAATGAATAAAAATGGGCAGAAACACCTAGGAATTACAGACAATGATGATTTTATGACCAATCCTGACCTGTCCATTTGTGTTCCTATTGCTGTGGGAGAGTCGGATATTGAGGAGGAAGATGAGGAGCAGAGCACCTTTACGGAAATGGAGCAGGTAGGCAACTAAAATGTTTGCTAGTTGCAGCTTATTCAGATGGCCTTTGTTCCCACCCTTGATCTGGATCCATGGCTCGTGATGCAAATGTCCTATGGCCTAATCCTGCCTTTGATATGTTGTTAACTTCAGAAGAAGTTACAAGTGCATATCCAAGAGCAAAATTCAGTCTCCAACAAGAGGCATTCCCTTTCTTTGTATTCTTTGTGCTTGTCTAGATTAATTCTTCTAACCGGAGCAGTTAAACCCTTTCTCACACAGGAGACATTTTTCTTCCTTTCAGCTGAATCATGGGAATGTTACAGAACAAATCTTAGGTCCTCTGACTACGACGGGATTTTCTCAGGGTGCAAAAATGGGCAATGGCTTGGTTTGATTTGTGCAGCAAGAATTGAGGGCTGGCTAGTTCTCTTAAAAATACAAGGCAGAGGCTGATATGACAAGGCACCAAAGAAAGAGAGAAGACATGTAATCGTATGTATTCAGACAGGAAAAATAGTTATTTGCCTGTTTTTTGGTGTGACATGGCAGATTTTCATTTTCCCAAGAGCACCCAGTAGTAAAGGCTGAAAAATTCTGTGTGGTTCCAAGTGTCGGTGTAAAACGGAGAAGAGAAATCTTCATGGGAATGCTTTTCTTTCTTTCCTTCTCCCCCTCTCCCCTTTCTACCAGCTTTATCTCTTGGCTCCACACACTGTATCTAGTTAATGTTTTCCAGACCCTCCAGCCTTGATCCAGCATCCTCTGACACCGGCTGAGACCCACGGAGTTCAGCAGGCACTGGATCAAAGCTCCCGTTTCAGATCCAGCTGTCAGGAGGGATCCCCAATCTCTCGATTGAGGCGAAGAAAGTTTTGAAGCAAAACTGTCCTTAGAGAAGGGCTGTCCTAAAAAACCCCGAGGAAGGACTCTGTGTCAGAAGGCAGGCACAAATTGGCTGCTAAACATCAATTTCTCCCGCTCCATTGCGGAAATCTTTTCAGTGTTAGTGCATCTGCTCACCAGCAAGTCTTTTACATTGATCATACCGTTGGGGAGCTGAATGGCAAGGGGTCAGAAAACTTTATCATCAAGCCTCACTGTCCAAATAGACACCTAGGTAACAAAGAAAGAAGTCTGAAATTTTTGGTAAACACTTTTAGGGAATTTTTTGTATCTTTTTTAAGGAATACTTTTATTGAAATGACCTGTGGATCAGTGTGGGTGGCATGGATGGTGTCTGTTTTTTTCTTTGAAGTCCTTCTCTATTCCCAGTGTTGTATTAGTTAAACCTACAAGCAGAGCACACTTGAAAAGTGAAATATGAATATAGTAGATGGGTTTCTTAGTATTAGCTGATCTGCGAATACTGACTAGTATAAACGTGTTTAATTCTGGAGTTTTGGGTTTGTTTTTTTTTTTTCTTTTTGGCCTTTAAAGATATCCATGCCTTTCTGCTACATCTGACAGAGGGTCACAATCATAAAAGCTCTCAGATTTTTTCCTTCACAGCGAAAAGCAAAAGTTTATTGAAACTTTGCATGTAAGGGTCCCTGAGGTCTGGAAGCGTGTGTGTGTGTGTAGGCAGACGTGTGTATGCAGACATGTGTATGCTGCATCACTGTATTCCACATTCCTCAAGATAAATAGCAGCGTTCGCAACTGCAAGCTAAACTGCAGCATAGAGCACGAAGGGTTTGGGATTTTTGCAGTTTACTGTACCTTAAAAGTATAAAAATGTGGATTTCTATTTAGCTGCACAATGTGTCCATGTAGGTGCTAGTGTGTATATTAGTAGACGGAACAGGTAGCCATCCATTTTATGCTGTACAGCAAGTAAATACAGAATTAGAACTTTAGTGAGATCTGTTAGAATCATGAGGGAGAGAGCTGATGTAGAAAAATATGCATTTTAATGACATAGAACATCACGAATAAAAGTTGATTTGAAAATATGAAGAAAACTTCTTCAAATTGTTTCAATAATATTGAAACACTATCATATGTAATATAAACATTGAGGATTCAGAGTGAAACAAAATAGGAGGAAACAAAACCCAGTAGGAGAAGCAAACCAAAATATTGTTTTTCACACTGTATCTTTTCATGAAATTTTCAATAAACATTAGAGTAACATTGTCACATTACCACGAGATACTTGCATTGCAGTGAAATAATATAGTTCACTGCTAGCGTGTGCATTACATAGAAGGCATGGAGTTGAGAAATGTATTAATTAGCTTTGTCACTAGTGTTTTCCAGGCTTTGACAAACAGCTGCTGCAGGTCACTGCTGTTCCCCTGTGCATAGCCCTGATCAATGGTTTTCAACCTTTGTCTGCAGGCCTGAGGGGTCTACTGCTGAAAGGGTCCAAACAAGAAGTGAGTTCAGATATCCAGCAAACAATTTTATTGAATTTCTAGGGAGGAAAGTGTGTGCATGCAAGGGGGTTCCAACTCAAAGACTCAAAATACTTTGGCATAATAAATGAACAAAAATAGGAAGAAGCTCAACAGCAGAAATGATAATTGTGTGAAGAGCTTTGCATTTGCTTTTCTGCAAAACCCTAATAAATTTGCACAGCTGTAAGTGTCTCCATAAGGAGCAGAGCCATGAGAAAGCAGATCCCAAACAACTCAAAGATCTGTCATTTTAATGGTGCCCATTCCAAAGGTGTACTCTCTGAACCCACAAAAAAAATCTCTTGATCAACATGAAGGTTACTGTAGAACAAATTATTGCACCTGCAGGTCAGTATGAAATCCCAATTCCCTGGATATAGAGTTGTGGGCATTACAGCATGCTAACCTTTGTATCAAGGGCAGCCCTGTGGGACTCTGGGGAATAAACTTCCCCACTCACTCCCAGAAGCTTTAATCCTGTGAACCCCAACTCCATGGGGGTCCTTACCTCCTTCCCTCCAAGATGGCCATAATAATCACGGCAGAGCTTGCAAAGGAAGAACAACGTGAACAAGAGCAAAATTTACATGATTGCACTGAAAGGGCACAATTACGGTGAAGTATCCTTTTGTGTGGAGAGCATCATACAGAAATGAAACAAGAACTACCAAGGGTACACTAAACATTCAAATATATTCTAACTTTCCCCTAATTATAATCCATATTTTTACATATTTAAATATTTTAGTATGTACAAGGAGAGTGTGTATGTATATTTACTTCTCAGGAGAAGACAACGTACCCCTGCTTCCCTTTAAAGTTGTTGGCTGACCTGGAATTTAGCAGCCCTTTGGCAACGTTGCCAGAACCTGCCTTCCTCCTCATGCATGTAGATTTTGGTGCAATAGCGTGGAACAGGAGGTGAAAGTTGAAGCACAAGAAGGGAGTATATGTACGTATGCCTCTCAAGTTCACGGCTAGGTAAACCTACACAATCCTTACGCGTCCTTTACACTTTCTCTGTCAGTTGAAGATCCTGGACCATATTCTGTTCATCTTGTGCTCACATCAGTCTGGACTCATCCGTCATGAATCGGAGAGGCTAAAGGGAGGCTGGTCTCAGGCAGAACCACAAGGTTTTTGATCCCAATGGGGTATTTTAGGGTGATGATTCGCTCAGCTTACAGCTCCTGTACCAATGCCGGGCTCTTCCCGGAAAGTCACAAAACTACTCTGAAGTAAGCCATTGTGGCTATGAGAAATGGGCCCCACAGTGTTACACTCAGCAGTTTGAAATTTCAGATGATGAGAAACCCTTCGGTGACTGCACATTTTCCTCTGAGTAATAGAAATGTCTAAGTTTAAATTTCAGCTGCCATTTCTATTATCAAAGCTTACACTGGCAGCAGCTGTCTTCCTGAAAGCTACCAATTTGTGGCACTGTCCTTGAGACGGTTTAGAAGGAGCAAGCCCACCTGATAGCTTCTAAATCTCCTTTGATTACTGAGATGCAAGTGCGATGCTCTGCTGGCTCAGAGAGCCAGGACACACATGCCTGTAGCCCACACGTATGGTGAAAGGATCAGAAAGAAAAGCTGAACTATAAAAGTCAGCACAGGTGCAAGAAGCTGCCAGAAGAGGGGCGAGGCTGAGAAAGGACCGCTTAATTCATTTGTCATTATTGTGTGATACGTGTGTTGATGCCGGTCACTGCAACATTTTAGCTTATGACTTTATCTAACCCTGCCTCCTTGCCCTGCTCATAGTGGTGGGGAAGTCTCTCCCTGTCAGTCCACACGATTTCTTCAGGATTTGATGATAAGTTTAGCCCTGTATTGAGAAGAAGAATAACTGTCTTCCATTTTACCTCTGTCTTTGGGATGTATAATTTAAGTATGGGTTGTTCTAGCAGGAAAACAGCTCCCAAAATCTCAGCAGCAACCACAGTAACATGCTGGCTGCATCTTCTCAAGGTTCTTTTGGGTTCTCATTTTGGTTTCCTAGACGATTAAAATGTGGAAATTATTTTCTTGAATCTCCGTAGCGTGTCTTGTAATTGCATATAAAGACCATCTTTTCTTATGTGACATCAACTTTCAGACTCCTGAAGGAGTAAGAACCAGATTATGGGGACAGTAAGCTGATGGGACAACTCAGTGTGCATGGTCCAGTCCACCTGACACAGTGGATTCTACTAGAACTTAACTGCAATTTAACTACATTGAAAGTTTCAGACATCAGAGGGCTTTGTATGATTTACATTAGATAACAAAGTCCGAAGCTTAAATCTTCAAAATTCCTACTTTAGTATTGCTTAACCTTCAAGGTGCCCACAGCTGTAGCCCGGAACGGCGTGTGCCTATTTCACAGTGACATCACTCTGTGGTTCAGAGGAATCCTGTGATTAATGGACTAAAAGGAGGTTCCAAATGAGTAATGCTGGGTGTCCCGAACTAGTCCCCAGAGTACAGTGTCCTGCATTTATACTGTTGAACTCTGTCTTGTTTCTATTACCCCAGACCTCAATGATGTGCAGGTCTTTCTGCACACTATCTGGATCCTTTTCTGCATTGGTAAGTTCCCACAGTCAGCAAATTTTATTAGTACAACCTAAGAAAATGGCTCTACCCTTTCCTCGCTGTTTGAGTCAGCCCAACAGGGTTGTTACCACTTTCTCCCCTTTCTTAATTTAATTACTACATGTGCTGCCTTCCTCAAACTACTGTCCTCAACTTGATCTGTCTATAGCATGCCACGGAGAAGAAAATCCACGCTGCCGTGGCTAGTGGCTCTTGGCCACATCTCACATTTGCCCCCTCTGCAGTGACAAAGCCAGGCACGGATGCTGCTTTCCGCAGAGATAACACCTTGTTATTTTCACATGCAGCGCAGTGCCGAGCCAGCAGCACTTGCCTGCTTGTCTTCAGAAAATGCCATTATTGATTTGTTCCGACGGAGTGGCTAATTGGGTCATATGGAAAGTGCTGGCCGCCTGCTGCGGGACGGAGCGCCTTGCAGCTTCTTACCCCTTCCTCGACACCAGGCACCCGTGCCACGGGACGGAGCGCTGCCTTTCCGTGCGCCAGGTCCCAGCTCCCACCGTAGCCAATTTGTGCCATCCTGAGACTGCAAAGCAGGCGGAGGGCTGGCCCATCCTCTTGCCCGAGGCTCACCGCTGGCTGCAGACTGGGGCTCACCTTTCCATGACCTGGCAGGGAATATTGCCTGTGGGAAGGAGACAGTGTCTTTCATTGCCTCTCAAGGTTTCCCACCTGTACAGCTGCACTTCTCAGTGTGCTTTTCTTAGACCCCTCCAAGGCAGAGCAGCACCTCTCCTGTGATTTTCAAGAGGTTTGGGTCTGGGTCTGCGCAGAGGACCCAAGCGGTGTACGTTGCCTGGATTTTGCACACTGAATGTGTATTCATTGCTCCAGAGCACGCCTCGCTTTCTCAATCATATTCATATTTTTTTCTCGATTGGCAGTTCTCCCCTTGTCTGGGCTCCACCAAACGCATCTCCCAGGAAAACCAGACTTTAGATGAGTAAGTGCCTCTATACACAGCAACAATAGAGCTGGCTGCCACCACAGTTCCTATTCAATGGTACAGTTTCTATACTGCCCTGAACTGGTTCAAAACCCCAAGCTTTTATTCTCTTCTTCCCTGTATTTATTTCAGAATTACTGATTCATTTTATTTCATTTGACAAGGTGAAACAGTTTCAGATGCTTTTTTTGCATGTTTCTACCAGTAAGAGATTAATAATTTGGGGGTCAGAGAGTACCATTAGGATCATCAGGGTTTAGCTTTCTCATAACACTGAGTCAAAAACTTCAGGCACTAATTTCTGCACAGAGCCTGTAAGTTTATTTTAGCTATGAGACATCATCTGTAAGAGAGAAAAAAAGAATGAAATGTCTCAGGTAACAGAGAGTTCACCATCTGCATCTGGACCCACATCTGTCTCCTTTGTATACAGTAGAAATTTGACTGTACAATTTCTGTGCATTACAGACCTGCTCCTAAACCTGAAGTGATTCTGTAAAAGTCAACAGAATTATTCCAGGTTGACATAAGTGTAGCTGAAATTATTGAAAATTGCTATAAAAATGCCAGTGCATAAAGATTTTGATATAAAATTGTTTGTGACAATGTCTTATGATCCTAATAATTCTAACATCTATAAATCAGAGATACCATGAAGTCATGTGTTTATTTGACAGGGTACATTAATTTCAACCTTTTACTGCAGGAAATATACTTTATTGTCAGGAACCGTAATGCCCTTTCAAACAGTATTTATATTCCATCTGTTTTCAGTTCCAGTCTGTAGGACACGTTCTCTTTTAGTGCAACTGGATAAAATACCTTTGAATTCTGTTGATGACTCCCCAGTTCTTACAGGCAGGAGAGTGAGCCCATGTGTATACATGCATGCAGCACACAATAAATCTTACAGCATTCTTCTTGTCAGCTTTATTTGGGCCAATATTTTTCTGATCTTTAAGTAAGATAGCAGGGGTTTTTCATTATTATTACATACATAGTTTGCCTGGATTTCTCCCTTTTTAAACTGTATGTTTTGCTTTGCTTTGCCTGAAAACTGCGTAGAACTCAAATTATTTGCTAATTATTTTTAGCAATAAAACAGAACATTTCTGTATTTATTGTCTTCGGAAGAATAACAGCAAGGCCATTAGAAAAAGAAAAAGGACTGTAAATCACAGCAGCAGATTTAAAGCACCTATGTCCTCATCTTTGCTTCTACATATAGAAAGACATTCGTGTTTATTTTGTTTCAGTACGATGGGGCAGAAGGAGAATATTCCATGTCAGATCTCTGCTGACATGATTAGAGCAGTCACACTGTGAACAAAGGTTTTAGGGTGCTTATTCAGTACGCGGTGGCAGGGAAATATATTTGTCCACAGCATAATGCCTAAGGTGCAGGAAACACAGGGAGCTGATGGAGGAGAGAAAGAGGGGGGAGGAAAAAAAAAAGCCTGGCATTGAAAGAGCCGATATCAGGCATAGCGGACTTGACAACATGCATTTGGACAAGTGCCCAGACCATGGACTACACGTCAGTCACAGCTTACTGGGTGCCATTTCCCAGTATCCATATCCCTCCCTGGAGCAAAATGCTGCCCAGAAATGAGCATTTCTCAGTGTTTCTCCCTTTGGTAAAGAAAATGCCGACATTTAACATTTTGGACAAAACGAACAGCAGCCAGTTCCCCAACAGCTCCTGCGCCAAGTGAGACAGTGCGTGCGTGTGTTGGGGGCCTGAAATTACTCCCATTAGTTAGGGTCCAACATAACCAAATTTAAAATACTGGTTATTTTGTTGCTATTGCCTGTAGTAATATGAGACTTCCTTAATGAACAAAATTTTAACATCTTGAGTGAAAGGTTCCAGGTTATTTCAGGCACTCTCACTCAATGCACTTTGAGGCAAACTTCCAAAATTTAAACTTCCATCAGAGGAGCACATTAGTTTGAGTTCCTCATATTATACTGTGGAGAGATCCCAAGTACCAAAAGAAACATAAAGTAGATTGTGATTAAACTTCAAAATGCAATTTAGCAGAAGGTATTAGCTTGAACTCTGAACAATGAAAACTTACGAAACACTTTCACTGCCTATTTAAGCCTATTGAGTTGATAACAGGCTAAATTAACTTTGGCAGTCCATCTTTTTGCCAAGTTCTCCCACTTAGACTAATTTTAAGAGTCAACCCTTGGAATAATGAATCTATGTTTTACTACAGGCAGTGTGTTGCCCAGTGAGGGAAAAGATCTTGGGCCAGCAAGGCAGAAGCCGTTAGAAATAATGTGCCTTGCTCCTCCACTGCCAGAGTTCAAATGCTTAAAATGTTCTGGATTAATCTGAGGAGTACTGCTGAACTGCTGTTTCCCTCCTTGAGGGATGACATTTGGCAAAGCATCCAGCACCTGTGCAGAGACCAGCAGTTAGTGGCTGTGATGATGTTTGTCTGGAGAAGTTTTGGTTCACCTTTATTCAAAATGAAAGAAAATACCAGGGCAGGCTGGTTCCAGGGGAGTTTTTGCTGTTAACAGCCTCTGCTGAGCAGCTGTGGTTTCTGGCCAGCCTTAGCCTTAGCCATTCTGAATTTTAAGGGCCAGAAGCTGGTATTTTTATCCAGCTAAGTACTCACAGGTGCTTCATTTTTTTTAGAACAAGTACTGCAGTTTTCTTCCAAATACCCTGTGACTTTCGGGGGGGGGGGGGGGGAAGTGTTTCTTAGGTCCACCAGGAGGACAAGTTCTGTGTTTAGCTACATAGGTGTAACTTCAAACTTCAGTGGCCTTAACTCTGACAGATGACAGCACAGTTGGAAACTCCCTTGGGACCTGTGAGCATCCAAGCTGGGGACATAATGTCATCTACCCAGGAGCTGGGCAACAGGCCTATGCTGTTTTTGAACTCGAAGACTATTGTGTTTAACCTGTTTTACCCATGTTGCTCTTCTGCACGCATATGTTAGTGATTTGGTTTTTAATAAATGGGGTCCCTATAAAGGCTGGGTCACCGAGAAAAAGAAAAAAAATCCAGATGGATTCACATGGCAAACATGAGCAGCACCTTCTAATTCTGATGTTTTACTACTCTCTTTGCACCAGATTGTTTCTGACTTTTGCATAGGTGAATGGCAAGAGAAAAGACTGGGAGGGGTAGATAAGGGCTGAAAAACTGAACAAAAATCAGTCTGCTAAGCTAGCCTGACGTCTGGTTGTTTCTGCTGAAGGGGAACGACGGACCAGGTGACAGGATGGAGGGTGGTGATGACCAGTCTCAAATAATCATGTTTAGACTTTCTTTTTCCTGTTTTTATACTCTCTCTGAGGAATTTGCAGGTCTTAAATTATATACATGTGTTGCAACGTTAAGGTAGGACTTCACAAGCTTTACATCAGTAATGCAGACGCTGTAGTCTGCCAATAAAATGCACTTGTAAAGGAACGTGGTGTAGCACAAGTTCTGTCTGTGTCTTAGCTATAATCCTAGCGCTGTGGTGTGGTATCGCTCCAGGTTTTCCTCTGGTTTCTCATTAAACCAAGTAGCAGCAACTCTGCTTTACAGAAGCAATTCTTCAAAGCGGGTTAGAGAGATTCTTAAATGTGTACACTTAAAATTGACAGCTGCACACCAGCCCTCTTTTTTTCCTAGCAGAGTAAGTGATATTAATCTTCCCCTTCTCACATTAAGGGAGCGAGGGGATCTTCCTGATGTATTTGGTGATTTTTTTTCTATGCTAAACATGCGGAAAGATAAATCCACTGATTTTATTGGTGCTACAAGGCTTTACATTTATTTGTGAAAGAGGAGAACCAAGATCATAAATGATCTGTTCTGGTAATAAGAACCCACGATTTGTTTCCCCGGTTCGTGGTTATTTATTTCTCTCCCATTTTAGCTCAGATTTTTCAAGGCTTTTCAGAAAGACTGAATTCAGCATATCTGAGAGTTGTCAGCCTGACAGCTCTGCAGACTGTAGTCTCCTGTTTACTTTACACACGAAACAGGTGCCACCGAGGCAGTAATGCAAGCTCGCCGTATTTCAGCAGCATTGCAATCTGCTTGCTTCTCCACTTATGCAGAGGTAGGATATAAACAGTTCAGTTTTCACGATCGTTTACTTCTTGGCTTCTTTGCAGAGGAAGCGTGCCAGTTACTAGACGCAAACTGTTGCTGAGAAAGGATGCCAATTGCTACCAGGCACGGTAATTTTATGAAATCCATAGCTGTCTGCACGGAGGAACACAAACATCAACAATTACTTTGCAGAGTAAACAGTCCTCTTGTAACTATGTGTGTCACACTACTGAATTGGGTTTACTATACATGAAAACCTCCTCAGACTCCCATTACGGTTTTCATATCCGAAAACTGGCTATAGGAAGCTTTGCACGTTAAAATATGTTGTCATCTATTAAAGGACTAATTGCTGCTCTATTGAGCTGCATTTCTCGAGGAGGCTCAATTTCATAGCGTCAGTCATCTATGAATGGCTAAAGCAGAGATATTTCTGTTGCCAGCGTCCTTGTCTGCTGGTGATGCTTCCTCTGCCGGGCAGTGTCCCGTGGTAAAGCAGGGTCAAGTGTGTGCAGACTTGTATGTGGGGGGACCAGGACAAGCCTCCTCCACTGAGTCTGCACCTGGAAATGTCCTGACCAGCTCATTCCTGGAAAGTGACCGCAGAACCTGGACATCCCTGAAATCCCATTAGTGTCTCAAAATTGGTCTTCAAAGAGGCAGAAGGATGCACGAGTCTTGTGGGGAGTAGAGAAGATGATACACAGGGCTGAAGCTTCCCATTGCATTGTGGACTGAGTAAAGGACAGTTAGCATTTGCACTGTCTCACCAGAGACAGGGGATACCCTGTCCACCTCTTAAAGTAACTTAAATTAACTTTATCCTGCCACATCCTTCATCCTTGCTTGCTGGTTCTGCAGTGACAGTTGCAAGGGGGAGAGCTCCAGAGCCAATTCCCATTCCTTGCTTCCCCACCTGCTTGGGAGAGGAAGCTTCCTGCTATCAAAGGCTTTGCGTGCCTTCTTTCCCACAACAGCCGTGGCCAGGGAATCAGGGAACAAATGTTACAAGCCAGGGTCATGATCTAGGGAGTGAGTGAAGCATCAGGAGAACCCATGTGAACTGATCACCATCTGAAAGGCAGGTCCTGGGATCCTCTCTCTAAATTTGTTTGCACAGGATGGAAAAAAAGATATTTCCATGGGGAAGGAATAAAGTGAATCCATGCTGATGACAGGTATTTGTCTTGTTTTGCCAACAGCAAGTCCTCTTTCCAAAGGAGCGGCATTTGCACTAATCCCCATTTGAGCCTGAAACAATTAGCCGATCTGTGCTTTTCAGAGGCAGAACGCAGTGTGAAGCCTTTGTATTTATTTGTGTCAGCAAACAAGTATGTGGGTCTGTGCACAAACACACTTGAGATGTCACCCAGATTATGCTCTGTTTTCAATCTGGTTGCTGTTTTTCTGGTGCTACAACCGGCCTGCAGCACGCAAGGGGACAATACTGGATCCATCCTCCTCCATGCGCTAATTACTGGTACGGTGTTGGCACATCACCTCTTTTTAGGGCCCAGATAAGAGCAGAGGTGAGCAAACTTTTGGTTTACGCTCTAAAGGAGCTGAGGTCTGTCCTGGGCTCCCAACCCTCCATTTGCATGCACAAAGTTTTTGTATTGCTGAATGGTTCTACTTTATAAATTATGAAAACAACTGAATCAATAAATATTAACATAATGTGTATTGCCTTGGCAACATGGCACTTGATACAAAAATTAAAAACAAATTATATAAACCACCCACAGTGGGGAGCTTTACAGGAGATAAACCTGCTGCCGTTGCTGCCAGAAGAACGAATCATCTGGAATCAGAACAAAAGCAAACAGTCCAAAGTTAAGCAGCATAAACCAAAGGCACCTTCCCCCAGACAGGTCTGTGCCGACCTTCAGGTGCTGTGTGCTGGAAATGAGACTGTTGCATCCGATGAGAGTGGCTTACTGGGACTGGCATCAGTCGCTTGCAAAAACTCAGCTGATTCCCTAACACTCCTTTTGGGATCAGTCTATATAACCAGGTTCTTTTGAAGAGTCTATTTCTCTTAGAGATTTTCTCCCACCTTAAAAACTTGCAGAACAAGTCTGAAAACACACGGTGATGAACCAAATCATTGCCCAAGCACACGCGTGTGTTATCCCCATTGGAAAATTTGCCAAGATATATTTCATCGGTTTAATGTTAACTCATCAAATACTTGGTACAAGTATGATTTCTGGGAAGCAGCTGGGTACACATTTCCTAGAGTTTAGTCTGTAAGAAAGTGTTGCTAAGTCTTGGTACCACATAGAGGGGTTAGTAAATAGAGAATTGGTGTAAGTTTGGCATTTGACTCTAGCTTAGTGCAATAATTTGCTTAACAACTTGAATATTCGTCAGATCAACTGAATTACACAGTCTGTTCTCATACACTCCATAGTTTCTAATGATTCTGAGTGCACAACCTTTCTGCATAAATGAACTTGAGATGTCACCTCAGATTGCATTGTGCTTTTAACATGAAACAATTGTTTCTGTTGTTTTAGTGCTATAACCAATATCATGCCATTAAGATTACTTGGTACTAAGTTGTATGCACATTGCATTAAAAAAAAAAGACTTTTTATGGCTAAGCGCCTTACTTGTGCAAACTGTGCCTTCCACGTTTGCTTTTCCCCTGAACAGTACACTATTTCCAAAGATGTGCCTTAAAGAGTGTACTTTTTGACAGGGACAGAACTGTAACTCAGTGATTATGGAGCAATCTCTGGCCGGTGAAGATGAGTGCTAAACTGGACCTAGAAATTGTATGTAATACATTCTTATGCAGAGGGTACAGGCTTGGACGTGCATAATTTAATTTATTAAAGTTAGAATATATTTTAGACCACATGCTCTCTGAAGCAGGAAACAAGTAATTTGATTTTAAATTAATTTGTTAGAAACACAGAATGACATTTGAAAGGGCTGGTACAAACCTGACAGTCCAAAAGTATTTATATAAAGAGCAATTTGCTTAACCAACTGCTTCCTTTGTGTCATCTGTTCTTTCAGATAGTTATATTTGGAATAAAGTGTTTTTCTGCTCCTGGTACTTCTTGAGGGACTTCCTGTGGTGATGTGGCTTTAGAACTGAGGCAGGTAGGCTGCGGCTCCCTGGGGAAGGGAAACTCACTTAATACATGAATAACATCAAATGTCAGTCAAGCCAAGGGGAAAAAAAAGTGGACAAGTGAAAGATAAATAGGTTTAAATAATTACTGTTGAAATCCTGTTATGCTTGTAATTTTTTTCTCAGCATGGAAGTCCTTCTGTAAGCAATTCAGCACAACCCTTTGAAACCGGCTAGAGTTTTATTAATATTTTAGTAGCAGCATTAGTAATGGCATGAACAATGGTAGTGCTGTGATGAGCTATGGAGTTTTCAGAGAAATCCCTGTCTTAGGTGAATCAATAAAGCCAGACTGATTTACACCAGCAGAGAACCCAGGCCTCCAGATGTAGGGACCAACCCTGCAAACATACTCTCCTCTGCCATTAGTCCTGCGAGCACTTCTGGCCAGCTCAGCAGTAATAATCATCACCCCAGGAAGAAGTGGCTGGAGTTAATGGCACCACTCATACTAGCAAGCACTGGGTCTAGTCAGATGTGTTTGCAGAAAAAATATTAGTGCTCTGATTCCAGAGTCCATCCCTTCTTAGGGAAGTACTTAAGGATGTGCTCTCCTTTCAACCTGCCGTTAAGTCCCGTTGGCATCAGTGGGGTGCAAAGTAGTCTTAAGTGTTTTGCTGAATAGGGGCCGCATACCTTTACATGTCTACCTGCAGTTTTTCAACATCTACTTTTAGATACTTTTTATCTCTTCCAGTGAACTTTGCATTTTCCTCCCCTTCAATGTGTATCTTGTCTCCTCTGGGTGCGTTTTTTCCACACTGTTTCAAGCAGACTCATAGCACAGTTTTGGGTATTGCACTCGTGCCTTTCTCCAGCTGTAACACTGAGTATCGCCACCTGACCGCACAACTTCGGAGTACACCCCTCGGTTATTCCACTGAACTGCAAGCACCTTTCTGTGCACCTCAGGTCATTGGAGGAAGCTTGTGTCTCAAAGCCAGACTCAAAATGGAGATTGCAAGGGAATTTGCTCCTGCCCCAGCAACAACAGCTCAGAAAAAAAGTTGGCCTATTTGTATTTCCATTTTCTGCAGCCAGATATCTTGACATATCCTGTTGCTAAAGCTCAAAAGTTACAGCATAAGCTTGTGTTATCTTGTTTCTTGCCATTTTCCTTAAGATGTTTTCCCCTGACAAGTATAGTCCAGGCTATTTTCTCTTCTAGCTGGGGAGTTGTCCTTAAGAAATAAGCATGCTATCAAAGAAAAAGAAAATAAACCCATGTAGGATTATTTCCAGCAGGAAAAACAGCTGCAGCTGAGGGGGCAGCGATGCCAAAGCCCAGGTGTCCGGAGTCAGAACTCTGAGATTTGTGAAGAGTTAAGTGAGTTGCACGTGGATAAGCAGTTGAAGGCTGAGCCACCACCTCCAGTAGGGCAAAAAGAGGTAACAGAAACAACTTTCCTACCTGATACTGCATGCAATTCATTGCACCAGCTCCATAGTGCATGTCACTGATTTATGTGGGGTTTATGGCTTGTGAAAATACATGTTTGTCAAATGGTAGGAAAGCAATAATACATAGTAGGTATTACAGTCTTAGTAAAGAAGAGAGAGGATTTTGTTGTTATAAAAATAATTGGAAAGCTTGGAAAATGTGCATTATAAATTAAGATGGGATTCCAAGAGGCTTTGGGAAAAAAAAAAAAAACCACAAAATCATCTATAATGTTACTGTCTTATTTTAGGAGCAAATATGTGTGTGTTTTCCCACTGAAAAGTAGCTCTAAGAATGGCATCTGCTGACTTGGCAGATCTGTACCTTGAGTTCACTGGAGGGCATCTGCTATCTGTCACAGATTACCATTTCTTTTCCTGTTAGCACATAGATCCAAGAAAGGTGCAACAATTTAAGTAGCTGAGGTGAAGATGCTAACTAAATAGTAAGCCTTGGTATCATTCAGTTTATGTTGGCTAAAGTGCAGCTCACTCATTGTTTCTTGATGCGTACACATTGACATTCATTTTCAATTTGTAGGATTATGTTGTCCTTATAAGCATGAATACCAAAAATACATGTATCTGTACTGTACACTGAGTGACTCCAGGCTTCAAATTCCCTGTATCCTACTTGCTGACTTGGTGGGTTTTTTTCCCATTCACATTTAGCATTTTATTGACATAACATTGCCTTTATTATTAGAGAGTGACGGATTCCTCTCTTTGAAATCAGGAAGTGGATGTTTTGGGTGATGTCCTGGGACTTTGGGGAACTCCATAGCTCCTTGAGATTGGAACCACTGGTGGTTTTGGGAGACTGAATTAATGAAAGGGAAAGGATGACACAGTATCAATATGTATCACACCTCTCCCAATTCTGCTATAAAACTGCTGGCAAGTTTGTGCCCAGCCGGAGCAATCCCATGGAGAAATCTTGACAGGACAACAGGAAAAAAGACCCATCACAGAGCCAGAACTCCTCTTCTTCAGGCCTGCTGATTCATATTGTCGTATGGGGTGGAATTTACTGAACTAGATGTAGACATCTGCAGCTGAACTTGTCATCTGAGACCCCTTTATAGTCAATGAGGATCTGGAGCCAATGTAGTCAGGTAGATGTGTCTCAGCTCCAACTGAAATCAACATTTAAATTAGGTCAGATGAATCATCTTCTAAAAGTGCTGGTTTCTCTCCATTGACTATAAAGGGAGCCCAGGATAACTAGATGAGTTGTACATGTAAGTGAGCTGAATTCCACTCACAGTAACCAGAAATCCTCTAGCCATGAAGCATTTCTTTAAGGAGCAATCCTCCTTGCCAGAATACTTCTTGGCATATTGAACTTCATCTTCAGAAACAAAAGGTCCTGAACGTTAGAAGGAGGAGACTCGAACATTTGATGTTCCAGTCTCAGAAAAAAAAAAGTATATATATTTACCAAAGAAATAAAAAACTTCAAAATAATGAGATGAAGCATTATAACTAGGAGGAATTAGAAGACCATTTCAGGATTTATTCTCTCAGGGGATTAGGTATCTTTCATGTTTAAATGCCTTTTTGAGATAAATAAACCTTGTGATGCTAACATGGAAGCTGGAAAATTATGTCCTTTTTTAGTGCTATAACGAAATGTCATGATAAATCAAGAACATTCTAGCCTTGATATATTCAGCAACATCGTGATAAAGAAATAATCCCCATTTCCTCCCTCAACTTTCAAAGGGTCCTGGGACACAAATGTCACCTTTCTATAGTAGAGTATAATTGATTCTATTTGCGGCTGCTTAGAAAGAGGTGGAGGAATATGGCAATAATCCAGGGATGACTTGAAATCAAACGGAAGTTCACATGAGGCTAAGAATGCCAACATGAAAGAGCAAAGCCCAAAGGATGCTATTTTTGAAGGCCAGATCTTGTGTGGACATTACATACTTACAGTCCTCCTATTAAGAAGTAATCTTTGTGCCGGCACACAAGGACATGCTAATCATCTTTTTGATGAATGTCCCAAGAACTTGCAACTAGCCAAATAAAGCCAGCAACTGCGAGGAAGTAACAGATTTGGTATGCCCAAGAGGCAGGGATTTGAGTGATTCAGTCAGTAACAGGAAGCATTGAATGTGTTCTGAATAAAACCCTGTTGATGTCAGTAAAGGATACATTATATGATTAAAAATTCATCCTATATAAATCATCAGAAAGACACCATAGAAATAAAATCACTGATGTCACAGGTGGATAAGACCTCAGAGAACAAACTGGTTGATTTCTTTGCCAAAACATTGCCCCATGAAATAGTTTGTACAGCTTTGTGGAATCTACTTTTAGATGTACCAGGCAACTTAGATTTCTTCATTTACCAAAGGGAACAATTCACTTGCTTAGAAAAAATCTCATGGCTGGGTATATTGCCTTAATAACCAGCCCTTTATTTTTTTTCTTTTTTCCCTTTCAAAGTACCATTTCATTACTCTTTTTTACCAATTTTATCCATCATTCTCTTTTTATGAATTAATATCACTTAATTTAATAGACTGTTCTTTGCTTCCTTTTGTCTTTGGCTTACCCCCTGAAGTAACACGCCATTGCTCGTTCATTTCATTATTTCTTGTAAATTAGTGTCTCTGTGCCCTTTATCTGACTTTTTTTTTACCTCTTTCTTTGCAACTCCCTCAGTTGTTCCTTTTTGGAGTTGTTTTGCCAAGAAGTAAGCACAATATTCCAAATACAACTTCCAAGGAACCGTAAAGAGAGGAAATAGTATCTCATTATCTAGACATGATGCTTTCATCTAGGTTTTCTACATTGCTATATCCCACTGCAAAATCACATCTAATTTTTTAATATTACTGCAGGTTTCCAGGATTTTCCTGGAACTCTCTCATTTGTACTGTTTTGAGTCAAGTCCCATTTTGCTACATTCTCTCCATGTTTCACTTCTCTTTTCCTTTCTGCTTCCTCAGTTTCAATACTCTCTCCAATTTAAAGTTATCGGCTAACATGAGGATTATATTGGTCAGTACCTCTTCTATATCTTTAGTGAAGATAATGCTGACTCTAATCCCTACAGATCTCCTCCTCTGAAGACAAAGTGTGTTATATATTTGGGTCCTATGATGGCTTTTCTCCACGCAGCAATGGGTGAATCCAAGCCAACTACAATTTATTTTAAAAGTAGACTTTTCTATAATAGACATTCAGATATTTTCTTAAGGTTTATATATCACATGTCAGTTTGATAGATTAAGTCTGTGATCTTCAGAGGTGAGGGAGAGAGGAAGTGAGATAAGAGAGTTAAGCCTTGAGCAAACATCAACTTTCAATGAGATTTCAGCATCTCACTGCTAAAGGCTTTTTGAAAAAGCCATTCAGATCAATTTGCCATGATTACAGACACAAGCAGTGGGTGTAGAAGCCTTGTCCTTTTACTTAAAACAGCCACTCCACCCAGAAAAACATTAAAAACTACCCTCTGCAGTATGAATTTATACACTCGTGGGAGGTCTCCCAAAAGTGCTTCTGACAGATCCCATTGTCTCTGCCTGGTACTCCTCCTTCACTCACTTATGCCGAGACAGAAAGAGGAGCTTCTGTATTTATTTGTCCTTTTTGCCTTCTTTTGGCCTCTTTGCACCCTGTTTGTGCACAGTACCCTTAGCATACAGGAGAACCACCTCACTACCTTTACGTGTCTATGACATTTCACTCCGAGAAAGCACTCTCCTTTTCTCCTCTGGGTCTTTATTTAATTTACTTTAATCACAGGCTACAGCAAGTGTTTAGTGATCTGTGATTCCCATGATTATTCCATTTTCCTCTTCTCTAAGCTCAGTATTGTGTTTACTTATTGCTGCTCTCCTGGGCTGTTTCCATTTTTCCATGAGCATTCACTATTGATTGCTAATGGTGTGTTAACTTGGTGTATTGGATCCCTTTATGCCCTACAGTGTGCCTTGTCTGGATCTACTGATTCACGTATGTTTCAGGCTTTCTAGATATTTCTCTACTTGCATTTGTATTAATTCTAACAGGCTCTCCCCCCTCTTTTTATTTATCCCCTTGTTGGATTCTTTTAAAAAGGGTTTATTTTCTTAGGCAACTGAATTTTGATTAGTTACACCTCCCTCATCAATTGTTATTATGTCTCTAGCTCTTTTTTTTCCATTACTGAGTTCATGAAAACCTTCTTAATCCCTTTAACCTTTCTGGCAAAGAGTAACCTTTGCTTCTTTCCTACAAGCTCTCCTAATCTTTCCCTCCTCTCTCATATCTATGGTTCCTTCTTTTTCTAGTCCCAGTTTGGACCCTCAAACCTTTGTCTAGTGTTTTCTGAAGCCATGTTTGCTGCCTCTCCTTCTTTGAAGGCTTTTCAGAAGAAATCCTGTCTGTTTTGTCTTGCATGTTCCCCATCTCCCTTTGACGCTAATGGATTCTAATATTTTCCGAAAACTCCTCCCGATAAATAACTCTCAAGAATTCTTGATTCTCTAAGACGTTTTCCTTGTAGTCTATTATAATTGCACTGTATTGTGTTCTGTTCATTTCCTAACCTGTCTCTGCTATATCCAGCTCTCTCATTGACAATGCTATCGAGCTGACGTTGTTTTCACAGTTTACTTTGATTTCTGTCTGTTGGTAAGAATTCTATCCAACAAGGCTTCTTTTCTCATTGGAACCCCTATTTTCCACATCCTACAGCTGTATATGATTTAGGACTATTTTGGTGATCTGTGTTTTGATGTCTTCATAACAGAGTATCAGAAAGTTCTGACTGTGCTAAAACTTGGTATGACATTTTTTCCACCATCATATAGCGCTGGTAGTCTGTAGAAAATGGGCTCTGTACAACAGCTGCATTCTGAATATGGATTTTTTTAGAAGCTTTAACCATGTCTTTGACTTGTGCTTTATGTTCTGACTCTCTTTTAAAAGGTCTTTTCTCAATTGTTAGCAGTCCTTTTGAATAGAGCATTAAAAACCCTAGCCAAGACTATGACCTTCTGGATGCTGCAGCTAATTGCAAACAAGTAGCTTCCATCCCCACTTGCAAGCATTGCTGGAATGTTCAGTCTTGCCCATTTTACCCAAGGTTCAGCATTTCTCTGAAATCAGCTATAAATTTTGCATTGACTGTGTATACTGGAAAACAGAGGACCCATTTTCACATTAATAATAAATATATAAAGCTGTACCTATTCTCTAACTCCATCACCATCATCCTCATAAAAATAATATTTTATGTGTACGTGCCATCTCTCATATAACTATCTCACAGGTTGTTTAAAAGCATGGGTAAGTATTATTGTCCTCATTTTTTTTTAAATGGAGACAATAGTATTGCATGATAAAGTACAAAAAGATTTCAGTATGTACTCAGAGAACAGAATAAGACAGTTAACAAATAACCCACCTTTCCTGATGCCTGCTTATTGCTATTTTGCATTGATATGACCCATAGAAGATACCAGCTTTGGTGTTGCCCACTTATGCCAGATAGTGCTCTAATACAGTCAGAAACAAACTGTGAGCAGGGCTGGGCAAATATTAGATCTTTCACTTTAGTGGCCAAGCTGAATAATCAAGTAAAATATAATTTTGCATTAACAAAATAGAAATGTTTTATTTTGACTAGTAAAATAAAATATGGGGGAAAAAAATCCTGTTTTTGTCTAAAGAAAATGTTTTTATTCTGTTAAAAGAAAGTTTTGACCTGAAATGAAATTTCTATTTCATATTTGGGTGACTTTTTAATCATGTATCATATCTCTTTTCATAGCAAATTCAGCCTCTAAAACAATACTCCCCAGAAATTTTTACCCAGATCTACTTGAGAGTTCCTGCTCTAAATAGATAAGACAACCAATGCTTCAGGGAGCGGGAATATTCCTGTCCCCATTTTGCAGAGAAGGGTTTGAGAAACGCTAAATTTAACCAACGTGCCTAAGATGATGGTGTCACATATTTCGGGCAAGCAACAGAGCCTCTGAAAGGCTTTGAAAAGCCATGTGTCCCTCCTCCTACGTCACCGTGAGATCAGAAGTGTGTGACCAAAAGGCGAGGGGCCACATCACGTGGTGGGAACAAGTTAGACCCGGGATGAGGCAGGTGGAAGAGCCCTCTCACACGTGTGTTCCTGTAGCATCGTGTGACTGGACCCTGGTGACGGAGGGACTTCTGCTCATCTCGGAGGAGAAGCTGTGGCAGCAGGGAGCAGAGAATGGTCCTGACTGACAAGGTGCAGGTTTCACCCATCAGCTGTGGGTGAGGAGCCTCAGGAATGAGGCCCCAGGCACAGGAACCCAACACAGGTCATCAAATTCATCCTTCGCCACCATTTCAGGAGCTAGGTCCCACTTCTGGTTTCCCCCCCCCCATCTAAAGGTATGAGCCTTCAGGACATACAAGCCCTAAAATCATGAGTGGTTCCATCATTCCAAGCTTCCACCTACCATTAATATTCAATGGCCGTTCACTATCTTTCTGCAGTTCGCTTCTGTTTTGTTTTCAAAAATAAGTTCTACCTGTTAACTTTTTGTTGTTGTTCTTGTTGATGGGTCAACCGTTAGCTCACAGCAGCGTAGGCAGAGCTGCCACTCGAGGAGTAGGCACCACGTGAAGTGCATGGCGATGTCTCTGTTGTGCTGGCTTTAGCTGGGATATTGGTTAGTGGAATAAAAACTCAGCTACTTCCTCCGGGGCGATTGATTAATTTGTTTTCATCTTTGCTCTTGTTGACAAAAAGCTTGATGAAATCAGTCTTTCTGAAGGCAGCACAGTGGATTTGACAAATCCTGCAGAACTGCTGGAACAGATCCCTGAGTTTGCTGAGGAGCTGATGGAGCCTGAAGATTGCTTCCCCGAAGGTAAGGGCCTGCATATTTCACCGCAATGCTGAGGCAAGAAACCTCCTCTTCTCTTAGTGAACATCTCTGCACCTTCACACCACGTTACCCTGGCTGCTTGCAGTAGTATTTCACTAGATGCGCTTCAGTTGTTAGATACTGTAATGCTCCAAACGCACACTCGGAATCACTTTTTATCATTAGTCTGGATTTCCAAGGTGAAATAAGCCAAAAGCATGCTCTAAAAGGCTATGCAGCTTCTAAAGTGGTAGGCTTTTTTTACCATAATTTGTGCCATAAAGGTGTTTGGTTTTTTTTAAATGTTGATTTTTCTGACTTGGCCAATGAAGATTTTTGCCTTCCAGTATGTGTGCATGATCAAATCTGGTAGAGAACTGACCAGATCAGGATGTTACTGTTGCTTAAATGTATATAGGCAGTTAACAGACACTGTCTGGAGAGTTCATGAGTCCCAGGGACTCTCTTCCATTTATTTTAAAGGGTGTTAAGATTAGCATGTCCAGTAACTTTCATCTGACCAGGAATGTGCTATGTAAAGGGTATTTTACTTAATTATTTTAGGTAACAACAAATCATATTTACATAACTCTTTTAACACCAAAATATGCAATCATTTTATCAATTTTTTAACACCAGCCTGCTCCAAAACACAGGTTTAAAACCCAGCTACATCAGATCTATTTTAAAGTTAATCTATAAGGTAAACAACATTTGAAGTTATTTCTTCTCAGAGTGAGTTCTATTCCAAATGTTATCTCAGTCAGATTCCTCATTTTTCTTTAAATCTAGGTTAGGAAAAATAGGGTTAGCTGAATGTTCGTATATTCCCTTGAAAATTCAAGGATTATTATAAATAAAAACAGAGCTGCTCAGATGGGATCAGACAGAGATGATTTGCTGGGTATACGAATGCCCCTGAAGTCAGCAAAAATGTGCATCTCTATATCTGTGAGAAAGATGATTGAATGAGGTAAGGGAGCCCTGCAGGGCTTACAAATGTCCCTAGGATCTAAACATTTTTTTGGCAGCTCTGCTTAAAAGCAGTAGCCAAAAATTAATGCAGTTGATGGAGGAAAGCATGGGGTAACTATTCTGGCCCGTACAATAACATTTAGAAATTAGATCTGGTGTTTTCATTCTTTCACAATATATTTCTTAATGAAGCTAGTGAGCAGCAATCTATGTTGTGCACTGCAAAGTGAGAAATTATATTACAATTGCTTAAACAAGCCAGTGCTGTAAGACCAGTGCTAGTCAGATGCCAGTTTACAAATTCTGAAACTGTGGTTGGCCACAATCGCCTTCCAGTTTTTAAAAGAAATGTGCACAGCCCTGATTCATTCCCAGAGCAGTAGCACTCTGTAATTTGCTCTCTCTTAAAATAACCAGAACTGCCTGAAAAACCATCGTGCAGGACCACATCAGTACCAACCCAGTTTGTCAGATCTTCTCCAGTGCTGTCAATGGGATGCCTGGTAGGAAGCAGTGCTGTTCTAGATCACTGGAAGCATTAAGCTGGTTTTGATGCCCACTCAACTCTGGCAGTAGAGAAATGTAGAAATAAAGGTGTTGTGGGCTGAACACCAAGTTTGACCTGGGATATGTCCACCCTGCCGGCTCCTGCTCCCTTCCCCCCCAGCATCCTGCTCCTGCCTTTTGCCTTTTATTCCTTGTCTCTCCTAGTTTCTCACCAGTGCCTGTTCAAGTCAGAGAGTTTTCCTCTTCTCCCAGGGTACGGCCAGCGGAGCCTTGAGCTCTGAATGGGAATTGAAGGAGAACCTGCTCCCAGCCCTCGGCCCAGTGCAGCGTGCCTGGGGGCACTGGGGATGCAGTTGCAGGCGATGTCCTCCCCAACGTATCTGCTCTGCTTTCCTGTGCAGCATATATCCATGCAGATTTTTCAGAGGCTACTGTGTAGGCTAAATGTGATCACATTCCTCATGGATTTGGCAAAAATGCAGAAGCTTGACATGTGAATGTTCGCTCATAAAATGTCAAGTCAAAGTGCCATAAACTGAAAGTCCAAATGATTCTCACTGCAATGACATTAACATTTGTTTCTATTTTTGCAGGGAAACAAAGTTGTTTTCCTATAATTTTCTTCCATTAAATACCTTCCAAAATTTTTACCCAAGCCTACCATTGCTATTAAACCTCATGCAGTTATCATTTCAGTCTAGTTAAAAAACAAGCAAGCCAACAAACAACAGTCTAGTTAGCTAAGATATGACAAGGTTATAAAGTACTAAAATGGAAGTATTGAAGGGCATGCACTGGGCAAGTTTATCTAGTGTTGCCTTTACTGCCTTGATACAACAGTATTTGGTATATTTGGGGAATAACCAGCTAATATTTGTGAAAGAAGGAGATTAGGTGAGATGAAGAGGAAGAGCGAGAGGGGAAGGGTTAAGTTCATACCTTGTTAGCTCACCAGCTGTCTAAATTCAAACTATGCCATTTCTAAACACATCCAGCATAGGTTATGTCCTGAACAAATATGTTCCCGATTCAGCCCCCTTTTTCAGATAACAAAGGCAATGAAGATAATGCATGTTCTTGAAATAGTTGCTGAAAGTTTGCTGAGGTCACAGTTTTCCGGGAGTTGGGTGACCCAGATAAGCCATAGGTCATTTTTTCTTGGGGAGACTTGTTAATTCATTATCATCTCAAAATAGCTTTGATTAGGGTCAATGGGGAATATTCTTCAGTCAGGAAATGTGAAGCCAAGGTAGGGTCACAGCTCTGGCAGCTAGCAAGTATTGCCGGGAAAAACCTGATAGAAATGGAGAGATCATTCTTGTTGCCAAATGATGGGAAAGCAACATCTAGGCAATGCCAGCTATTGGGGTATTTTTTCCTCCAGATGCCTTGCAACACTCCAGTCCTGTTACCTCCACTGGTATGCATTCTCTGCATCAAAAATCGCTATCTGTTTGGACATTATCTTCTGTGTCTCACAGAAGGTCATCCAAAGAAAGCCCCCTGGTCCCAGCACACTCCTCTCTCCCAGACCCTAATAGGAGAAAGTTTTCACCAAGTCCTTAAGCGTAATTCCCCAGACACAGCCTGCTGGCAAAGGTTTCAAAGGCGTATCGTCAGATGGTCATGCAAGAATGAGCTACCTTGCTCAACGCGCAGTTGATCGCAACTCGTGACACCAAGGACGCCCCAAACCAGTTTTTCATGTGACCACGTAGGAGCGATTATCGCAGCTGGAAAATACCACGCACTAAAGTGGAGTTACTCTGATTAATGGTGGGATCTGCATCATGCCCTTCCCAACTACAATTAGCGGCTGTTTAGAAATAAAAAAGCGAGGAGGAGCAAAACTAGACCATCAAACTGACCAAATCTAAACTGAGCTACAGGGACCACCACCAGATGATGTTTAAAAGTTAAGGAAAATGAAACCAAGCCCAACAAAATGTGTTAATTGTCATCCTAGAAAAAAATGATGGAACAAAATCAAGTTTTAAAGTATCTCTTTGCTCTAGCTGCAATACCTGAGATACAGTGTATTTTTCCACCAGGAAGGGCATGCTAGTGTTTTGTTGTGTACAATTTCAGATGTCATAAGACTCTTACAGTCCTATTGCATGTACAGAATTAAATTAATTCAGGTTGGACAGGACCTCTAGATTTCAACTCGTCCACCCCCTCGCTTAAAGCAGGGCTGACATCGGTGGTAGACCAGGCTGCCCACTGCCTTTGCTTCAAGGCGTTACGCCGTTATTTGTAGCGATCTCTGAGAGGATATGTTTTGAGAAGAGTAGCAGCAGATAAACAAGAAATGTACCCTTGTAAAGCCCTTGGAAGAGTAAAAACACCTGGCAGACTGTGGCTTTGTCAGATGCTCTCTTGGCAGCACCCGGCTGTAGTACACAAGAAAAGACTCAAATCTCCATGTGTGCTCAGGTACCCGAATGCTGGAGACAGTGATGGCAAATCTTTTCCGTGTTAGCCCTAGAGCTGCACAGTATAAAACCCAGCCATGCATGCCAGGGGGTTAGTGGGGCCCGAAGATGAGAAAGGTGTTAAATAAGGAGGGTCTGCAGAGATCATGTTCCCTCCATCATGGGGAGATAGCTGGGGTCTTACAAAGGGACTACAGCCGGGCTTGCTTTCTTGCTTGAGCGTACACAGCTAGCTAGACTGGTCATTACAAACCCAGCTTGGAAGATATATATATTAAAACCAAGTTACGAATACCTGCCTGCTTGAGTTTATGCTGAGGAAGCTGTATTTTCTTTGTGTCAAACCAAGCAATGCTGTAACCACTCAGAGCATTCAGAACTAAGGAAAACATTGTTTTGTTCTAAAAATGAATGTCCCAATAATTGGGAACTCCTGTGTAAAAGTATTAACAAAATTACTGCAGTTTGAACACAAGGTACCAGACTTGCTGTACCACAGTATAGAAGAAATTAATTGGCCTTCCTACTTTATTGAAGAGAATCAGCAGCCCAATCCATCCGAAACATATCTAATAATTTTATGTAAATTTAAATGTATGTATTGGTGTGAACAAGCAGTGGATTTGTAAAGTCTTTACTCATAAGCCTGAAATCAATAGTCTTGGCTGTCATGCATGCAGGAGGAAGTTTTTGCTGTATAGTTCCCACCTTTACAAAGAGATTTTTTTTCCTAATGCACCAAGGTAATGCAATCAGGTCTAACAGCTCCATGATTATAATGCACCAGGCTAGAAAATGTGAACGTGGAACCAAAGGAATATTTACACAAAATACATTGTGAATTAAATTCCTGCCTTTTGTTTTTTTTGGTAACTTGTTTATCATTGTGGCAGATGCTTAAGTAAGAGCTTTCTCTGTCACACCTGCAGTGGAGACTGCGGTTTAGGACACATTTTAATCTGCAGTTTGTGATTGCGCTACAGGACACCTCAGTGACTGAAGGGAACAATTCCCTTGTTATGAAAAACAAACAAAAAGTAAATAATATCATAGTATACCAATGCATTTGGAAAGGTTTCTTGGTAAATAGGTCTCTGTTTCATGAGAAATGGTATATAATGTTGAAATGTGAATTGAAAACAGATGTTGTTCTTGGACAAGTTGACCACTGATGCAACTCAGTACAGCTTCACTGATTTACCAGCATGTAATTCAACCCTTTGGGGGGACTTTTTCTGCTGTTCTGTGTTTCTGTTGAGCAGTAACCTACTACCCAAAAGGCCATGGTGGAAATGAGTCAGTTTGCTCTCAAAAAAGATGTAGCCCAACATGAATTACAGTGGCAAAATTAAGTCCTTACTAAATCACAAGGCGGTCAGCTTCTTCTGCACAATGCGTCCCCTACTAGCACTGATTTCAGGGGGATAGCACAAATCTATTAGACAAGGCAGTATGAGTAATGCTGTTATAAGAAATGTCAAAGGGTTTATTCCTGCCTTGACACTTGCTGTGCTAAAAGGTGTTAATGAATAGTCTTCTTCATGTGGATAAAGTAGCTTTCAAAACCTGAAGCTGGGCTCTGCTGACCACCTGCCTTGTTATAGAAGCCAGCTGGAGTTATGATTGCACAGACCCTCACCAGGTCATGCCTTAGACACATTGGAATGTTTTTGATATTTTGATTTCACAGAAATGGGAAAAAAAGCCACTATTAGAATGCTGACCAAGGTCAGGTAAACTTTTTTTGTTGGGTTATGTGAAGCTTCTAATTCAGCATTTAAGCTTGGGTCAGGATCACCAGAACAGTAGGCTACCAGCACCACGAGAGAGTCCAGAAAAGCACAGGCATGAAATAACAGTCAGTGAGGGAAATCAGAAAATTTGAAATGGAAATAGAACTTTACTAATTCATTAAAAGACCTATTTGTGGTCAGTTTTCTTTTTTTTTGTTGTTACATTTTCTTTTTTTCTGTTTGATTGATGAATAGTTAAAAAGAGCATTTCATCTGAATTGCAGCCAGCGTGATTATTCATGGAAGTGCTACTTGACATTAGTAATTGTATCAGAATCTGGTCTAAACATTTCTGAATTGGGCCCAATCAAAAGAATGGGATTTAATAGCGCTGTGATTTTGGGCTGACTCATCTGAGAAGCTATTTTGGATTTTCCAAGGTATTACTGTCAGTAACTAGGACTTTTTTTTTCCATCACAAATGAAGTGACTTTGGAACTCACGGTGCCCTGCTCATTAGTATTTAATTTGAAGGTGATCCCCTAATTTTAGCTGTGCCTGGGCTCAGGTAATCATGTAGGCTCCCTGTGTAGTGGAAAGACAGAGGCAGACTCCTCCAGGTAATGATTCATCTAACTGTCTTACAGTGGGGAAAACCACTTCCTGGAAGATCCTAACCTTTTCCAACGGTACTTACAGAGCAGTTCTACTCTGTAAGACCATGACAGAGAGTGTCAGGCCTGTTAGTAAGTAGCTGAGCCTAGGCACTTGTCTAAGAGACTAAAAAGCCAAGTATCCATCTAGGAAGTAACTTAGGAGAAAAGAGGGGAAAGTTTCTGGGCAAATGTTTTAAGTCAGAAAAAAGCTGATTTTCTTCCGAATTGAAACTGTTTATGGGAACAAGGTAGCCTCGTCGAAAGTTTATTCTGCTAGAAGCAATGGTTACCTCCAGTACAAAGGGGGATTTCTGCTTAACATGAGAAATCCACACTTTCATAGCGAACAATCTGCTCATTAGTCTGTTCACTTGACGAATGAGGGATCTGAGCCCAAGTCTTTGGTCTTCCTGATCCAAAGCTGAGTTGGCAATGAGGTGGCCAGTGTACCTGCAGAACGGCACAGAGTGTGGACCAGACACCTGAAAGATGGTAATGACCGTACCGGTTGTGGAGTGAGAACTAGTGTAAGAGATTTCTGACAGTGCTGCTAAGAGATGCAACTAATAGCCCCCTCTTTCCTGCCATGCTGGTGGGATTATGCCACGTGGGCATCTCTAAGCAGAGCTGCCATATGAGTGTGTTAGCTCAGGGATCCTGGTACCATACACTATTGCATGCCTGAAGTCTGTTCCATGTACCTGCTTCCTAAACTACATCCAAATCACACGTTACCTTCTATGAGCAGTGTACTGGTTTTAGCAAAAAGTAGTGACTAATATGATATGTTTTTATCCCTTGACATGATTCTTTGGTATTTAGGATTGAAGTGCTTAGAAGGATAAAACTTGCCTTTGCTGGACTGGTACCTGACCTACAAAGATGCAGAGAGCTGGTTCTTACATTTCTATCTTCTCCTAACATTATGTCCTTCTCAAATAGGTTGATTAATTTAGTGTATTTCAACTGAGCCCGTAATTTCTCTGAATTCCAGAATACAGTGGTAGACTGGGAACTGGTGTGGTTCTGTGTGATGCAGGCATTTAGAGGACAGGCAGTTACTTGCATCGCTGCGACATTACCTTTGCATAAATGGTTTACTGTACTGTTAGTCCCATACCAAAATCTCATACACCCAAGAGCCTACACCTAACTAAAATCTCAGAAATGTGAGGGAAAGGGGAGCTCTGGGAGTGGTTCATGTATGAAACATCCTACAGTTCTGCTGCTCCATAGCAGCAATCTGGGATAATAAAAACTTACAGAAAATGCCAGGAGGACCACAACAGACTTAGCACTACTCTTCTTCCTGGCAGAGCCTGCTGCCAGCACAGCCCAACTTCCAGCTGCTTGGGAATCCTGGCATCCCAGGAGTTGCACTTGATCTCCTTGCATATCACATGCAGCTCAAGCACCTCAGTTATGCCACCTTGAATTAGCAGTATCTGCTGTCTGCGTAACCTTGGCACTCACCCTCTTTCCTTCCTGAGCTTCCTTGCCTAAATATTATTTCTACTTGCAATAACATTTCATTACATCACTATAGTGAGATGTCCTCCCTTGTCACTTCTGAGCAGTTGTTGTATGCTTCAGGACATGCTAGTGACCTTGGCCGCCTTTCAGCTACAGAAGCAGTTGGCCTGTGTTTTTTTTGCTCATGATGGGACTGATAAAGCTCCATAGTTCAGTCTCTTTCTATACAACACATAGATTAAATGTAGGGTAAAAAGCTTGCTTTTTGAAAATGAAGTTGTTTCTGAAGGTCATTCTCATCAGCAAATGTTGTGAAATTTGAGTCAAATTATCTCACATAAAGCTGAATGGCCAGCCTGGAAGAGGACAAGTCCCAGATACCAGGGTGTCCTCTCACACAATTTTAAGTTTTTACTCAGCACAAGGCAACGCACATGGTGTTTTTTAAAATGGGAGAGATGGATATGTCCATTACCAATGACAATATTTTTTTGTTATAACAAATGAATGTTGCTAAGGAAACTAAAAATGGCTATGGTTTTGCCTATCAGAAATCCTTGTGTGGTCCCCATTACGACCACAGCATTTGACTATCACACAGTATTTATCACCAAGGTCAAAAAGTGATGCTATGAAGCATCAGTGGGGAACCTGCTGTGGACTGGATATCTAAATTTCTTCTGACATCAAATGGGATTTAACCACCTAAATATATTTCCAAAGTTGTTCTAACGCCTTGTTTAAGCTCGTGAGAGTCCAAGAGATCAAAATCTGTTCCTGCTTTTGCTGTCTGAGTCTCTTCAGCACATTGGTCCAATCTGCACTGTAGCACCTCCTCTCCTCGTCTCCCTTTCATCAGATTGCCACTTTTAATCAGTAATTCTAGCGGTATCGTAGTAGCGAGAAAATATCTTTACTCCATTCAAAAGGATGTGGAAACTATTGGTAATACTCTGCTAGAGTCATTAGTCCTGATCAGGGGTGCTGCCTGAGCTCAGCTAATACAATGTGATCAACCTAGGGCACTGGCGACTCATGGCCAATATATTCCGTATCATAAAAGTCATTGGGAGAAATCACTGCGGCACGTTTTAAGTGATTTTGAATGGTTTTTAATAGATGAGTGATAGGGGGAAGTGGAAGGCAGAACAGAAGAGGTTGGTGAGAAAAACAAGGGAGGAAAGACTCCATGCAGCAGCTTATTGCTAGAAGAAATCTTGTTTAGCAGCTCCTTATTGCAGCTTTAAGAATTAAATGGGCTTTTTTGACAATTTGTTTTTGTTTTGCTCCTTTTCAGTTTGTGTGCGATTCTTCCCATGCTGTTCAGTGGACATCACGAAATTTCCAGGCAAAATCTGGTGGAGGCTGCGGAAAACCTGCTACAGAATCGTTGAACACAACTGGTTTGAAACTTTCATCATATTCATGATCCTGCTGAGCAGTGGAGCCCTGGTAAATGTAACAGGATTTCCTAGCTGGTCAAAAGTGGACGTGGTTCTCAGAGAAGGTGTTCTACAGTTAGCTGTCCCTAAGATCTTATGAGCCCTTACTGATCATTTCTCACAGCAAAGCGTGTCTGGGGCTAAAACAGGTCTTCAGCTTTTCTGATTTCACCTGCCTGTACCATATGGTGGGGAACTTCCTTCTGTTATAACATAAAATTATGACCTGCACACATTTTGAAAAGCAAATCCTTAAGGAAGTCTGTGTGAGGAAGTATCCCAGAGTTACTTCAGCATCCCATAGCTGCTCCATGGTAGTTCCCATCTGGAGGCTTGTATTTTGCTCCAGGGATGGCTTTTTGTTCTTTTCTTTTTTTTAGCACATTTTGTAACCAGCAAAGCAAAATCATAAAAGGCGCAGGGGGCACAGAATCAGTGCTATCCATGGAGCTAGTGGGTGCCTGTCATGTTCTGAATACATGTTAGCTTAAACCGCTGTACCTTCCCTGCACAGGTAGCTCCTGTTTGCATCCAAATGAATGTGCATGTGTGGAGGCTGGTTGGTCATTGCCCAGGACTCTGATAAGGGATCCTCTCTTCCTGAGATCCCACTGCGTACTGGGATTATCCTCTCCGTATTATCAGCCCTGGGCTCTTCGTAGCAATGGCAGCATATATTTATGTTGCTAATTTACATGTCAAGAATGTCACTGAAGTTGGTGGGATTTCTCCCAGGTTTTTATCTAGGTGTAGAGCAAAGGGGTATATCAGGAGTTCTCTGGGCTTTGGTCTGGTGGTCACTGATCTTCTCCTGCGTGACAGAGTAAGAAATACACCTACTAAATTTGCAGGCAGTGCCGTGTTTGGACAGGTTACCCGTGTATTTCTGGATGTCAGGATTAACTTCAGCCAAATGGATGAATCTGCCTTAAATAGTAAGAGGAACAACATCATCTTAGAAAGGTGCCTGCTTCACCTCATCAGGAATACTCACGGGCAGAAAGGCATGATGCAGGATGACTGGTAAGGTAGCAGATTTACTAAAAAGAGCTGGAGAGAGAACAGGCAACAAACAGGATAGAGTAAACTACATCACAGCACCACACAAAAGCCGAACACCCCACTGGGCTGTATAAATAAGCATGTTTTTCCACTCCAGTTGGCATCAAGGAGGCCTCAGCTGGAGCACTGGCTTCAGCTCTGGGCATTGCACTTTAGGAAAGACATGGGCTAATTGAAGAAACTCCAGAGGAGAGCAACACAAATTATCAGTGGCCTAAAAAAAAGAGGAAAATACAGAAGTATTGGGTTTATGTAGTTTAAAGAAAGTCTCTGCAGGGAGACAAGAAGGTGGAAATACATAAATGTTGATGCAAAAAGGAAATGAATGGACTGTTCTCCAGGTCCACCAGGGATGGGCTGAAATTTCACCCAGGGGATTTTATTTTATTACGAAAAGTAAGAGGCTGAAAAACTTGGGTAAATAGTAGGCTGCTGAAAATTGTCATAGCTTTGCTGAAATCAATGGATTCTGACAGTTTTTGCACCAGTTTGAGAATCAGCATGTTAATTTTTTAACACATTTTAAAGGGGGCATGTTGCTTGCTATAATAGATGAATACACTTCCTTACATATGTAATTAAAAGTGCCTTAGATACTGAACACTGCAATATAAATCTCATTTAATTTTCATTGCATGCATTCATTTACTTTTTGCGATTTTCAATTTAGCCAGTGCAATGCTGTATAAGGGCAAATTATGCTGCATTTTCTCACATATCAGCACTGCACTTCAGTATTTGGACTGGAGATGTTGGAGGCAGCACACAACTTTTTTCTTCTGTTATTCTGGGGTGAGCCCTTCCAAAAACTGAGCTCATCTGGCTACATCCCTGGGACGTGCTAAGTTCTTAAGGGAGTTTAAAAGCCAGTATATATTTGTGTGTGGTAGTTAAACCATCAGAATACATCTATAGCTTAATGCAAAAGATACAAACCCCTGCTTATGCATTTCAGCCATAAGCACCTGAACTGGGAGCCTGTGTTTTAATAGTAATTGTGGATAGGACTGCAGGTAACCCGTTTAACGCTTTTTTAACACACAAAGCAAAGCAGAAGTGACCCTTATGATGTTTTACATTGTAAAGATTTCACCAGTTGTCACCATGAAAAAATGCAAAGCACCAGAGTTTTGTCATTTGGGTAATATCGATAGCTCGTGCAGAAGTACCGTGCACCTGAGGCATTCAGGTAGCATATTTTTCATCCCATATTAAGCTGCTTCCTGACTCACAGTGTGCTTTTAGTAGACAAAACACAATGTACTTTTTGACAAGTTAGTAGCAAATGGAGAGAGCAAAGGAGGGAGAGGAGGAAATCACTTTAAATAGTTTGTTGTTATTTTTGCAGTAATTGCAAAGTACAGCAAGTCATCTGACAAAGTGAGTGAGCCCCTACAAGAAGTGATAAACTCCAATCGCTCTGTGTATTGTTTTCTGTGGCTTTCTCCAACAGCTCTTTCACACCCTTGAAATATCATTTTTGAAGGCAAGATAGGAGACTGAGTTGCAGTGAAAATATCACCCCAAAGTGTGGGGACAAATGGACAAGCTTTGGCACAGGCTGCCAAAGCTTTCTTGTCAGTTTAATTACTGTTCCCTGGCAGGCAAAAGAGCAGTGTGACTGCTTGAGTGACAAGTAACACACTTCTTGTATCTCCAGGCACTGGGTGTTTGCTAACTTTTTGAAGTTCCTCAGAAAGTAGCTACAGATCTCAAAATATGTAAATGCAGATAATTAAGACGATTAGCACAGACGCTCTCAAATAATGTTGTTTCTTCCTGCCAAGTGATCTGGGTCACACGATGGGATGAGAGTAATATATCAAAGCTTGGGTTATCCAGGTTACAGGGACACGGGAGCAGCTTGTGTAATGACGGTCACTAGAGAAGCTGGGGAAGCAGCCCATAACCACTGCTCGACTTAGAAGCCCCCCAAACGGGCCATATATATGCAGCCCTGACACTAGGATCCTACATTTTATTTGACCTACATTATAAAGTGAAAACTAAATTATGAGACAACTTTATTTGTTTTATTTTAGTAGGCATATTGTTTTATATCTTAAATATTTTAAAGGGGTTGTTAAGTTGCTTGTATTTGATACAGATGCTGAAAGTCCTTTGATGATGCCCTGCAAAGATTAGTCAGAGAGACAGATGAGATGTGTAGCTAGATACCTTGACCTTTAAAACATAATTGTTCTGTTAAGTGAATAATAATGAGCATTTCTTGAGGCAGATAGCTGTAGCTACCTGAAATGTGATGGCTGAACAGAAGCCAGGGAACTCCAGTACTCTATAACACAAGCAAGTTAATAACTCAGTTTGTCTTCATTAGCAATAAGACACATTTGACTAAATGTACGGGTCAGATTCTGCCTCCTCAAGACCGGTGTCCTATGCCCTAGGACACCTGATGTGCCCCGATAGCAGTGGCACAGCCAACGGGAGCTGAGGCAGGATGCCATCGGGCAGCTTGGGTATGGCACCCTGCTCACAGATTCACTTTCCCAAATTTAGGGTGCTTAAGCTCTTCTTACACTCAAAGGATGTCCGGTCAGTACAGGCAGTAGAGGCTGGAGAGAGATAGATAAACATGTGTCCATTATAAGGGAAAGCTGATCAGGTCTCAGTTAAGGTCAGTCCTATTTGTGCCTGTGCACATTTTCTGATGGTAACATTAAAATATATCAGGAATCACAGACAGTACATGGTATCCCATCAAATAATACTACAGACTTGCAGCGCAGCACCGATGCTTTCCAAAACAGCTTAGGAGACGTTTTTAATCAATCTTTTGTACTTCCAGGCTTTTGAAGATATTTACCTTGAAGATCGAAAAAACATAAAAACCATGCTGGAATATGCTGACAAAATATTCACTTACATCTTCGTCTTGGAAATGCTCCTGAAATGGGTGGCTTATGGCTTCAAGAAGTATTTCACCAATGCCTGGTGCTGGCTTGACTTCCTTATTGTAGATGTAAGTATCGTTTTGGAACTACGACGCTTCTTGTGTTGGATTTTATAATGCATAATAATGGGCTGTTAAGTCTGGCCATTTTGTGTTTGCTAAATGGCAGCTGTCACTCTGATTCTGAGTAACAACCCTAGGCAAAGCTCGAAGGCAGTCTCGATATGTAACCATGCATCCCCAGGAATCAGCGTGCCAGAGCGGAGAAGACTTCTTTGTGTCGTTATGTAGAGGTGTCACCCTGCTAATTTGAGTCACATTCCCTTCTCGTCCCTAGGAACTCGCTCTTTCTTTTAGCATTTAACATCTCGTCCCACACTCCCGGCTAGCACAAGGTCCGGTTACCTCTAACTGCTCCGCACATGACCTCGACACACAAGTCTTTCAGCAGATTAGAGAAGCTGTCCTTGGCGTAGTTTCCCAGTGAGGCTGCCAGCGGTGTGTAACAGTATGTTCAGTACCGTCTCCCAAGTATTTACCAGCGAAGGAGTCCAGAAGAAGGTGTGAATAGTCCTCTTGTCAAAGTTATTTTACTATTACAAAACCTTACAAAATACTCCAAATCCTTGAAATATCGCAATGCTTCGTTCTCCTATGAGAACAATCCTTAAAAGCGAGTAATAGTTGAACAAAAGGGAGCTCATGCCCCAGGAGCGTTGCTAGAACCAGGCACGTCCCCTCTGAAGTTTCACGTTGCCTGGATGTGGGATCTGCCAAATTCAGGAAAAGCCAGCAACACCGCATCCTCCAGATGAGGTTTAAAATTTCATCACAGAGTATCAACAAGGAGGCAATTACCTCCCTGAGACCATTTCTTATTAGCTTGAGGTATTAACGTGGAAAGCTGGCAGAGCTCTGCCATGACTGTGTAACTTATTAAACTTTTGATAAATTATTTTTCCCCGTTTTACATCTGAACCTTGACTCAGGGGAGAACTGCACTTTCTTTGGCCCCAGTCCAGGAAAGCACTTCAATGGGACAATTTACTTGTTTGAAGTTATGGACGTGTCTAAGTGCACTGCTGGATCAGAGCCTTTGGAAGCTTCTCCAGAGCTTTAATAAATTGATTTATGAAAAGGAAGTTCTTTACATAAATTGTAGGTCATAAATTCCTCTTTGCATACATGCTTGGAAACCTCTTAAAGGGAAGGCACTCATTTTTCACAGATTAGCTTCAATGGAAGAGGAAAGCCTGGTTTAATTATCTAACCACAAAACTGGAAACCACCAGTTCCTAAGTTAGAGCCCAACCCTGAAAACTGTGCTTACTGTAGTTTCAGTCGAGTGACATAGCTTTTCTTTCCTGGTTTCTCCATCTGTAAAATGGGACTAATAGGACTCACCTGAAGTATTATATGGGCTTCCAGGAATTTGTTATTGGAGTTGTTGTTTTAATGAGCTTCTGAAGACTAGAAGGGCTGGATGAGAACTGAATATTGTCACAACTCTAAGTAGGGGTCTTCCTGACGGCAGCAACAGTTTGCAGGATGAATTCACCGAAACAGTTTGGAGCTCTGCTGCATCATTAACAGTTTGAAATGAGTTCCACACTTGTTAGAAATACATTATAGCATGACATCTATTTAGTACCAAAGAGAGTGAAACAAAAACTAAGCTAAATTCTGTCCTCTGTGAGAAACCCCCCCTTGGAACAGGAGCTACACAGGAATGCAAAGTCAGTATGTAACCCCCAAATTTAGCTACATATTTGCTTTTTAATGGTGGGGATTGTGAGTATAATGACAGATTATAGAGGCAGCCACAGGTGGGCTGGGGAAAGGGGCTTCACCTCCCCTGCCCCGCATCTGGAGCACATATGGCATAAAACAGTGTTATGGGAGAAAGGCGACCACGGTTCCCTGGGACTCCCCTTATCCCCAGAAAATCCACCCCAGAGCCTTCTTACTGACCCAGAGTTTTTTAGTTTCTTAACCCACATTTAAATGTTGTTTTTGCAGGCTCCTGATCTAACCAAAAAGTTGCTCCACTCTTGAGTTTAGTTATTGATTGACTCTAGGAAATCGTTTGCCTTTTGGCTTTCTGAATGAATAAAGCTTTTCCCCATGCCCCATTCTTTTCTTCAAAGTCATTTCCCAATGTGGATTATGAGAACCTGGTACTATATTTTTAGCGGGTTTAACAGATGCTCTTCTCCTACCCTATTGCTCGCACACCCTGCCACTCTGAATTGGCAGAGTAACATGCTATCATTTTTCCAGCACACTTTTTACTTCAATTTACATTTTCTTTTTGGTCCTTTGAGAACCAAATCACTGCAACTGAGCTGCAGAAGGGAGTGAATGGGCGAATTAGCTGCTCTAAAAGAAGCAGATGAACCACTTGTCTGATTTTCTCAAATTTATTTGTTTAAAATTATTCACTTAAAAATTCCTGATCTGCAAATTATTCATTAGCAGTTTGGTATCGGTATTCAAAATCCAAGCTGTGATGGTTGATTTTTCATTGGACATGTGAAACCATCTATCATCTGTGTTTTCTCATTGTACAAATGCAACTCAGAATCCTTTTTCTGTTGTGAATAATTCATAAAACCAGCTCAAAATTTGCAAGTATTCACTATTTCTAAATGGGAAGTGAACCCAGAGGGTGTATAAGCATTCTGCTGCTGAATTTTTTTTTTTTTTTTTTTTTACTTACCCTGCCTTGTGAAAAACCTTTGACACTGATTTGGGCCAGTGGAACAGCAAAGGCTCCATCTGACAATTGTGGATTACTAAAGAAAATTCTGTCTTGCAAAGCCTGAACATCAAAACACACAGTAATCCACAAACTGAGAGCTATTTTTTCTGGATGTAGAATCCCTAAAGGATGATCTCTGATAAAGGGCTTCTGCATCTCAAAGAAGTGTGCTAGTGTAGCAAACCCATAGGAGAGTGCTTTTAAATACATTGCAATACAATAAAGTCCTATCAACAACATTGCAACAGATTTCTTTGGGAGGAAGGGAGAAAGGAGTAATCAAACCACAAAATACAGGCTCATTTCAACTTAGGGCACCTGGGAAAGATGCCTTAAATGTCTGCTGAAATTTGGATATACTGAACAAACGGCATTAATGTACATTTATACATGTTACCTCCCTGCAAATAACAAGCATATTGCTAAAAGTAACCCCCTTCTATGCTACAAATACAGACTCTCTGTGTTCATGAACTGGAGTGGTGGGCGCTCAGTCCACACCTCTTTTTAAATGAGGGAAAAGCAGAGACCGTAGTATATCTGAAGTATGGACATCTGAAATCAGTACGGATATCTGAAGTATCACCATCAGGAATGGTGTTTATGCACAATCCTCTTTGCTAGGAAGCACAGGCAAATATTTTCACAAGGAATAGATATTTTCCAAGCATTCATGCAATCAAAACCTCTTTGTGCAAAGCAGATTAAACAAGGAGTCGGAACTTGGCCAGAGATGGAGATGCATGGCATTCAAAACAAATGTTTATGAAAACTGCTCTCAACCAGGCATGTCCTGCGACAGGCAGAGACAGTTGGGGTTTAAAACAGGGGGCAGATAAACTCCACCGGTTGTGCATGCTGGTGTCATGTTTGATGTTGCTTTCAATTGTTTCCTCTGACCTATAAATATTATCTTGAGCTTATCTAGTCTGAGCTTCAGCCAATTAATTCTGAGCTATGTCCCAGTCTCTGCTGACAGCAGGTGGATTATTCCATTGCAGTGGTCAGTTCAGGAAAAGCATCAGTCTGGAGCTTAGCATCATTCAAAGACTGGAGGTGTTGCAGTCAACAGCTTCTTTGCTTGCTGATCATGCATTGAAGGCAGAGGGAAGAGACCAGTACTCTACGGAAGCTGTCATGAGAAAGCTCTTGGGAAACGGATGTAAAGTCCCTAAATCATTAGTAAGAATGCTCAGGAAAAAAGTCACAGCCAAGTTCCATTGCCTGTAGCATACACAGGAAAATCCTCTTAAACGGGCCCTAATGTCATCTCTCTACAAAAGTCCGTTATCACAAATCCATCATCTCCAGTGCAGCTTTTGGGTTCAATTTAATTGACCAAAAGTTAGTCCCAATCCAGGCTTAAAAAAGCCCCTGATTGTCATTTACTGATTTCGGAGATGAGTGTTGATGAGGGTTTCTCCACCGATTCTTTCTAAGATTATCCCATCTTTCAAGATTTGATACTTGGGAAAGATATTTTCTTAAGCAATTGCTTTTTTAGAGATGCTGGCAGCCTCCTTCCCCTTCAGCCATCTCCAGCAATGTGTCCTAACACTATGTCCTACAGCGAGGAGGGGAAGATCATCTTTAGTTCTCAATTTTTGCTCTGATGCCCCACCAGTTTCTCTCCAGCTGAGTCACCACAGAGAAAGATTGCTCCTTCCGTCCCTTTTCCCCAAGAGCCCGCTCTGCTGCTGTGGAGGTAGGGGCTCACAACAGCTTTAAGCAGTATATCTGTCTGCAAAATAGTTCAAGCAAGGCTCAGCAATGGATTTGGAGGCCAGACATCTCAAATGAGTTATTCAACAAGTCCACTAGGCAGGCTTTTGTAGATGCTTTTACGGAAGGAAAATACTATGTACGTTTCCCCATCGCCATACCCTTTGTGAATGTTTATAACACAACATGTTTCTGCTGTTTGCCTGGAGCTGCTGAGTTTGTACCTAGAGATCTGTATTCCCCATTGAGCAGCTTTCCAAATTTCCTGTTTGCTGCCAAATTTCCTGTCTGCTTGTTTGAGAGCTGCTCATGGAAGTTCAGTCATTAAATGCACCATCATTTTCACTGAATGCTTAAAAAAATACAGATATTATGTTTTCCAAGAGATTTTCCTGGAAAGCACTTGCTCTAAGATTTCTCCTTTGGATACTTCACTGCCAGATGAGTTAAGAAGCAGATAGTAATCTTTGAATTTGAGATGAACAATATAAAACAGTCTTTCTATCCCTAGTTAAAAATTGAATTGGGTTAAATTATGCCCTTGTGTTGGATTGCCTTTAAGTGACAATTAAAAACTTGCTGTGTGAAGTAAATATTGATGGCTTATGATTACTTTAATTGTTTTTTCCATCTGTATTCCTTGTTGATTAGCAAGGTGATTTCTGTTTGCTTTACCAGTAATTACACAATCTGCTGTAATGAGTTGTTCCCAAACAGCATTGAAATCCCATTTGTATTCTTGGGAAATTATCCTAAAAGCATGCGAATTTCATCTAGTTTCTGTTCAGAAAAGCACACAGGAACAGAATGACAAAAATACAGCCGAGGCAAAGTAAAAATAATGTAGCTTGTCACTTGGAGAAGCATCTTAAGAGTGAACTTCTTAGTGCTCTCTGCGAGTTATCAAAAATCCACGGGTTTCAACACGGTACTATTACTTCAGAATTCTTTTTTGACTAGTTTTCTTCCAGTTCCTCAAAGCAAATGCTCATGTGGGATTTTTGAAGATGTCTCAGTGCACATTCTTCTGGGCCTCTGCTGATGGCATAAACCTCCCAGATAACTAATAGGAAAGAGAATCCCTCTCCAGAAGCCAGGGAGCTTGGTTTTGAAGAGAAAAAAAAAGAAGAAAAAAAAATGCTGGTTTACTACATATTGGCTAATTCAGGATAAGTGAAAAAAAAAATTCCACATGAAGATGAGATAAGTGGTTTTAATATGTGTTAGCAGGTCAGCCGATGCTGTAAATCTCCCTGCTGCCTCCCCACATTTTATCTCAACATAACACATGCAAAAACATCCAAATGTCTTGTCTTATCTTGGTTTGCACCTCATGTTGGTTACTACATAGATGCTAAAAGGAGAGCAACCAGGCTTTGCCAAGAGGAAGCACAAGCTTGGTTTCAGACAAGGCACAGCAGGACAAAGAATGCTGCAGCTGGAGGAAAAGGGACAGTAAACGGAGGTGAGGAGAAAAGTCCAGCAGTAAGCGTAGCTCACTGCCTGCCTACACCTTGTGAAATGGTTGCAATATGAAGAATTACTGCAATTACTGAAGAATTTCAATTACTGAGGGAGAATTTCAACTTTTGAAAGTGGTGTAAAAAACTCGTTCGAACTCAGATTCTGCTGAACTGAGTTTACCAACCATGTTTATTTTTTGAAGTTATTTAAAGATGGAGCACATTTCAATGTCCTTTTTTAGAAGAATATGCTTAAAAAGAAAATAATGAATAAAACCCTGGAGCTCTTGCATGCAGCTTGCTTGGCCCTTTCCATTACTGTGAGTGTAGCAGCCAAATTCCTTATACAGTGATGTTCTCCCTTGCACGGAGGATCAGAGCTGGGAGGGACATGTAAACTGTATTTAATACTCCAGACAGAGTCCCACACGTTCTGCAGGGACAGGGAGGATTGTCCTACCGTTCCTCTCCCTGATGACCAGCAACTTTGCAACCTCAACTGTTGCAGACTGAAAAATATCTTCCCACCAAGCCTGTGGCTCCGTCCAGGATGGCCAGGCACAGCTCAAGAGACTGGTGCCAGGAGGAGGGGAAGGAAGAAGTGAAGGGAGAGAAGCAGCCTGCAGAGGGGTCAGGGATTCTTTATTGCGGGGGGGAGAGATCAAAGGAATTGGGTTGAAACTTGAAAGCTGGGCCCCAGTGGTGTAGAGACTTTGTGCTGGCCTCCTACCCTGGTATGACTGGCTTTGGGGTGCTTTGTGCTAAGGCAAATGAAGATGAGGATTCCTACTTGTAGTATGTACTCCTACTTGTACCGTTGTCCTTTCTGGCAGAAATTGGGGATCCTCTAATTCTGACTCTCTCTCCATCCTAGCATATTCAATACAATATCAAGATCAATCAGGTTCAAGAATCCAACTAAGCAGAGATGATTTTCAAGCTAAGACTGTCATATTTCCCACATCAACTTGGTATTTTTCATATTGATTTGGAATATCTGATTAAATAAGTGCTTCAGGGAATCAAGCAAATCCAGAACAGCACCTTGTGGAAACAGCCCAAACGGATTTTTCTCTCTTTTTTTTTTTTATCATGTCATATGTAAGTAGGGTTGATCCTAATCCTGCCCAGAAATAAGCATGCCTTCAGCTCAGCACCTCAACTCCCACCGGCTGGGATGGAAATGCAGCAGAGCTAAGGGGCCTGAACCCCCAGGAAAATGTTCTCTCAGTAATCACTATGCGAACCTCTGGCATTATAAGGCTATCTTCAAATAATAAATAATAATCAAGCATATTCCCGTCTACTCCTGACAACAGCATTCAGCATCAGGAAGGTACCCTGGGATGAATCGTGCAGTGTTTTTGGAGATCTTTGTAACGGGAGAGTATCTTTCCTCTTCAGCTGCCCTAAATCAAGGCTGTCTCCACATGGCATCTGGACGAGAAGCAGAATGTAGTTGATGATGAAGAAATTCTTTTGCTCAAAATCCCAGTAGAAATACGAGACTTTTCAAGGCAGACGCACCTGCACAGCCACCACTGCTGCAACAAGGAGAAAGACTTTGGGTCTTGGCCAAGGTTTGGCTGATCAAGAAGTGTCATGTGGTCCCCAAAAGTCACAGCGATCCCTCTGCCATCCCTACCCAGTGCTGATAAACAGGACCCAGAGGTCTGGCAAAGGTGTCTGTTTGCAGTGAAAAGGTGAATTGAGACAAGCTGAAAATCCATTTGGAAAGGGTGGGGTGGGAAAACTGCAAATCAATAAGTCAGTTTGCGATCTCGCTGGATGTAAACTCGCAGCAGCAGGTCGTTCGACTCGCCCTCAGAAATTTGCTGAGGTTTAATTCTTGATTCGCAGCCATCTGCCTTGGGAATTGACTGGAGTTGTTAGAAAAGCCTGAGCAGGTGTAAAGGAGGTGACAGATTAAGAGAACAGCGAGACGTAAAGAGGTTCTTCTGGAAACTGCCAGGAAGCAATTAGGATGGAGGAATGATTTATTTAAAAGCATTTAAGCCAACAGGAGTGACACATGCTGTTTGGAACAAGGCTGCCCTCTGAAAAGGAAATATTGCCTCAAAAAGCATGGACATGAGGACCAGGAAACAAGCTGAGAAGATGGAATATTAATAGAGTTTCACAGACTTAGTCTGAGTAGTAGATGGGGAAACAAAAAATAAGAAAAGAAGAGGAAGTGTCCCAGAGAAAAAAAAACATGAGTGGGTGATGTAAAAGCCTTTTTTAACTTGAGTTATAAGAAGCAGCATTGGGCTTTCCAGGAGATAATTTTTGTTTATAATTAATCTAGGTGCCCGTGTAGCCCGTCACATTATGATACACGAGAGGACTCCACAAGCAGTAATGAACTCGGCTGCTGGTGAGGGAAGCTGTTCATTAACTTGTTTACAGATGCGCTTTCATCTCCATGCCATGGACTAACTCCAGAGCAGCCCTAAGGAGTTCGTAGTCTTTACCTGAATGTGAGGGTTGTGATTCAAAGGAACAGGTAGCAGAGGTGGGAATTTGGTTTAGGTCACCTTAGTCTCTCTCTAATATCCTAATTTGAAGACTTTCCTTTAACTTTATGCCCTTCATTCATAACATGCAGTTTCTGGATTGGCAGGTGCAATCATACAGTTAGGCATCCATATGGCAGAAAATGCAATGTCAGAATGAAAGGGTAACAAGATATTTAAAAAAAAAAAGGCAATAATAAATGTCTGCTCAGAAATGGTAGATGATAAAGGGAATACCAACCTCATCACAAGCCCTTTTCTCCCGAAAGTATTTCAGAGTGGCAACAAGAAGTTCCATGTATTTCAATTTATTTGCAAATTCCCCTTTCCCTGTAGTTTTTCCAGTTTGCATTTGGGGTACAGACCTAATTTTGTTCCTTTTCAAATCAAGGGGAGCAACTTGGGACCACAGGCCTGGCTCTTTAAATATACTGGGCTGCCGCTCGGGCTGTGAAGATTTCTTTGGGTAATCCTATCCTTGGCAGCAATGGACAGGAGAAACCAGACTGCATTGAAAAGAGGCACCCAAAGTAATCCAAGCTCTCTTTCTTCTACTTTTTTTTTTAAAAAAAGCACAATTAGGGAAGGAGAGACAGGTGTTCCTGGGGCACACAAAAAGCTATTTGAAAGCACTGAGGGCCTGCATTAGCTGAAACTGCTTATTTAAATAAGTGGCCAGAGCTTTCAACTCAGCTGCTGTGTTCCCTTTCGAATGTCCTTTTTTTTCCCTGCTCCCTCCCCTGTAATTTGAACAAGCAGGTTAATTTGATAAAATCCCTCTCTGCATAAAACATATGCTGTTGCCCAAACCGGGAAGGAGGTCTCCTCTTCTCCCTGAGACAGCAGCTTGCAGGGTATCGCTCACAGCTGTGTGCTGCAGCAGGCAGACATTTAGTAGAGGTTCTCGTTGTTCTCCTGGGTTTTAGGATTTATATGACTAGCCAAGGAGGATTTTTACTGTTGCTCAGGCAGAACTCCTTGTTCCCTGGGCTCTGCTATTAATTCATCTCAGTGGTGATCTGGGGTTAATTCAAAAATGCCGTCTATGCCGAATAGCATCTGCCTTTGAATGGTGCTGCTCAGATCTGCTTCCAGCTCAGTCTAGCAGATGCTCGCTGGTTATCTGAAATTATGTGCTTTTAGGCTGGTGGGAAGGAACGCAAAAAAGAGAGGAGCGGCCCCTATTCCAGCTCAAACTCACCTCCTCGCTGTAGGAAACTCTGTCAGCCTCAGGTGAAACACTGCTCCCAAAGTCTGCGCCCTTTGGATTACTGCCACCAGCATAATTTCATGGCTAGGGAGACTGTGCATGCTACTGATATGCTATTAAAATGTATGCATATAAGAAGGAACCCCACTACTGTTACAAATGCAATAGCTCCTTGGGAAAAAGAGTCCGATCTTTTGATTAAAGACCGTTTCCCCTGTGTGTGCTGAAAGGAAGCCGCATTATTGCACTTCCTACTTTATAATTGTTTTTCTGCAGCCTTAAAATTCTCTTCTGACAACTTTACTGGGCTTTACATTGGTTTACAACACTGATTTTTTAAGTCATTGTCAGATAATGAAGACATATATACCTATTGTATAACTTTATCTCTGTGTGTTCATCATGAACAATTTTAATAGTCCAAAAATGCTGCGTATCTGTTAACTGATGAATTACGGTAGGCACCAATGTGAGCACACTGGGAACCTAACACTACACAGGTGCCACCTGCGTACAAATACATGAGCTGTATTTCCCATCTCAAGAACGACAATATTCCACTAAAGCAGTAAAACAAAAAGTGGCAGTTACTGAAAAACATCCCGATTCCTGGACAAGACATTTTTTTGGTCAAATATAATCTAGTAGTGGATTGTCAAAATAATTAAGAAATTGAGACATTACTCTCATTAGAACATATTAGCAATAACTTTGAACAGTTATCGGTGAGGCTAGCCTCTCTTCAGAGAACATTGCCTCTGTTCTAGCAGTCAAAATTCATTGATTCTTCTTGATTTTGCCCTGGAAACACGTATGAATGTCATACAGTGGGGCACTCTAGACCTGTGCTGCTAATGCCGCTAAGCCACATAGATAACAGGAGGCTGGCTTTCAAAACACCAGCCACAGGCCCGGTAATCCCCATGGCTGGTATTTCTAGTGTTCAATGCAGCTACAAGATTTAAAATCTCACATTTTTACCTTGAGCATAACACTGAAAATGGCAAAAATGAAAGCTGTGGCGTTCATTTATCTCTCCCTTTACCCAGCTGCAGGAAGCTGGCATACAAACCATTGTAAAATCTATATAGATAAACTTGCATATAGAAATATGTAGCAATATAGAAATATGTAGCAATATAGAAATACAGAAATACAGGTCTATAGGCATATAGATATAATATATTTACAGATATAGTATATTTATAGACACATAGATAAAACTATGTCTGGGCAAAGAAAGTAAGGAACGGGGCAAAAAACTTCCCTACATGCCAGGAGCAGAGAGAGCTCAACACCCTCTGTCTGTCTACAATGGCAAGAAGAAGCCAAGGTGTGTAGGTAACATCAACATGGCTTTGCCTGGAGCCTGAGCTGGGAAACTCTGCTATTCAGCTGGGCAGTAAATGCTGTCTTTCAGGGTTTCCACTCTTTTGGATTGGAATAAATTTTGGGAAGTTACTGACAGCGCTGAGGCTGGACTTTTGTTGGGCTGTGCTGAGACAACCTGAAGAAAGCAAAAGGGAAGAGCTGCCATGTGATTGAAATCCTAGCCCGTGTGATTGGTGAGGCTTTTGCCGTTAATGTCTGTGGAGACAGGATTGCATACACTGATTTATGAGGACCACTCCCCACCTTAGGGACTCTCGTTGCTGGCCAGGTTGTACACTGGGGTTCACGCTAGATAGACAATTCCAGTGACAACATTGTCCTGGGAACTTCAGAGGCACCAAATGAAAAGCAAGCCAAGGGGATAAGGAACAGTCTAGAGCTAACGTGGAGGATATTATTACTTGATTAAGTTAAGGGTCAGGAAAGTTTAGATGGAAAGCTGTGAAAGCTTCTTAGTAAGATCTAGCAGGTTCTGGAAAGACCCTCAAGGGAAATGCTAGAAGTAGAGCATCTGCAAATGAGAACAATAATAAGGCTTCTTGGGCCAGAAGAAGTGCACAGGAGGATGAGAGACTCCGTAGCTTGCCTGTTAGCACACATGCCATGTGAAAGGTGAAGGTGAGGTGAAAGCTCAAGCCCAACAGCAAGTTGTGCATTTTATGGGAAATGGTTCCAGGCAATAGTGACTCCTTAGGATTCACCTGCTCTCCACGATGTTACAGTGCTGCCCGGTCTTCAGAGTTTGGGTTTGGGTTTTTTTCTAAAAAACCTATAAAACTATTTGCAAACAGATACTGAAAGGATCAGAAATGTGTACCATATTGTGAGTCTGGAGGTTACATTGACCCTGGAGGTGCTTCCTGGGTGCCGGCACGTTTCTGATACTGAGCAGCGCACAAAGCAGAATCTTACAGCAGCTGTGGGCTGCACAGCCTTGTAACAGGAAAAAAAAGGTAATAGAAACAGCTGACTTCACCTTTTGCTGTGATTATGTGGGGCAGTCAGCACCAATTTTGAACACTGCTTGATTTTTTTCCTAAAAATAGCCTTCCGGGTCACTTTTAATCAAGTCCAAATGGCCAAGTCTCTGTGTTAGTAATTCTCCTATAAATGAAATTTGACGGGGATACCTTCAAAACCAACATCCAAGCATTTAAACAAGTTGTCTCAAACTCAGTTCTGACTCCAGGCCTTGTAAATCATTGCCAAATATCACACAGCTTCACGGCCTAATCCTCTGAAGAGATATCTAATGCTGTGTAAATCTGTGTCAGGAGGACAACAGCACCTGTGATGTGTTTCAGGGTGACATTTACGGGACTCCAAAGAAAATGGTAACCCTCTCAGATCCGTAGTCTGGTCTTGCAGGATTTGAACAGAATGTCTTCTGCCTCGAGAGAAAGGGGAGTTATAAGACATAAATCCAGGATGAGTGAGGAAGCATGCAGATGCACAAGGCAGTGTGAAGACCTTGAGAAGATCTGACTTTCAGTCACTGTGGGTGAAGCTAGCAAAGAAGGGTGTTGGGTGCTCTCTGACTAATTTTCTTTTAAATGTCTACATTCATTTTACAAATGAATGAACTTCCCTTGGTATGTGAGTGTGTGGATCTTGGTTTCTATCACTGAGCATGCTATCATTGAGCTGTTTTTCTTATACATCCAGCCTTTCTGGATAGGAAGCTCCAAGGCTTTATGGGGTTAAGACCGTTTTTGGCACTGAACTTTCCACCAAAGACAGAAATACGTGCCACAGTGTTACTCCTATCATGATATCTCAATAATGCCAGTTATATTAGTTTTAAGATGACTTATTTGAATGGCTTTAGTATATAAGTGTGCTGTGCATTTGCTTACTGCTATTAGACAAATCCTTCAGCCCTTTCTCATTATTTAGGCAACATTAAGTCAATGAGGAGAGTGACTGAAAGGAGAAGGCTTTGGACTGTATGTTAATGCAACTTCAGGGTACAGGATGTAATCAAGGCTGGTAAGAAATAGGGAAGACAGAAAATGGGTGCTGCCTCAGTTTGGAAGCACTGGTGAGTTTAAGATGTTTTTTAAGACAAACCCAGATTTCGACCTTTAACTGTGAGCATTGACTGAGGAGGATTTAGGTGAAAGAAGCAAGTCAAACCTATAGCATTGCTTACTGTGAAATAACTTCTTAGGAATGCTCATGTCGTGGGTTCAGATCTGCTTTCTTAGAGATGGAAGCAAAGGCTTCACTGGTGATTTTCACCTCCCCCATGTCTAAGGGGCCTAAGACATCAGACCTTGAATCCAGTCTGCCTGTCTACTGTGATGGTTTTATAGCACACTCACCACTAAAATGCAGAAGTGTTTATTAGGACCTTCCTTCCGCGTCAACCGCGGGGTCTGTACACAAGAAGTGAGTTCGTGTCACACCTTGTTAAAGAGTGACATGTTAAAGCGTGACAGTCAGCCTCTGTGCCACTTACTTAGTAGTCTGCAGAGGTGGGCTGCCTTCTCCCAGCAGATACCAGCCCACTGCATCCAGCCCAACCTTGGTGTCTCTGAGACCTCCTGCCCTTAGGTTTGCTGTCACCCACATGCCACAATAAAGCCATCAATAGGTAAATAATTTAACAAATTGAACAAGTTTTACAAAGATGCTTAGCTGTGCAGACAGTGCTTGTACATAAATGAATGCATATTCAGGAGAAAGGTTGCTCCGCAGAGGACACTAGCTTGCGACTTAGGGGACCAGGCTCGTCTTATCCTGCTTTATCACAAACCTCATGGGTGACGCTGGGCTGGTCAGCCAGCAGTGGGGTTCAGAGGAAAATATCATCCCATCCTAAAATGAAAAGGAAGGGTTCCCACCAGAGCTGTCTGTCTTCATGGGGGAGACTAAAGTTTCCTTTTACTTTAAGCACCTATTTTTTATATAGTGTAGAAGAATCCCTGGTTTTAAACTTAGCTGCTATCTTTAAAATGGCAATAAAGCACACTCCTTCCAGATAAGCATTCAACACTCACATTGGTGAGTGTGAGATAATCCGATACTACGGTAACTGGGGCTGTGAAAACAGCTAAAGTAAGATGGGAGTAAGGGAACCGTGATGAACAATATACATAGGTCTCGCTCTTCTAAGAAAATAATAGTTTGTAATATGTAGCAGTTAATTTTGCTTCTTTTTTTAACACATGCAAATTGACATGATACCTGTGGTGTTGGAGAGCTGTTTGTTTCTCCCTGCTCGGTAAGAATTCAGGCTGCGAACACTGATTTGAGCACGTAAAACCCAATTGCTCCGTGTGTTTTTTAATCTGACCCATAATCTCCACTGCCATTCAGTTCATCCAGACTCCAGTCCTGTGCCTGATAGCATCTGCATTTCTGACCAACTGGGCACTGCAAAAGGTCTGAGAACATGAAGAGCATTGGAACCCCTCCATGCTGTCTCCAGATTCGGAAATAGATAATTTATTTCAAAGAAATAGTCTTTGAGAAGTATGAACCTCAACGTTGAGCACCTGTCAAGTTTCCTTCTCCTTTAGAGGCTGTGCAGAAACCAGAAAAAGTGAAAAAGTGCAGAATCAAGGTGTCATGCACATCATTCTTTGAGAGTCTATGGTATAAAGTCATGTCTATCAGCAATCTAGAAGACTTGTTTCTAATCAGTAAGTTTAAGATTAGTAATTGAATGGTAATGCTAAAATCTTTTATCTCTGCTAGAAATGGTTAGATCTTACAGGTGCTTTCATCCAGAAAGCCCTAAATTATAACACTTACGTGACTCATATTTTCAATAGTGGAAGATACACACACTTTGGGGAGTGTACAGGAAACCTACAGCACAGGCATCACAGAGCAGTGGTTTTGCAATAGTGATCTCCTTTCTCATCCACTTTGTGCAAGGTGACATTAAGAGGATTTCTGTGTGCTTAGTTAAAAGAAAACCAACAGCTTTCAAAGTCTGTATTTCTATAAATTTTGCATTAAAGTGAAAACAAAAGTTTTGTGAGTTGGTAAGAGTTCTGTATATGTGTAGATATAAAAATATCCTTTTTTCTGTGTAGGTTTAATTTAATGTCTTCCATGTAAGATTTTTTTTCCACTGTTCCACTAACCAGCTGTTTCTTTTCAGGAAGGAAAGTCAGAAGAGAAGGAAAATGGCAGGAGTGTACTAACGGATTGGATTTTTGCTTTGTGTCTCCATTCAGGTCTCTTTAATAAGCCTCATCGCCAATACACTTGGATACTCTGAAATGGGTCCCATTAAATCCCTCAGGACCCTCCGAGCTCTGCGACCTTTAAGAGCGTTGTCACGATTTGAAGGGATGAGGGTAAGAGTATATAAAGCATCAATCAAAGCTGAACTATGTGACATCAAGCATGTAACAGGAAACTGTTGCATGTGGTTTTGGCTTCATTTTGTCTGCAGAAGGAAATGGATGATAATGCTGTATCAAAATCAGAAATCACTCCTTTGTCTTGATTGCAATTGTATCATTATAGCTTTATCCTCTGGTGGATTTAATGATAAACTAATCCTGCTGCCTAACTTGTCATATTGCACTTTAAAACCCAGCTTTTTGGCCAAGGAAGCATCTGGCTAACAATTACCTCTCAATTATAAGGCGTATCAGGGGAATAACCAAGCTACAAGTTTGCTCCCTGCTTTTGACATGTATTAAAATGAGACTGACTGGGAAAGTTCTTAAGGACTTTTTCACTAATAATTAAAGCAAAAATTAGAAATGCTAAACATAGGGAAAGCAAATGGATGAATATATAAAATCTTTCCTTTGAACAGATTGCAGTTTTAATGTGGAATGTCAGGATTAACATTAAAACCATGTAGCTTGTGTTTGTTGCTCCATCTTGTGCATTGACCTCTTTCCTTTCTGCATTCCTTTGCCAGCATGGCTATATCCACACAGCATACCTGTTTATTAGTTAAGCCTACCTGCTACACTAATCAATTATTCTCTAGATAAGCACTTCATTTAACTCCTTACACCATGCATGACTTGCAGATGATGACAACTGTGTTCTGTATGAGGGGAGGGTACAGCTAATCTTGCAGATTGTACAGCAAGATAAAGCAAATCTGTGACAAAATTATACGTAAAACAACCTACACTGTCTGACAATCCCAAATCTCTCTACTAGGCCAACGAAAATGCTACAGCTTTCATACTGAGGTATATTCAGGGTAAAGCTTTCCTCTAGACAAAATTTTGGTCTGAATCATCAGTGACTAAAATGTGTAGTTCATGCACTGAGCTCCAAGCAATTAACTGTTCTTATTGCAATACCCTTGCAGTAAGACAGACTGAAGGCTAGAGAGCCTAACGACCAAGATAACCCAGGAAATACGGTGACAGAGCAATTTTTGAAAACCCTGTACCAATGCTTTGCCTATTCTGTGGAAGACCAGAATTGGGGATCTATGGCTTTATCCCACAGTCCTTGTGATTATCTAAATGACATTATTTTTGTGGGTGAAGATCAGACAAATCTAGTTGCAGACCACTCTCCTTTGTGTTAGTACTAAGACAAAAAGATTCAAAAGGCTCTATTCATCTCGGCACCCAAACCTGAATTGTTTTGTTCACCACACTCTTTTCAGCAAACACAGGCAATATTTTACAGGTTATTCACAAAATAAAACAAAAGCAAGCTGCAGATACTCAGCTGGCACAAAGTGATGTTGCACTACCAACATTAATTAAAGCTCTCGACTCCTATGTCATCTGATGACCTCACCCCAAGTCTTTATTAAACATTCGCAAATTGAGCAAAAGTTGGTATCAGCAAAAGCTGCACTAGTTTAACTACCAGAGTGATTTGTGAACGGACTCTCCCAAATCAATTTAAATCTGGCTTATGAAGGCTTAGCTTCTACTGGTGGATTTGCAAGTTCAAGCAAAACCCCTTTAACATATTCTAAGCTGACATAAGAATGTTCACTCATGACTTTGCATCAGTTTAACTAAATTGGATTCAAACCTGAAAAGCAGTGGGAAGGCTAGCCCAAAGCATCAGAGAAGTGAGACTGAAATAGGAAAGAAAGAATGTGAAAAAGTTTGCATCTCTATCTGAGAATAGCAAGAGGTTGGCTTGGTAGAGATCTTACGTGGCATAGACACATGCATCAGCCCTGCACGTTTGCTTCCTAACATGCTCATACTTGTAGGCTCCCCTGGTCCCTGACCCAACATCCCTTTTCTTCTCTGTACCATTGCTGCAGCCGAAATATGTTCAGTCATTCTGAGCTATTGGAGGTAGTGAATTAGCTTGTAAACTATGATAAAGTGTAATTGAGAATACGTGCTATTGGAAAATCAAATCATTTTATTTTTAGTTTGTCTAACCACACTTAACACGACTAGGGACAGTTAGACCTTTCATTATTAGGAGTTCATATGCTCCAAAATGCACAGGAAAATTGCCAGCGCAGTGATGGATTAAATAATGATAATGTTGAGAAGCAAACACTGACAGTAAGACAATAATAATAGTTTGCTCTATTATAATGTCTTTTTCTTGAATAACTGAAAGATCTCTGCATGGCTAGAACAGGAGCAAGAAAGTTGTCATTTATACTGCAGTAAGAGACTTATTTCATTGACGCTGTACCTAAATTTTGGAAACAATTGGTCCTGAGGCAAAGGCACAGAGTAAGACTCTTATGGCCAAGAGGACCTGTTTCCATCAAACTTCAGCCCTTTCCCTGTCTTCAAACAGGCTGGGACCTGAGTTTGACACAAGTCCCAGCAGCTCCCATGAGAGGTCTGCAAAATAAGGCTGAACTGTTGCCATCTTGCCCCTCTGTCCCCAGAAAAGATCCCAGTAAGACCAGTATCCCACCTGACAGTTACTGTAGATCCTGGGGTTTTCCATACACATGCCACCACCCTGCCTCACCCACTGCTTTCCAGGCAGTATTAGGGCCCAGCGTAAATTAACTTAAGTCTGCCTGTCCTGAATCATGAAGTCTCCCATGTCTCCTCATTTGTTGTCCATCAGGGAGTTGTTTCAGAGGTGCCACTTCCCTGCAAGTTTCTTCCCAGCAAGGGAGGTTATTGCAGTATTTTAAAAGGATGAGTGGGATGATGATAGACCATTTAATGTGAAAATGATACTAGGCAAAGTCATGGTGAGGCTGCTACAAGATACATGCAGGAAAGAAATAGCATAATTAATGCTAGTTAGCATGATTTCATGGGAATAGTTCTTGTAAATCCGATATGGTCCTTTGATTTGATTACAAATTATGCTGATGACGGTAACTGTGCTGATATAATATCCTTAGATTTCAGAGAGGAATCTGATACCACGGGACATTGTGATGAAAACACAGGCTTTGTACCAAGCCAAGTAAACATATTTTAAATTAATTTTAAATGGCTGATGGATCTCAAAAAATAATTGTAAACAGTGATGACACTGTAAATTTGGTGATGAGTGTCTCAGGGTGAGGGATCCTTCAGAATGAGAACTGTCCTTAATCTGGACTTTAACAGCATCTGGAAGAAAATATAAAATCTTTGCTGACAACACACAAAGTGAGCGGAGTAGTAAGTGATATTACGGATAAGGGAATTATACTGACTGATCTGGATCACCGTGAAGAACAGATCAATTGTACAACATGCATTTTAATAAAACCACGTATGTTGTACACCTCGGGAGGAGGAAAGTAGGTCACCCCGGGGGACGTTTCTTGGAAAACAGCAGCTGAGAAGGACTTAGGGATTGGGATGACTGTTCAACAGGACACAAGCTTTTGGGCAGGTCCAATAAATGAGGTGACTATTACAATCCCTCAATATGTAGGGAAATAACCCAGCAAGCAGAGGGAGAGGGCAGTACTTCAGTACTGGAATTCCACCAAACTGCTGCAAATGGGGTGGTAAAAATGGGAAAGTCTCTGCAGGGAGCTATGAGCATGATTAGAAAACTGAAGGAACCATGACAGTTAGAAAGAAGCTCTGTTTTTTAAATTTTTTAATTAGCCAAAGCAACATTCACTGGTAACTCACATGCAGTGAAGATGGGAATAATAGGAGAAGATATCTAACAGCAGATGACTAGTGCCTCAAGTTTGACAAATTCAACCTAAAAATACAGCACCTGTTTCTAACAGTGAGGGCAAAGGACACCAGGAATAGATTATCTAATAATAAAATTTTTGTCCATTATTTGACATCATGACACTGTAAATTAGATGTCTTTGCAAAAGCTGTGCCCAGTCTTGGCTAGGAGTTATAACCTGGGGCTGAAATTACTGTGGGAAGTCTGGTGGGCTCTGTTGTAGCAAAGGGAGGATTTAACACATTATGCAAGTCTATCTCCAGATTTAAAATCTGAATCAGCTTCGGCTGAGGAGGTGGCCCACGAGATCAGGAGAGCTGGGGGCCAGGCACAGACTATAGATTTGCACCGCTGTGGATTAGGGCAGAGGGTGGCTCAGTTTCTAGGCTACCCCTAACAAAAAGTCACCTGGAAGGTGGTTTCAGCTATAAAGGTATTGATGGAAACCGAGAGGCGTGAAACCTTTTCTTATACATGGCTATGTATGTTGTTATTCCTAGATGCAGCAGAAATTCAACCCTTTCCATGGCAAGGTTTGCAGCTGAACTTTTAACATGAATTTATGATAATAACTTGCCTTTATGTATCCAGGTCTTTAAGTCTTCTCACTTGCGTCAGTGCAAATCAGGAGTGCTTCCAGCAGACCAAATGCCATCATGCTGGTGTAAGAGCAGAAGCAGTGAGAGAAGAATAAATCCCCCTGTTAATAATTCATTTGGAGAGGAGTTACAGGATTTGCTTCAGCTTCATGTCGTGTTTTGTTATCTACAAGTCATCGAACATAATTCAGAAGAAAGAAAAAAGCAGGATACAGGCATGGCCATCACTTGCACTGCTGAAACCCACTGGATGTCTCTGTCCTGTCACAGGGCTTGCGGGCAGGAGCTGGGTTCAGCACTGTATGTAACATAGGTGCAGTGGCTTTTTGCTAGCAGGGATTAAAATTGAACAAAAATGTTGTCCCGCATAGCAGCAAATGACAGCTACTTCGACAAGGGCCAGGGCTATATCCAAATAAGCCCTTGATTTGGAAATTATTTGGCATTTTGGTTAACATAGTAAACTTGGTCTTAAAACAACGAAGTTAGAAATTGGTTAACATCCAAAACTGAAAGATAAAATCAGCAAAAAAAAAAAAAAAGCAATTGAAAAGTCATCAGGAATGGGCCTATACAGAAAAAAAAATTTAAAATGGTCAAGCAGCTTTTCCTGTGTGAAAATTAGCTTCATTCATAAATGCACAAAATACAAATCTGAGTTTTGAAAGATCTACATAATTTTGTATTGTATATTGTAGATGAAGCTGCTGCTATACATGCATGAAACCCATTTTACTCTTCCGGGTATTTTTCTTCCTCAGCAATGCAAAAATGATGGGGAAACAACCATTACATTATTAGCTTGCCAGAAAATTGGACACTAATACAAGAGAAAAAGAGATCTGACATTTTCCATAATCAGATTCACAATAGAATAAAATTTAATTTTTATGGATCAATATCACCTTGTCTCAGTTTCAGAAATGAAGAGCTTAGTGTCTGCCTACCAGATTTTAATCACCAAAGCATGATAGAGATGGAGGCAAATTCATGTAGTGGGGCTGGTGTCTGCTGCAATGCTGTCAGGCAGCTTTGCCTGGACCATGTAACGGCAGCATCTCCAAAAGCTGTGAATATGGAGAAACCTTTTTGACATAGGAAGGAGAAAACTACATTTTGCGATAGTGTTCTTCCCTCAGAAAATATGTTTAGTATAATGTTTGGCATGCATAAACATCTTAATGCTCAAAACAGTAAATGATGTGTGTCTTGCCTGGTTGGTGTACTGGTATTATAATGCTGCATTCAAACCTGGCAGCTGTAGAGGGTCTGTGGATCGTCTGACCCTTATTTCTTTTGTATGGCTTCAGAATGGTGTCCATTGCCAGTGCCATCATTCCCACACCTTAAAAGCTCCTTTTGCTTTTCATTTTTATGATTTTACACAGGGGTTTACAGCCCTGCCTGGGTTGGTGTGTAGGAACTTTACAGCATGTCACAGGAAAAAATAATGCATTTTTTGTTAAATTAGAATGGTTTCACTGTTTTAATCATGCATACTGATCAGACAGGGGAAGCTGGCTTCGTACAGTATGTCTCAATCAGTTATTATTTAAATAAGCAAAATTTATCACAGCTAGAGTTCACATCCCAAGGACTATGGAGGCCTGAGTTCAGGAAAAAGATTTCAGAAATCTTTTTTTGTCTCTTTTGAGACACTGTGATGTACCCCAGCTGTTTCCAATTAATCGTATGATTATGAGAGATAGTTTGACTGAAGTGTATTAATCCAGTAGGATCTGAGAGGTCAAGATGACTTCACAGATTGCTCCTGAATTAAAAGATTCCTCTTGAAAAAACATCACCCCATGCGTGGGATGCCAACAGATTAACTTTTCAGTTACAAAAGGAAAAAAATAATCATGCGTGAAGCCTTTAATGGTGGTCTGGCTTCTTAGGTAGTGTTAGTAGTTATCCACCTGTCACCATGTGAGGGTTAAGCCTAGTTAATCAAGAGTGCACAACAGCTTGTTAGTTAAGTGTCTATATAAGTGCTGACATTAATTCTGTTTTTCCTCTCCTGTTTCCCCCAAGGTGGTGGTCAATGCCCTCGTGGGAGCCATCCCTTCCATCATGAACGTTCTGCTCGTCTGCCTCATCTTCTGGCTTATCTTTAGCATCATGGGAGTGAACCTGTTTGCTGGGAAGTTTGGGAAGTGCATTAATAAGACAGAAGGAGATATGCCTTTAGACTCTAAAATTATTAACAACATGAGTGACTGTATACTCTATAATGTGTCAGGCACGTTTTACTGGACAAAAGTTAAAGTTAACTTCGATAATGTTGGTGCTGGGTACCTGGCTCTGCTACAAGTGGTAAGTGTGACCACCAGAAACTAATGGGAAAATGGTGCTTGTTCCCATTGAAATCATCAGCTTAAAGACTCAAGTTAACCTCTATGCTTTTCTGGGATTTTCAGCCTTACCCATCAGGGGAATGCCTTTCGTCAAGTGTAAATGAGTCATATTTGGCTTATTAATTTGGCTTAGACATATTTATGGCAGCTTCTGGTTTTAATCTGAATTTCTGCTGCATCACTAATATAGTCCCCTGGGAGGTGATTGGACTCTTGAGGTGAATTAAAGACCACTTTGTCAATATTGTAATCCAGAGCAAAGTTCAGTTCCAGAAACAAAAAGTCATGGTCCAGGAAGGCTTGTTCATGCAGACAGAGTGCACTGGCCTTCCTGAACAGCCTGGGACTTCACTATACCCTGCTGGGAAAAAAATGAAGTTGCAGTGCCTTCAGTTACTCAGCTGAAGTTATTGCATAAAGCTGTAGTCACAGAGGAATCTCAATTTACAGTCCTCTGCTCACCTTCCATGGAGACGTTCAAGAAGGACACTGGTGCCTCTCATTCTGGTTCCTCACCTCAATTCCACCTGCTAAACATAATGAGTCAGATTGAACCTAACTATGAAACATGGTGGTGATCAGATTGCTGTAATGCCATACAGCCTGGTCTCTCTGGAAGGGTGGCGAGAGCATATCAGAGAAGAGACTTGAGGTTCAAAGGTGATGGCAATACTTGATCTATAAAGACAGAAGTAAGCCACTTTTACAATGTTTTTCGGCAGCAAATGTAAAACATGGATAAACAGGTTGTATGCGCTGAGATTTACTGTGTTGTGACACAGCACAACCTAATGGATAGAGCCACAGGAGACTCCGTCTTCTTGTCCAGGCTCTGCTGCTGGACTGCTGAGTGATTTTAGACTAATTGCTTTGTGTTTCAATTCCATGGGGCCCGCATGTAAAATAGTGGTAATGATACTTATTTCCATTGTTCCTAATTTGCTCTGAAGCCTAGTGATGACAAGGGCTGGATACGCACTAGGAGTGTTTGTTGTGTTGCATTTTATGTACGCAGAGTTAAACAAGTCCCTTGCTACATCCTTGGACTTTCTTGAAGTGCCTGTGATGGCATTCCTTGCTTCTGGGATAAAGACTTGCATTCTTGGAGCTTAATTCAGTGGTCACATATAGACATCCACCCTTCGCAATGAGTAGAGTACTGCCCTGGGCCCCCACCTGCTCTTCCAAGCAGGCATGTGCCACCCACACGTCCCCATCAGATCTGCCAGACCTTCTCCTTCCCATGATGCAAGTTTGCTTTCTCCCAGATCTTTTTTTCTCTGTCACAGATACATGAAATAGCTCCATGAGGTAGGTTTTCTTTCTTGTAGAAATGCTTATCCTTCTGTACTCTGTTCTTGGTACACATACACTTTAGTTTGTGATCTTCTGACCACTGTCCATCGAGTCTTTGCTTTCATACCCTCTGGAAAGCAGAAAGGTTAGAATGGCCACAACTACTTCTGGTTCTTTCCATGACATAAAGCTGAACTTGCTGAGAGCAAGAGCTTTTATCTTTTGCATGTAATTATGATATTCAGCTCACCCATGCAGGGTAGATTAATTCACTTTGAACGTCTTTAATTAGATTTTCCGTTCTATATAGCGCTTTCTTTGTCTTTTATTTAAACATCCAATCTAGCTGAGCAAATATTTCCAGTTTTAAAATATTGTGCCTTACCTGAAGCTTTTTATCTTCTCCATGACTGCATAAAAGATGCTTAGTTTGTTTGGTGAAAAAATGCCATCAGAGTAGTAGTTATTCCTTCACCATTTCTTCTATAAGACTCAAAGTTCACCTTTCTGAAAATCTGAAACTTTTCATAAGCTGGCATTGCCTAAGGAGTATCCTGAAGCAGTCTATTCTACTATTCTGCAGTATCAGTTCCTGGGCACTTGCCACTGGTGATACTGGTTGCGTTCAGCAGGTGGGACTGCCTTCTGTTAGGAACAGTGATGGCAGAAGAAACATAACTGGTCATAAGGTGGATCTTGGCACATGTATGAAGGGATGATTTAGTACTGCTGTTTTCCAGCTGAAAATGGACTTAATGACCCTGCAGGTTTCTTTCAGACCTATGATCCTGTATTGGATAGCAAAGAAGTAGGTTTTCCAGTTGCAGAAGTACAAAAGAGGTGCAGTAAATGTAGAGTCTGTGCAGGCTGGACAAACTGGTTAGGGCAGGAAATGAGGGAGCCCTAAAACCTTGCTCAGCTTCTATGGCAGGTGCTGGCTCCTTCTTCCAGGAGGAAGGGCAGGAGCCACATGCCATTAGGGGATTGATTTTAACTTTCATCCTGCACCTGGAGCTCTTACGTCTGCTGCTAGCGACAGTCTTAGGCAATAAAGTGTGAAGATGACAGCCACAGAGAAGGGACCCAAACATCTGGATCTCCTTTGCCAGACTCCAGCTGAGGAGTGTTGGTTACAGGTGCTCCTTGCCAAATATCCTCCGTATGGGGTCGCATTTCATGAGCAAACTACCGTAGGAATTGCAGGGGATCAGTTAACAGTCAGCTTTCCTAAAGAGACAGACACATCCAGGCATCTTTGCACACACTGAGACAGTGCGTAGCAATGATGAAATAAGCGTTTTGGTTACAATCCTCCAGGATCCAAAATATGAGCTTTTAAGTGGGACTTGTCTTTTGACTGTTGATATTTTCAGCTGCTGCAACACACTCTTTAAGTGACTCTAAAGTTACCATTGGATGCCTGAATGTGTCTGAAAATTCAAATGGAAATATGTAAAACAAATCTGTCAGTCTAACGTTCTGTCTTCACTTCTACAGCATCCTTGAAAGAAATGAGAAGTTGCTACTATGGAAACCTTAAGGCTTACTACTATCCAGAGGCAAACTTTCTGACAATGTAGTTGAGAACTGCGTGAAACTTTCCCCAAATATCCTTTCCTATTTTCCTACCTTGTTTAGGATCCATCCTGTTGTTCTGAAGATGCTACTTTGAATTAATGAGTCTGAGAAAACGTTCATGTGAAGTGGACAGTCAAGTTCCAAGCTTCTCCAGCTAACAAACAGGCTGTCTCAAAACAGATTACTAAAATAGGAGGTAGTCTCTGCTCACTCCACAAGCAAGAGAAATGCCTCATTCACAGGGAGGAAAAGACCTTCATTATCGCGACTTTTTAATTTGCAAGAAGGATGTTTCACTCTTCTGGGGATTTAACACCCTTAACACCCTAATCTATTAGGAAAAAATTATTGCTACAACCCAGTGCTTCAGTAATGCTTTTCCTATATTCCCAGAATTGCTTTGCAGATTGTAGCACCTATGTTCTATAAATCTGTATTTGAGCTAAACAAAGAAATATCTTAAATTTCCAGTAGGAGTTTTGCATTTCCCTTGCAGAATCCTTCCTTTCACGTTATGATCACCACAGATTTTTTTTGCAACGTATCTTGAAGTTTCAGCAACCTATTGAAGAACACCAAGAAAACAAGTGCTCTTTCATGCAGCATCTGGCTTGCTTGGAAAAGTTCTCCTTAGACAGGAAAAGACTTACATCTAATATGTCCTACAACTCTTTGTCACTCTGGGACTCCAGATAAGGAATGGGAAGATAACAGAAGCACTCCTAGACCAGTACAGCAATCAGGAGCTGTAGAGTTAAATCAACCCCTCATGCCAGGTTCGAAGTCATGACTGAGCTCGTAAATCAGCTACAAAATGGTCATGAGACAGCGGCGTGTGTCTAAAGTTACTGAGTTACATGATCTCTAGGCCTTCTGTAAACTGTAATACTGGATTTTACTTTCACGGTGGATGCAAAATCTGCAAAAAATCCATGCTTCTGAACAAACCATAAATTGGTGCGCCAGGGTAGATTTCTCCGTATGCCCAAAGATCAGGAGTAAGCAGTATTTCCATGAGGAATTCCTGGTGGAAATTCAAGGAGAGCAGAGGCAGTGCCCTTGGAGCCCGCATAGCCCACCACAGTGCAAACCTCTGGAATGCTCTGGTGGGTCCAGTGCTTGGGGGTGTCCTTGCCAGCAAATCTTCTTAATGCAAAATAAACATAGAACAAATGTTTGGTATAAAATTGCTATTATGATGAAGCTGAACAAACTGACAAATTCAACAGAAAAGCCAGCAGATAGTGAGTTATCCTAGCCAACTTAAATATATGTAGTTTGGCCGTACTGTTGGTGGCTGTGGTTTAGCTTTCAGAAGTTTCTCTTGCCAATAGTAAAGCTTAAAGAAGCATTTCAGAAATGCGAAGACCAGTATTTCTGCTGTCAGAAGCAGACATTTTTATTGCACTATTGCAGTCCTTTTCTAGACACACACACCCCTTGCAGATTTAATGCCTTGTTTTATTTTAAGGCACCATTTGGTTATACAATAAATGGTTTGAGGGCAGCTAGTGCCATCCCACCTATCCTCCTCCCCACTAATTTACTGCATTGCAACTCTAACCACCAGGCAAATAACAAAATGTAATCCCATCCCAAGATGAGTTTATCGGTAGATAATCTCATCACATGACAGTTTCAGTAGAAAATGGTGTTTCTCTGGATAGCTTCCAGGCAGGATAATATCACAAACACTCCCATGAAGATATTGTCACTTCCTTATCCAGAGTGTAAGTGGTTACTAATTCCAGATAAATAATTTCTTTCCCCAGTGTTATATTTCTTCCATTCTCGGTATCTTTTACCCTCTGCAGATGAAGTGTCTAGGGAAGCTTCCCAGAAGCCTTATGGATTTTTAATTCTCTTACTTCTGGACAACTGGGAAAAACAGAAAATCACAGTACTTCATTCTCTTAATATTTATTTTTGTCAGATCACTTCATCGTCTGTTATCACTATAAACCACTGCGCCTTGCAGTAGAGTCTCTCGTGTCTGTGGTACACATCGAGGGGTAAAATAGCTACTCAAGAGAAAAGATTTCCTCCCAAGTGGGAGAAAAGTACAGGCTAAGATCATATCATTTTGTGCCACAGGGAAAGGATTTCTTGTTTCATCCTGTCCACCCTTCTTGAACGGCACTTTGAGCTGGAAGCTGCAAGCAACTGTAATGACACTAGAAAATCTTTCATCAGATTAGAAAGAGAAGAGCAAAAAAGGAAAATATTAGAACAGTTAAGGAGGATCAGCATGACAGGTTCAAATAATTATTTGTTTCAATAAAACTGCTGATTATTCCTGTAAACACTTTACATCCAAAGTGTTTTTTAACACAGTACCATGGAATAGATTTTCCAAAGGGTTCTGATTTGGGGGATTTAATCTCTTTCAACCAATAGATAAAAATGAATGTAACCTTTCAAACATTATTTTATATATACTTTCATGAGAAATATGGTTGACCTCTTGTACAACATTTTCCTTTGGCTCAGCAGCCTTCAGAGGGAAATGGGAAGGCAGTGTAACCTCCAGGATTTAATTTAATAATAGAGAGTGTATAATGGAGCATTTCTAAAACCGCTGGATCTACCTAGCTCAACACAAATGCCTGGGTTTCTCCTGGGAACCACTGGCCAAGTTCCTGTTAGCGTTATCTGGAATTGTGTGCCTACACACCAGGAGAAAATTCAACCTAAGTGTCAGTAGGATGCAAAAAAATATTGGGCATGGATCTTTCATGCATGCTAGTATAAATCTGTTTAAATAAATAAATCTAAAAATGCCTCATTACCTGCTCACACTGATTTTAAATCCAGTGAAAGTCTAAACAGGTCAGAAGTCAAATGAGAAACAATCCCGGAGAACTAAAAAAAGTCAATGTGGCTTAGGCCAGAGTCAGACCTAATGCCAGGCATGTTTGGCATCAGGCTGTGTCTAATTAAGAGGTATATATTGAGAGCAAAGAGTCATGTTTTTGCTACAGAATGGTAAAAATCACTTCTACATGTTTCTCCTAGGAGAGTTGTGACTGCCCTTTCTCCATTGCAGGTTCCAGAAAGAGGCACTGACTTCTGTGGAATCCCTCCTTGTTTAAACAATTAAGAAAAAAAAAAAGTAAAATCTTTTAAAAATTAAAAAAAAAAAAATCTGAACAGTAAAGCAGATTGAATTTCCAGGGCCAGGCTCACAGCAGGTGTCGATTGCCTTTGCGCCTTTCAAGTCAGCTGTGATTTATGTGACTCCCTGGGCTTTAACACTGCCTTGATTTACCCTGTTTTAAAAAAGGGCAGAATCCAAGCTTCAGTGGGATCCTACAACGTAGTCACTGCCCATCAGTCTGAACAAGCAATATGGATGGGATCCAGCTCACCTGGTCCGAGACTTGTGCAGGACAGCACTCTGAGTTGTCCTGTGTAGCCATATCTCTTCATTACTTGAAATTCTTAAGGTCAAAGCTTCCAAAGATTTAATTGCCATGTTTTCTCTCCTTTTTAAAATCTTTTTTAAAAACCTCTGTTTTATCACTGAAAGTGCAGAAAATCAGAAAACGTGAATGAGAGAATCCAGGAGAAAACCATTCTGTAATGATTTTAAATATCTAAATGAACATGAATTCATAGATACATATTGCTTTAAAAGAGAGGCAATTCATTAACTGTGAAAAACACGTTCAACATTGCATTTTTGAAAACTCATCACGGAGATTATATCATTTCAAGATATACTTATTTAATATGCTTAATTATATATTTTGGGGGTTTTTTTTCAGGCCACATTTAAAGGTTGGATGGATATTATGTATGCAGCAGTGGATTCACGAGAGGTAGGTCACTACAAGGAAATGAATCACTTCCTTTTCCATTGACTTTTGCAGCATGCGTGATGTTTAACAACAAAAAAAATACACAGAGGTTGCCAGTCCTTGTCTTACCCTGGTTGAGACAGTTGCAGACCTTCATTTTTTGCAGCTGCTACTGAAGCATCACGATCCTGAGATTAAAACAAATGTAGCCCTCAGTTCCACATGACTGATTTATCTATTGGTATTGCAAAACTCCCAGCACAGAGAGGCACCTCCAGGGTGAGACTGAGTCTACCGAAACCCTAAATTGTCCTCTCTGTTTCTTCCACTCTCCCTGTTGACTCCCGTGTTTTCCAAGGCTCTAACTTCTGTTAACAGAACCTCTCCAAAAGCACTGGGATAAATTACATTCCCCTGTAACCGACATACTCAACCCTCCCTGTATCTTCACCTTGATCAAGTTTCTCTGCAACCAGCAGCTCCATCCAAGAAGGGCTGGGAGGTCTCCTGCCAGGGAAAGAGGCTGGTGTGAGCTTCCAGCTCTGGCTTGAGATGTGCTGGAGCTCTGAGTGCTGGGGACTGCCCAGTTCTTACCTGCATCCTGTTCAGCTTTCAGGTTTCCTAAAAAGAAAAAAAAAAAAAAAAGGCATTTCCCTTGCTACATCACATGTGGTTTGTTTATTTTTTATGGAAGGACCTGTTGTCTCCTTTCCCTCTTTTAATAATATTAAAGAAACAAGATTACACTTACTGTTAATTTTTGAGGTAGTTATCTGGTACTGGGAATTTGACAGGCTGAATTGAGTAAAAGGGAGTCGAGCCCTAAATGGAGGAATAAGTGGTGGAAAAGCCTCATGGCATCATAGAGGCAGAGTATTACCTTTGCATAACATAGCTCATGATGTTGATTTATTCTTGTACTACATGTACACGTGTGTGTATCCTCCCTTCTGCTGAATGAAACACATGTGAGAAAATACGGCATTTAGGGAAATGCAAGCTTCTGGCTTCTTGATTAGATACCTGGAGCTGATGGGGCAAACCTGAGCATTTTTGCCAAATGTAGTACACGTGATTTGAGGCTATCAGACTGCGTTGCTCAGTTCTTCAGCAAGAGAACTTATTCATTTTCACCCCTCATAAATGAAAAATTGTACTTCTAAATACAGTGTTCTTCAGTAGCATTTAATTATACTTTTGCTTTTTATAAGTAACATTAGTTCATATAAGATTGGGGATAATCAGAAAATTGATTCTTTTCCCCTTCTGGGTTCAGACTGAGAACATTTTATAGGATTTATTCTGAAGTTGCGCTTTCTGGAGCAGTGTGATCACTATGGCAGTGTTATGAAATGTAGCTGAAATGACCGTGGCATTGCAGATGCCAGTAGAATAATAGAATCATTTAGGTTGGAAAAGACTTTAAGATCATCGAGCCCAACCATAAACATAACACTGCCAAGTCCACCACAAAACCACGTCCCTATGCACCACATCTACAGGTCTTTTAAATACCTTCAGGAATGGCAACTCAACCACTTCCCTGGGCAGCCTTTTCCAATGCTTGACAACCCTTTCAGTGAGGAAATTTTTCCTAATATCCAAACTAAACCTTCCCTGGTGCAAGATTGTCTGATCATGATCAAGCAAACACTTTCTAGACACAGTCCTTATTATTCTCTGAACTGCTATCCTTCCCCCTAAATCTTCATTAATTTAAATTTGCTTGTTTGACCATTTTTTAATATTTTAAAAATATTATTATTAATTCTCATACTAGAACAATTACACATAATAAGATAGTAAACTTCAAACAGAGACCGAGGAGCGCTGACTCTGCTAGTGGGAGTTACACTGTTTTTCCTGTTTCATAATCTCTACTGCCAATGGACAGTTTTCTTTTTAACTGCATTAATATTTTGATATGTGCAGAAATGGTGTCATTTTCACATTTTCCCTTTTCCCTTTGCAGTGTGAGGAGCAGCCTGAATGGGAATGTAATTTGTACATGTACCTGTACTTTGTGATTTTCATCATCTTCGGGTCTTTCTTCACATTGAACCTCTTCATTGGTGTCATCATTGACAATTTTAACCAACAAAAGAAAAAGATAAGTACTGCATATGCTACACATCACCTTGTGATTGCTGCAGAGACCAGGGCAAGGGATAGATTTAAAAGCAGTGCTTTTGCCACATTAGCCTCGAGATTAGCATTGACAGAACAGCCGCAGAAACCACTTTTACAAAAGCACCGCTGTAGCAGCCCCTAATGTCCCCATAGGATGAGCATCCTGAAAATACAGGCTGGGGGATTATATTCCCCACAGGAAGCAGTGAAGCAGCTCCATGCGGACGGGATCCCTGGCACAAACTCTGCCACAGGGGCACAGACCACCCTGGTGTCCCCCGTGCACAAACAGTGCAACCTGTTCTCCTCAACCCATCGCCTCCTTGCCCCAAGGTCCAGCCAGGGTCAGGGAGGAGCAGCATGGCCTGAGAGCTGTGTTTCTCACTGCTTTGTAGGGTCTAAACAAAGGGCTGAGGTTTTTATATTTTCTCCTCTCGCCCTGGACCTACCTCGAGTGCAGACAGAATCGAAGTCTTGCTCCTCCTTGGTTGCCCACACTGCTCTGTCGCTTGCCCTTTGCCTCCATGCGATAAGCAGCTCCTTGCACTGCATCTCATCAAGCCCTTCTTAGGTATTTTGATGAAAGCTACATGAAAAGGGAAATAAAATAGAAGAAGATGCAGACCTGAACTGGTTTTTTTCATCAAAAGTAATTTTTTTTCATCAAAAGTAATAGCTTTGTTCTCACCCTATACTTAGGTGGCCAGGACATCTTTATGACAGAAGAACAGAAAAAGTATTATAATGCAATGAAAAAACTAGGATCTAAGAAACCTCAAAAGCCAATCCCAAGGCCACTGGTAAGGATGGCATAATTCGGTTGAACTTTGTGTAATAGCTGAACATTTAATAAAATAAATGCAATTCAACTTCCCGGTGTAGGAAGGCTGATCACTCCCAGATGAAAGTCACTTAGTATTTACATGTTTTGATTTTGGACAATATTTGCAAGTCCAGTGACCTGTGGTACAAAATTCCCACTGTTCTGCAATATTGACTAAAAGTCCAATTTACATATGCATTTACATAAGCCAGTGGCCACATGCCTGTATTGAATGAAGTCATGGCCCCAGTCCAGGGTCTTTTTTCAGTAGTTTCAAGAAGCATTAGGAGTAAATGGGTTTGAAAACTATCATACAACCATTTGTCATCATCTTTAAGTTCATGAAGTTCCAGTCAGAAACAGTATATTGTCTATTTTCCTCTACTTTCTGATCAATCAGGAGACAATGATGTCATCATTTTGGCATGGTTCAAATTTCCTAACTAAATCTTCTCCTTTCCTCCAGAACAAATACCAAGGTTTTATTTTCGATGTCGTCTCAAAACAAGCCTTTGATGTCTCTATCATGATTCTCATCTGCCTTAACATGGTTACCATGATGGTGGAAACGGATGACCAAAGTCAAGAAAAAGTGAACATCCTCCATAAAATCAACATGCTTTTTGTTGCCATCTTCACTGGGGAGTGCATTATCAAAATGCTGGCTTTGCGACACTACTACTTCACCAATGGCTGGAACATATTTGACTTTGTCGTCGTGATTCTGTCTATCGTAGGTAGGTGAACCTGGATTTTCACCCAAACTCCAAAGTTAAAAAGGCAGACATGAAATTAATGAGACAAAGTTAAAGGCTTTGTGCAATAATATACACTTTCAACTCAGAGAATTGGATCCTAAGCATATTTTTTTAATATGTAATGATAATATAACATAATACTACCAAACAATAACTTGTGTGATCAGCATAATTATGTAGTTTATCATACCACAGTATTGGTTTTAATATACGCTTAACAGTTCGTGGTGATAAAACATGGTCCAGAACTGGCACTATACACTTTACCCTGGTTCTGTGTAACAGCCAAGACAGAGAAGTAAAAAAGTCACATGAAAAGGGCACATGTGAATTGCTATTGCTTTACTATTTCCTTTTTATTACAACAGTATGAAATAGTCCTTCAGGGCAGGTTTGGGCAGGTGCAGTGAGTCTGGCTGTTCTCAGCCCTGTTGTCACTAGAGCTCCACACCCTCATATCCCTCCACACCTTCATGATCAACTGATCCAGTGAGCAGAAGGAACTCAGAAATTCAGCTCTTCCAAAAAAAATTTCCATTTTGAAGGAGGGAATAGGTGAATGAAAAAGTGTCATGTTATGAAAACAGAGCCATCTTCTCATTCACTGATGCTCCTGTTGCTCTAAACTCTCTCTGGTGGACTGGGTAACCTGCAAGATCCCAGTGCAGGAGATCTCTGGTGCCCAGAGAGCAGCCGGTGTTTTGGGGGCCTTGGACCACCTGTGTTTCACAGATTTGGGTCACTCAGGGAACATCACTACCATGCAGCTGTCATCAGAGCCTTGATGCTGGATGCTCTGGGTATGCCCATAGCAGCCAGTTAACCACAGCAGTCACGTTGGTCATAGTGCTGCCCCGTGATCAACCAGGTCATTCCAGTGTCGGAAGACTCGGGCCATGCCAGTGAACCCTCTCCCAGGCTGGGCTGGGAGACACGAGCTCAGCACAGCTCAGTGCAGCCAGGGACTGTTGGCATCAGACAATCTGGACCAAGCTGCTGTGTTTCTGCAGGAAAAGTTTAGCCAGAGGGATACAAGCGCATTTCCTTACTAGTACAATCTTAGCCCTTAGTTCCTTCCCAGCCCATCAGGGAAACTGGAAAAATTAATAAGCAAACAAGCAACCAAGTTGATTTCCAGTAGAAACCTGCACTGTTCTGGTGGCGGCTCAGCAAACAGGCCCAGCACACCAGCATTTCAGTCAGCTGACTCGTTAACAGTTTACAGACAAAAATATTGTTGTATCAGAAATTCTGACCAGCTTCACTCAGGATAAATTTCTCAGGTGGGTCGTGGCCCAAAGCTGCAGATATCTGTGTCCTATCTGAGTTGATCCTGGTTTCTCATTCCCAATAGACAAGCTTTCCCTTAATAAAACTGCCGCTACCATTGACACCTTTGCTCATAGTCTCAACAAAGTTTGAATGTTTTAAATGGGCATGAAAACATTAAAGACAATGCCATTCCCTTTACTGTGGATCTTCCAATCTGAGGAACTTTTCATTGATTTTGTCCATAATCCTGATTGATTGCTTTAAAGGGAAGCCTGGGATTATTTCCCATGTACTAACTCGCTGTTTGTCTCTTTCCTTTTCCAGGCACCGTACTTTCTGACATCATACAGAAATATTTCTTCTCTCCCACACTCTTCAGAGTCATTCGCTTGGCTCGGATTGGCCGGATCCTAAGACTCATCCGGGGAGCCAAAGGAATTCGAACTCTCCTGTTTGCCTTAATGATGTCTCTACCTGCTCTATTCAACATTGGCCTCTTGCTTTTTCTGGTCATGTTCATTTATGCCATTTTTGGCATGGCTAACTTTGCCTATGTTAAGAAGGAGCATGGGATTGATGACATGTTCAACTTCCAGACCTTTGCTAACAGCATGCTCTGTCTTTTCCAAATCACAACGTCAGCTGGCTGGGATGGTCTTCTCAACCCTATTTTAAACACTGGACCACCGTATTGCGACCCAAACCTTCCGAATGCAAATGGTTCAAAGGGAGACTGCGGAAGCCCTGCTGTAGGGATTTTATTCTTTGTTACTTATATCATTATATCATTTCTCATTGTTGTAAACATGTATATAGCCATTATTTTAGAGAACTTCAGTGTAGCCACTGAGGAAAGTACAGAGCCTCTAAGCGAGGATGATTTTGATATGTTCTATGAAATCTGGGAGAAGTTTGACCCTGAAGCCACTCAGTTTATTGAGTATTCTGCACTTTCAGACTTTGCAGACGCGCTGTCAGAACCTTTGCGCATAGCGAAACCAAACAAAATCAAACTCATAGCAATGGACTTGCCCATGGTCAGTGGAGATAGGATCCATTGCTTGGATATTTTGTTTGCTTTTACAAAAAGGGTGCTAGGAGAATCCGGAGAGATGGATGCCCTTAAAATACAGATGGAAGAAAAGTTCATGGCAGCAAATCCATCCAAAATCTCTTACGAACCAATTACAACCACTCTCAGACGGAAACAAGAAGAGGTCTCCGCCATCGTCATCCAGCGGGCCTACAGGAGACATTTGTTTCGGCGCTCCATGAAGCAAGCATCTTACCTGTACCGGCACAGAACTTTTGACGGCAGCATCCTCGAGGATGATGCACCCGAGAAGGAGGGTCTTATTGCGTTCATGATGAACGAAAACTACGGCAGGCCAATAGACAAATCAGAAACTCTGTCCTCCACATCTTTCCCTCCATCCTACGACAGCGTCACCAGAGGTACGAGTGATAATCTCCAGCTGAAGATGACGGACTCGAGCAAAAGCGATGAGGCTATAGATTGTCTTCTCTCACCAGACAAGGATAAAGAATCAATTGTTTAAATGTTTGTTTAGAATGCTTTAAAATATTGTTTACAGAATGTAATGCTGTAACTACACAAGGATTGAAGCAGCCTTCTTATTAAAAATTAGTTGCAAAAGAAACAATGGAGTTTTTACCCTTAACTACAGGAGTCTAATAAGACATATAACCTTTGACCCTGCTCTTTTTGACTTGGCTCAATATTTATATTTATATATGCACAGGAAGAATCTTCGCAGGGTCATAGCTGTTATATCAATGGTGTGAATAAGAATATGCTAGACTGTAAAACAGTAAACACAGTGTATATCTATCCACAGATAAAGCCTGGCTGTATACATTCATTTAAGGTCTTACTCATATTAGTGTGTTTACTTATGGCGATGTATGACCTTGCATTCTAAAAAGAAAAAAAAAATATCACAGCTGCTGTAGCAAAATGTAACACTTACTGTATATGTTGTGAATGGTCTTTCATAAATTTATTATATTTGATATTTTTTTACTTAAAAAAAAAAAAATGTCTCTTTTTCCATGGAGATTAATGATCCTTACACTCTTCATGATGAACTCTGAGTCAAGGTAATAGGAACTTGTGGAAACCCCATCGTTTGAAGAGGAAAGTTGTTGCAAAGTAAACTACCAAATTAGCAACATTTTAACTGTTTATATATGCTAAGCCCTCCCTCTTGGGACTTGCAACTGCTCATCAGCAGAAATACAAAAAAACAGAGAAGGAAATGATGTCAAAATAATGAGAGAAATGGCTTGTTCTATCCTTCAGGAAACTAGACAGTAATGGATTCTGTTTGTAAAACTGTTAATAAAAGCACTAATTTTTTAGTATGTTTCAAGAATCTGCTTTGAATACCGCAAACTCGCCATAGAAGTAGTGCATCACATTTGTGTGTAGTGCTCCAAAGCACCATCTATGCTGGCAAAGTTTCTGTTAAGGTAGTGGGATAGGTTACGTTTTCCCCAGGAACACTGAGCTAAGCAGCCTTATTGGAAACTCTGTGCATCAACATTACTCCAAAACCACTACTACTACTATGAATAAAAACAATGCCAATTGGACCGTGCAGAACGGCTGCGGCAGTGTGTTCAGGAAGGTGGGAGGGGAATTGCCTCTGGATCTGTATGTAAATTTTGAGATTTTGAATCCTTTCTACTCAGTGTCCATCTTTCATTTTCTCAGATGGTACAGTTAGATTACTGGGGAAGGACAAGAAATACTGGAACCCATAAAAAGAATCTACTAGAAAATAGATATAGCCTCATTCCTGTAGGCAAAGTAATAGTTGCAGTTGATGTGTCCATCAGCTTCAGGCCAAAGAAATGACAATGGGGTGAAAGGTGGATGTGTGGCTGTAGAAAAGTATTAGAGGTTTTACGTGCTAACATAGATTATTATTTATTATTAAACTTTCAGCCTCGATAGAATGTGAGAAAGTATTTATGGAATATAGAGACAAGTCCATCATTCAAACAAGTTCTTTCTTTTTCACCTTCAGACTGATTGTACTTGGGTTTGGTTGGATTTCATGGAAAATCTTGAGATTTCTGTAACGAGCCATTGCACTTTAAGGAAGAGTAATTGTGCTTTTCACCTTGGAGAAGCAAAGATACCAAGAATGTATTTAAGGTGTATTGTCATTGACATTTAGTTACGTCCCAGGTTGTAAAGGAGTCAAAATCCACATGGGGTTGGCAACAAGAATTAAAGCAACATGTTACAGTCAAGTTTATCTACGGCCATTGTTATCTGTCCTCTAAACAAGTCAGAATATGTAAAGACAACATGTCAAAAGGATGACAATGTATCTGTGTAAATAATATATATTCTCTCCATTCATTGAGAGGTGTCTCAGGCATTCACTTGAGAGTGGTCTATCGGTTAATTCAGAGGATTTGCCATCAGGATTCCTGGGGTCTATTCCTGATTCTTACTACATGATTTTTAGGCAAATAATTTAACCTATCTGTGCCTCAGTTTACCCATCTGTAAAATGGGGATAATAATACTTACCTACCTCACAGGGGTGTTGTAAGACTTTCTGGTTGCAAAGTGCTATAAGGGAATGAAACGTACTATATAAGTATTATTATAATCATGCTCTCTTGCCCTTTTAACCACATGTCTATGGTGTATAACATAGGGCTGTTCCTCTGGGCATTTTGTTGCCTTTAAATCTTGTATGTAATTAGATTCTAACCTAAGGGAACTACTCTTCGTTCCTTAAAGTGAATACACTCTTTATTCTTTCCTCCCTCCCCACTCCTAACCCCCCGCCCCCTCCCAAAAAAACAAAATTGCTCAAGGCTTCTCAAATTAGGGAAACTTTATACAGATTCCCTGTGTATTTATGCTGTAATGTTATTCTAACTGTACATATCACCCAGAAAGAGTATGCGATTTTTATATTTATATGCATATATATATACACACACATACGTATATCTATACATATATATGTATCTTGTGAGTTTATAGAGTGGCTGACACTCAGAGGACACGACTTACTGATTAAAATGTTTTCTTCTCAATGGGATTTATTGATCATTAGCAACGAGCTGCTGCCTATAATGAAATCGTTTAATTAGAAAATAGTACATTCATTACTTGCTGAACAAGCATTTATTGGCTGACAACTGGTAAAATTATTTTCCTTTCAAAGCTTTAGAATAAAAAAGAGGGGAAAAATACTAAGAAAAAAGGAGCATTTCTTACATGATTTTTTCACGTACAATGTAAACTGTTGAAAACCCAAGGAAAAAACCAGTCTGTACTCAGCAGTGCGGTGTTGGTCACGCTGTTTCAAAAATATTTTAATTATTTGCAACTTGTATTAGAAAATATTCAACTGATATTATTATTAAGAATCAGGCCCAGTAATGAACAGGATGTAATGGGACTATTAGCTGGTCACTGATTATATTAGAGAAGAGCTCTTCCTCTGGTCATTTCACCCTTGTGTTGAATATTTTATTGTCATTGCTGTGAGACCCTACAGTACTGATGCAATTACAAATGGTTCTGTCTTCTACCCAAAACCTGTAAAAAAAACATAATGCAAAAAAATCTGAAAGAGGGTCTTAACTATAGATGTTTACAGTGCAACTTTCGAAAACTGAATTGTAAATTACTTTCAAAACCTTTGTAACTGGAAGGTTGGTTTTCTATTGTTTTGTGGCACATTTCTTTAGAGCTGAAGAGGGAATGGTATCTTTGTACGGTATGCAGAACACCCCTCAAAAACTTCAAATAACCTCACTTGCAGATCTTTATTAATGGAGATGCCAATCCGAATCTAACAATGATACAACCTCCCGGTGCAGTGATTTAGCTAAAGACACTAACTCAATAGTTGGCCCACACTGTCTATAAGCATGGTGAGTGCTACCATTTTTTCTGTTGATTTGTTCAATAAAGGCTACCACATGAATCACTCAAGCTATGAAAAGAGCAAGGAAAATATCAGCCAATATCATAGGACATATTAAGCTGTTTGTACCTGGAAAAAATCAAGTTTATTATGTTTCTTTATTAAATAAATAAGGATAACAAATATTTCCTGTGCCTTTTTTTTTTTTTTTTGTTATTTTATCAAAATTTATGTTATTATTTCTCTGACTCTTTTTCAGCACATTTGTTTGGGAAATGCATGGTGACTTTTGTTAGAAGGCTTGTCGATGAAAACCCCTCCAGTTCATCTTGCATTGTAAGGCTAACTACAGGTCATTAAAGGCTTGAGCCAAAGCTTGTGGAAATCAATAGAGAATTTCTGGGTACTTCAGACCCAAAAGCTTCTCTTCAAAGAGAGTAATTTATAGGATGAGCCCAGCATTGATATTTTGCCCCATCCTGCCCAGTTGAATTAGCTAGAGGAGGAAGGGGTTTACTGGAAACATGGGATCCCACCTGGAGATTAAAAAAAAATATATATAAATAAGATTTTCTTAATGCTAATATGGATGTCTTTCCAGTTTAATTATACTGATTTGCATTTTGGTTATTATTATGTTAGTTATATGTAAAAATTTGTACTAAACAAAGAGTGACATCCTTCCCAATGCATGCATGCCTTAATCCTGGAAGGAGCTTCAGAAGGGACACAGATGTCCCTTGGTTGTTATCAGCATTGATTGAATCAGCCTTATATTCGCCCAGGCTAGCACCAATTTGGTTACCCTGTTTCAGTGCTCTAATTTCTATTTAAACACGGCAGGTTCCTAATCATATTAAAACAAAACAAAATTGAGGTGGCTTAAACGGCAATGAAAAAGTCCACTCAGTCCTTTGAATTAGTTTAATAAAATCACTTTATAATCATGTTTTACATTAACCTGGGGCAGTCTAACTTGTGGAAAAGACTTTTCTTAAAATAAACTTTTGCTAAAATGTGTCATATAATAATATGACTTCTGAGTAATTGTGTATATAGAACAAGTCTGTCTGAAAAATTTTCAGCAAGATATTTTTGGTTGGAAGGAACAGTTTGCTGAAATGAGAACACTCTGTGGAGACATGTCAGGTTAGTTAAGGAAATTCCTGGTTAGAATTTGTGGTCAAAATTCCCATGGGAAGGAAATTGAGGGTCATAATCCCTACTATGAAAATTTCCATGCCTGGATTTTTACCAGAACCACCTAACTCCTATACATGTGTTCCCATCACTGCTTTGGGTTACAGGACTCTCTTTATTTTCATGCAGATCTTGGGGGAGTTTCTAAAGGCTTTCAGATTTTCCATTTTTCAGGATGAAATTTTTAAAAAAATTTGCCAAAGGGATTTCTTGTTTTCCAACCCTAGCAAGGAATGTGGAGGACTGGCTCCTCAGTAAATGCAAATTTTTATAGGGTTTGGTTTTTTTTAAATCAGTCAAATTACGTTGATTTTACAAAGCTGCAGATCTATTAAATCAAGCCTGTGTGAATCTGTGAGATCGGAGTCAGGGCCTGCAATCTCCAGATGCACCCTGAGATTTTTTAGTGGTTTCAGTTCCTTCTTACTTTTGATGTGGATTGTCTTACTATATACCAAGATCATTTTGGAAACAAGTCTGCGTTAACAGCAGCACAGGCAAACTTAGGCAGTTTTCTTAGAAAAAGCCACACATCAGCAGCTTGCTTTAGATTTAAAGAGAATTTTTATAGTCATCAAGAGTTGCTGTAGGAAGAGATGAAATAAAAAATAAATGCTTTGCAGCGTGAAGCCTCCACTGGGCTCTAGTATTAAAGGACGCCCATGTAGGATGACAGTAAGTGTCGTGTTTCTGACAACAGCACTGCATTTTTCTGCTCTGTGCCGGGGTGCTGAGACAAGAGCAGAACTGGATTTAAAACAAGAGGAAAGAGACGGGAGCACAGCACAAAAAAAGAATACCAAACGCCTGCGAAACGGCTGCTTCTTCATGTCAATTCTCCCAGCGAGCTGTGAAAGACTGGCCGTGCCGGGTGAAGAACAAACATGGAAATCCTTCTGAGTGTTTACATATTACAAAGAAATAGCAGCCGTGTCAAAGGGAAAGCATGTGAAAGCAAATAGTCTAAGGGGAATAGCTATTGGCAGCGAGCGAAAAAATGCTTCGGAGTCAAACGTCACCGATAACCCCACGAGGGCTGGAGGTGTTGGGCCGCAGTGTGGGCATGGGTTTGTCAGCACCTCCGCCTGAGCTATTTTAGCCAGCTGACAAACAGGACTCTGAGCAGCTCCTGGCCGGCGTGCTTTTGCCGCAGCAAAGTTTCTGAGACCGCTGCTGCAGTTGTTGTCCCTGGGGCCTCATTGGTTTACGTTGGGTAGTGAGTCCTGGCCAGGCCAGGGCATCAGGGGGGTCTTTTTTCCCCTAGAAAAGAACTGTATTGAATACTGCACAGTCCCACAAACCACCATCCAGTGCTCAAATATCACCAGAGGGACTTAAAAACTGAGATTTTATTTCAAAATTAATGTCTCGGGGTGTGTGTGTAGTATTATTACTATTACTATTACTATTACTATTATTATTATTATTATTTTCTTTTTAATTCCCCAAAACTTCAAGGGTACATCCCGGTGATATTTTCAAGCTTTTTGATTTTCTAACAACTACGTTAGGAAAAAAACTGGGGCTTTAAGAGAAAAAGACCAAAAACTGAGACAGTTAGGATAACACCATGCAAAGTGGTCCTAAAAGGAGTTAAAATGTGGTTCTTTGCTGAAAGGTAACTTGAACTATGTACCTGTACTTTAAAACATCTGTGTTTTCTGTGAAATCCGTTACTCTAAAGCCAAAGGGAATTTAGCAATTGCCCTTAGGGGAGCCAGGTTTCCAACCCTTTTTTTCATATAGACTGTCCCAGTGGCTCACATTTGTCTTAACTTTTAATCTTCCCAAGCCTGCAGACCAAGCACAAATAAAATAATTTTCATTTTTTAGCTCAAGCACAAGCTGTGCAGGTGAATTTCTACAGAGGATACAAACCTGGAGTCATGGGACCCCATGCAACATAGGACAATTCAGCCCTTGGTGACACCTTGGAGTGTAAAGGAATTTTTGGCTTTTTTGAGGACCAGCTAAGTCCTACTAGGAGGAGACCAGGAGCATGGTTTGTCTCGGTGATGTCTGAGTAGGAGAAAAGCTCACTGCATCATGCAGGGCTGGCTTTTTAGCAAATATTTGTGCAACTGCAGCCCAGGCACGAGGAAAAGTTGACCATAAGCCCAAAGCTGTCTCCTTTATACAGGCCCTTTTCTAGACAAAACCACATGGAGATCTGTTGACATCCTTTCTTTGCAGGATCTGCAGACCGGCGTAACTGCAGGTGCTTCTCTGAATCTGCCTCCAGCGGACATGGAAATGCTGCAGGCTGAGCTAAAAAGCTTCAGGTTAGGCAAAGCTTGCATTCACGCTTGGGGCTCAAGAGCAGGTACTTTTCCAAGAAGCCCTACACCGTCCGACACATCCCCATGTCTGCTCTGCACCTTTGTCTCATGGAGGATGCTCTCCATCCTGCAGCTGTTTCCCAGTTTGCACCTGAGTGGGACAAGGTCTGCGGGGAGGGATAAATCCCTAGCGCACCTCTTGGGTTGCTTTCCTTCACAGACTGGCGCGAAGAGCTGCATTTTCTCACAGCAGAGCATGGCAATGCTTGGAAGGCACACCTACTATTTCTGAAAGGTGTTTTGTTGATCTTGAAGGAATTCAATATTCTTTTTTTTACTGAGTTGAAGACTGCAGACCACAACTTGCAGTCACAGCCATGTTAAACCTTAAAAAGGAGTGGACATCACTTCCACCTGTGATTGCCTTACCCCAGAGGTCAAGCAAAGCAGAGAAAGAGCTAGGCAGCTTTAAACAAGCTCCTTTCTCCTATTATGGGAGTAGGGACTGAAAGGGTACTCTGGGGCTTAGCTGCATTTGTTGTGGGGTCTGGAGCTGGTGTGAGGTTTCCTGGAAAGACTTTGGGGGAAGCAGAAGAGGAGAAGGTCCTCCTGAGCCTGTGACAAAGTGAGGGGCTGAGGTTTGAAGGTGGGTTGCTCTGGATGTTGCAGGAGGAGGTTCGTAGCTGTGACAAGTGCTTTAGCAGCTCTGTGCTGAGGTGCTGCAGATGTGCAGGGTCTTCTCTAAAGCCTGTGGTTGATATGAAGATAGCTGTTTCCCTTGCGTGGTAGGAGAAGGGAGCCCCTTACCCAGACGGGGAAGATTGATGGTGGTATCAGCCCTCAAAGGAGGCAGGTGCCTCTGAGGATCTGTCTGGCTGTCCGTGGAGACAAGCTACGAGCTCACAGGGTCCATGTGCATCTGCCTGTGTCTCTCCCCCTGGCCTGTTTCAGTCTGGTTTGATGGAGGGGTGGGAGTCTCAAAAATAATTTAATTCCTACAAGTTTTGTGAAAATAAGCAGCTGGGGAGATGTCCACTGTGAGGCTTCAGCAAGCAGGAAAGGTTGTAAAAAGAGCTCAGGTCTTAAGAAAAGACAAAACATTTTCATAGAGATGACAGATCTTGTAAATGCCTCAGTTTGTAAGGGGAACAATTCATTTGCACTTGCTTTACCACCAGGGACCACCAATTCCATGGCATGAAACACAGGAAATCAGATGTTGTTAGTTCTGGTGCCTTGAGATTTGTTTGGATTGCCTTCACTGTCAAATGGGAAGATGCTTGAGACAGAAGTTGTTGTACTTTTTGTTTTCTGTGAGGATCTGGGACGATGGCTATGCACTTTAGAAGTAAGATCAGCCCTGTACCTCTCTCCCTAGGCGCACTTCTCTGAAGTGTTTCTCATCAAAAGTTTGAGGAGTTGAGAAATGGGGAGAAGCAAGGTGAGGGGTAAGAGTATACAAGTACCTCGATTTGCTTTGGTACGAGCAGTTATTGAATAGTGTGGTAGGTGGGTGAGGGGGTAAACTCAGTGGTGATGACATCGGCATAAATTGCTTGCAATAGGCAACGCTCATCTCAGTAGCATCAGCAGTGATGCAGACTTGTAAGCAGCTCAGGGTTGCATGCAGTGCCGCGACGGAAGCCTCTGTGTGTGTGCAGCACGGATAACTGCTTATCTGCATGGCCGGTGCTCCAGTGTTCATTTATCCCCATAGAAATATTGCAGAGTTCAGCTGGGCAGGCTCTCCAGCCTCAGGGTTTCCCTGCACAAAAGGCTGCCCTGACTTTCCTCTCCAGGCAGCAGGGAGGTGCAGAGGGCAGCAATCTGGATGTGCTCCTGCATGTGGGGCCCCAACGGTTGGATTCACCTCCCAGAAAATGTATCACAAAGCACCGTGATACAGTAAGTCAAAAGAGAAGATGCGGTGGGCTAGAAAATACATCCACTGGAGATAAGATCCACTTTCATTACTTTGTTTTTAAAACTCAGGGCTGTGTTGGGGGTCTTGGATTCAAGTCCTTTTTCTCCTCATTGTCAGACGAAAGCCCCTCTGAAACCCTGTAATATTCAACCCCAGTGCTGCTACTCCTGTTAGCAGTTATAAGCCAAGCTGTTTCTCTCCCTTCCGTAGAACAGGGCACACTGCACAGCTGGATGTTGGTATAGGATAAGAAAGAAAAAAACGCAGTTGAAATTCCCTGTTTTAATACCTAAGTTTGTCGCCATTCAAGCCATGGTGAAATTTCTTTTGCCAGGAGTGTGTGCCTGGCAAAAAAGCAGCTCCTTGCAATAGTATTTGCAATAGAGCTGGGCTAAATGAGTGATCCCACTTTATCCACTGAGAAGACAAGAGAGGCCAGCAGAAAAACCACCTAACTTCTCACAGGTGGAGGCTTGCTAAGCTCCAGGGAGGTCTTCCTCATTGTACTTCAAACTTTTAGTGGTTAACCAGAAAGGGAAATACCCAACTGGGTGAAGTCAGATTTCTGATCCTATTCTGAGCCTGATGTTGGGCTGCCATAGCGCAGTCAAAGATAAGTTGTCCCCGGTGAAAACAGGAGTGCATGGTGCAAGGGGAAGCTGGTCGTGTCCACAGGTCAGGTGTGACCACCAAGGATAAAGCCCCAGTTTGTCACCCCGCTGTTGACCCGTGCTCTTGCACCATGAGAAGGTCTTGTACTTCACGTATGGTATGTGTACTCTGGGAACCATAATCCACAAAGGCTGCAGAGGCTTATTTTTGGGTAGGGTCTCAAGGAATTAACAGCTTTGGGGGCCAGAGCGTGAGCCTGCTACCCGGCAGCTACGATCTTCTCGCACCTCAGCCTCCCTGGGAAGAGTGGGAAGATCAGCCTGAAGATTAGTCAGCCTTCACATTCTTGGAGTGTTTGGCATAGAAACACTCCTGGACACTGACAGGGGGAAGGTGAAGAGCTACCCAGGCTCCTGAAGGTGGTAAACGTGGCCCCTGTCCAAATCTAACAGGGGTAGTAGGGCTGTTGCTTTATAAGGTTGTAGGTGACAAGGGGAGTGGGGGGTGACTTGCTGGCTTACACCTCTCAAGTCAGTTCAGTGTCGCAGTGTGTATCGGGAGGGGTGGACAAAGCACACCCCTTCATACTCGAAGTGAGCCATCCTCCTTAGTTACCTCTGAAAGGAATTTAGTTCACATGCTCAGAACTGGTGTGGAGGATTTTTGGTAAAACCATATTATCACCTCCATGAAGGCAACCAGAGCGTGCCTTCCTTAGAGATCTGTCCTGGAGCAAACGCCAAATAAAGTTAAAGGGAGCTACCCAGAGTAAAGAATGAGATAAAACATGATCCTGTAGGAATCTTTTTATCTGATGATATTTGCAATTAGCAATCTGAGCTTTTGTAATCCTCTCCATTCTTGGTGTAGGTAGTTGATGGTTGCAAGTATCACGGTTCTGGTCTCAGAGCTGTGTCCAAATCCCTGAAGCCTGAAGCTTAAGGTCGTTACCCAGCTCTAATTTGAGAGCTTTGACTCTCACACCAGCTGACTATGTGGATTAAATGCATGTAAATACCTTCATAGCGACTGGCAAAACATGCTCGTGATGCCGTCCTAAATTGGGATGCTCTCTCTCCAGGGGTGTCATTTTGATGTTATCACCTACTCAGCAAATAAATCCCTTTATTGAAGGAGGGAGACCTGATGCTCTCCAGTGAGGTCCAGAAACAGCTTCTTTACCCTCTAAGTCTGCTTTCTACTCTGCTTTGCCATCACTAAAGCTGGTTTTCTAAACACTGCGATGCAAAGATGCTGTTATTAATGCTTTGATGTAATCTCTATTTCAGCTCAGCTTGCTATGAGTCACTCTGATGTTTGCACCTTGGTGCTCTGTCTTATTGGTCTATGAAAGAGTCAGGATGAGAGTTTCCATTCCAAACACTCATCTCCCTCCCAAGCTAATGGGGTCACACAGGTCTGCCTGAAAGACGCAGATTTTCTTAAGGGCGTCATGTCACTGACAAAAGCTATGAGAAGGTGGTCCCTTCAATATGAATTAAGAGTTCCTTGGCTTGCAGCACTTGCTATACATCTGAGCACAAGGGAATTCCTCACATCCAGCCACGAGACACACTTCATTCCCCCAGCCCTCCAAAATGGTTGAGATACCCTACACTGGTTCCAAGCACTAGTTTTCTGCTGATTTCCCTGTTTGTAAGGATATACATTAACTTCTGACTATTGATTTTTTTTTTTTTTATTTACTTTGGCTGTAGGATTTAGGTGAGCACAATGAAAACATGCTCTCTGTTAACCTCAGACATAAGTAGTTTTGGAGCAGTGAGCCAGGCAGGGCTCTTTACCTGCATGGACCACATCTTGGGCTGCGTTTCTGACTCATACAGGTTACACCCACACTGGTAACCAAAATGAGTCACAGGTTGTTCTTCTTGCCCAGAGGCTAAATAGGATGGCAGGACTAAACCCTGGTCTCCCTGAGCAGGGTCTCATCTTCCAACCTGCTTAGCTCTAGCAGTCCTCAGCCAGTCTAAGCCCTGAAAAACATGTTTGGGAGATGCACGTTGACCTAGAGCAGAACAGTCCCAGGGATCATTCACTGATCACATCTCAGGGTTTGCTGCTAGACCAGTCTCCACCAAAGCTTCAGGACTTTCCAAGAGGGGAAACAGCTGCTGGGAAAAGAAATGTAGGTAGAACAGGCAGCTGATGATGGGAGACAATCAATGAGAAATGGGAAGGGGTGTGAGGGAACAGGGGGATTAAATATGAGTGACATGGGATAACCTGGGGACACCACCAAGCTGCTACCACTACCAGAAAGCACACAGGGAGCAAGTGGTGCAGTGCTCAGAGCAATTTTGTAGTCCAGATGATAGTGTGCCAGCACTGAGGTCTGTGTCTGGCCATGTCTCATTTAGTGGTACAGGAATAATCACTTTGACAAAAGGCTCATGCACCTTGGAAGCAACCCGGGAAGTTCCCTAGATAGGCTGCTTCTCCATCTGTTCAGTCCCGACAAGAAACCTGGCTGATTTGTCAAGTTACCAAAAAGTGTGGTATATTCTGGTTTGAGAGTTCTCCTTGGTAGGCTCCTAGAAGTTAAGGACTTTGGGGAATATTTGTCTAACAATTTTTTTTTTCACCACAAGTCTAACCAATCTCATTATATTGTAAAAAGTAAAACCAGAAAAGCAAAGCTCTGCATGCATGCGTATGTATACATGGAAATACACAGCTGCAGGAGGAATTTCTGAGAGTGATTTACCTGGAGAGGACTCCACATGTCCATCCTGGGCTGCTGAGGATGTTTGTCTGAGCCAAAACATACTCTTCATTTTTAGAGGATGGAGAAGGCAGGCTATTTTATACTTTAAAAACGAGTGCGACACTAATGAAGCCAAAACCACAAAAGGGCTCAATTACACTTGCATTACAAAGTGACCACAAAATCTAATATTGGTGGAGTTCAAATGCCTGCTGTCTTACAAGAAGATGACCACAAGGAATGCAAAGCACGATCTGGTTACTGCTGTCGCCACTCCTGGGGAGAAAACCTGCTGGGCTAGAAACCTGCCCCAAGCAGCTGGTGACCCAAGATGTGAGTGCAGTTCGCTGTTATTGTTGCTTCCTGCTTGCTAAATCTCTTTCCTTTTTGTTTATAGGGGATCACGGAGGGAGGCAGGAGGCTCCTTGTGCTAGGGACAACTCATCTCGCTAGTGACAGCAACATCATCACAGGACCCAAGGCCAGAGTGAGATAAATGCATCTGACTCAGCAGTAAATCAGCTTTCCTCCTCTCCCCACGTGCAGCTTGACTACTGCTGATCCATAAAGGATGCTCTGGGCATCTCTCGTAACAGCAGCTGTCCCTCTGTTCAGAGCAAAGAGGCATCTAAGAAATCTTGGTATGTCTCCTGCCACACTCAGCAGGAAAACTCAAACAGCACTGCAGGCTAAAAGTGATCTTGCAGCAGGGCCAAAAGGTTCAAGACCCAGTCGTCCTTGTCATAGCACATTAAAAATGGGTAATCATTCAGCTGTGCACAAGCAACGGCTTTTGTGTAGAGCAAATGTAATCTTCTGCCACAAATCAGCATGAGAAGCAGTGGGCAAGCTCCAGGAGTTAGCTTTCTGCTGACGCTTGGAGTCTCCATAAAGATTGCATGCTCAGCAAGACCCAGGTCTCCGAGAGGGGGAAGTAAGTAAAGGATTCCCCTTTTCTTTGCAAGATTCTTTCCAAAGAGCACTGACAACTGATGTCCTCTAGCCACGGGGCAGATGCAGGCTGTCCTGCGTTGCTCATGGCTAGTGTTTGAGGCTCGGCAGGCCACGGGATGCTTCACGGGAGGCCACGTGGCAGTCCAGGGGTACCAGCCATGCTGATGTGCTCTCCAGAAACACCATAGCTCCTCTTCCCTTTCCCTCCTTCAGCTTCTCAGCATGGAGGTCTGCAGCCCCTCGCTGGTTAATAATGATTTTCTGCCAGGACCTCCCCTAACTTTCAGTGAGAGAAGTGCAGCTAGCAGATGTTTTTCTTTCAGTTGTTGAAGAAAGTCTCCAATTCAAATCTTTTGGTCAATTTTATATTAAACATTTTGCCTGAACCAAAACTACATGTATATTTATTAAGGGCAGCTTTGGATGAAGACATCATATCGAAATATCAAGCTCAGATATTTGGACTCCGCAGTTTTCTCTCTGAATACGCTGTTTCTTTATCCGCCTTTCATTTCATTAAGATTCAGGCTAAAAGAATTTCAAGCCTTGGTCAAGCTTGGGCATCCAGCTCATGTCAGATGTCCCTGGCGCTACTGTCCGTGCTACAGGCCAAAGAATTTAATTCCTCTCTAGTAGCACTCCAGCCTGATGCTATACCATGTCCTGGAGGTGAAAGTCTCCATTGCCCACTGGGGTTTTTGTAGTGCCTGTGAGCATCCCCACGTTGTTAATGCAGCAGCGAGCTGTGAGCTGCTGCAGCATAGCACTGTGCAGACTTGGTTGCAGAGACAGGTGAGCTGCCCCAGCTCTGCCCAGGTGCAGCGTGTTCCTCTGCAAATGCATTGCTGTACTCCGCTTCTCAAGCCCAGCCCTGGCCGTGAATAAAGACAGCCTTTGTCCTAAGTGGCTGATGCTGTAAAGAACCAAGATAATCTAATATCTCTTCAAATGACTGTAGATATTCTTTAAATGCTATTAACAATTGAACTATGTTCAACTTCATGCAAATTTGAATAAGGGGGTTAAGAAGTATCCTGCTTGAAGCCACAACTGAAAGACGTTACCTGAAGCCTGCTTGATCTACTGTAACATTTTTTGGCCCCTCTGTTATGTTTGCTTTCCCCAGAACAGCCTAAGAAAATGACCACAATCCTAGAGGATTTTGGTGGTAGTGGTCACGTTAATAATCTCTTCCATAGCCTTATTCCAGCGACAGAGTGAAATATTGCCTATCTGGATATTACTGGGTCTGTGGGACTGTCAGAGCCTGTGCAGTCATGATAACTTATAATCCCATCTCTTGTTGCTTTCCAAAGGAAGCACAGGAGCTGGGGTGCAGACCTGTGGCATGGGCTTCCCAGTGCCAGCATTGCTATGCACACATGGCACCATGGAGCTGCCACTCTTCTGCTACAGTTAGGTTCATGAAAGGATCGCTGCTCTTCCTCCTGTGGTCCAATGCTTCTAATATTTTTGCGTAAGTAACTGACAGAACCGTTTGTAGTGGGATTCAGCTGACAGCACTGCACTTAAACAGCAAATACGTGATCATTTGTTCTTGCACTCCCTATGAACAAATAAACCCAATAAGACCATCCAGCTCCACGCTTGCACCTCTCACTTTAAGAGCGTAAACCCTTAAGTACAGTTTGCCCACGTGTTTCTGGTGGGTTAGAAAATATTTACATTGCGACAGCCATTGCTGAAATGTGGTCACTTCTGGGAAGGGAAGCAGCTGCTGTTTACTGAGGGAAGGGAGGCTTTGTGGTTTGGACAGTGGCTGGAGCCCAAGATTTTATTCTGGTAACACCACTTCTGGGAGCTGCAGCATCATGTAGACATGCCTTTGCAAGATGGGCGTTACATAGCTCAGGTGCTGGTGGCAATGTAACCACAGACATGAGCACAGACCCCTCTATGAACTGATTCATCCCTGCCTTGGGTAAGGTATGCAGCCCATTCTGACCTCTGTGTTGTTTTAACTAGATTGCTACAAGCCAGCAGGCTTAAAACGAGCTCAGGTACCACTGGTACCTAGCCCTAGAAGATCCTGAAGTGCAACCAAAGGGTTACATTGCAGATTAATCCCTTGAGGAATCTGTCTGCTTTCCCTGCCCTTTGTGAAATGGGTGGATGGAGTGCGTGCGGTGGAAAGGCAATAAAAAAGAATAACTAAAGTGTTAATTAGAAGTTAATACACGTGTCTGCAGTCCAGCAAGGTCCAATCCTCCCTTGGTTGATGCTCCAACACATCTGACCTGTCACTGTTGAGGACCGTAAATGGAGAGGTGGCTACTCACCTGAGACTGGAAGGTAGGAAGAATCTCCTTGGCAGACCTTCCCAAGGGACATTATTAGGCAAATTTAAGGCACTTGCATACCTTTCAGATCCCCTTTTGCTTTTCTTCTCGGAAATACTCCTTCTCTGTGGGGATTTAGGAAATGGCTGAGATGAGTTGGGAGTTCTCCCACAGCTCCATATGGACAGTTGGGATGTCCCATGGCGTTAGCCATGGGAATGTGCCACCCCCACTCATTTCCCTGCTGGACTCAGATGCAGGTGGTGATAGCAAAAGGCCTGTTTTGCCAGATATCAGAAAACAACAGCAGAAGCGAAGCTGAAAATGGCCAAATAAGTCTAAGCAGGAGGTGGCTTGTTGATTATTTCATTTCGTGGGGAAAAGGATCCAGTTGGATCCTGTCCCTAGTATGGCTGTAAAGGTAGCATAAGGGCATCTGTGGTGGCACATATCTCAAACCAGACAATACCGGTCTTACGAGAAATGCTTGCTCATTTAGTCTTATGCCTGGATGAGTTTTATTTGGTAACCAAACTGGATAGGTTTTTTTTAATGGGATCCAGATGTGAAGCAACCTTTAAGCACTAACAAGGAGTGGTTTGAATCCTCTGGGTACAGCTCTTCCTCGTCCATCACTTTAACGTGATGTAGCAGCCCAGGGTTTTGGAGGGATGTGCTGGGAGTCAGCAGACTGCAACGGCTATGTCTGTCAAACTGCAGGACGCTCGGGAAGCTGCGTTTGCAGCCCCTCGGGGACAGCAGGGATTGGCATTGATCAGTCAGACATAGAAAGTCTCTCAAGGGTGGGGACAGGAGCAGCGCTGCTGTGAACAGCAGCTGGAGACTTTGCTTCTGCTTCCCTCCTGTCTCCTACCTGCCTGGAAGAAGCCCGTGCCACCAAAAGATGACGCGTGAGATTTTTCTGAAGCAGAGTCAGAGCAGATTTAGGATTGTTAAGATAGCCTTTCGATACCTAAGTGTTAAAGCCTATCTTGGAGCTGTACCCAGCACGCTGCGATAAGGGCCTGTTCCATTTTCGTGGTGGCATTATGCTGCACATGCCACAACGCCAAGTCACGGCACTCAAAAAGGTAATGAGACACTCGATACACCAAACATGTGGCGAATCACAAAGGAACATGAAGAAATATTCAATCAGATACTTAACCACAGGAACACACTAACCATCGTGGATGCGGTATATCATCTTCCTCCAAACGAGACACCCATGCCTGACAACTGTTACAGTCCATCAGTTACAGCCCGTAGTACACCTCCAGCCGTACACGGGTCGAGCAGGAGACTATTTGCTGAGTTTATTGGGGGTTTTTTGTTGTTGTTGCTTTGGAAGGCTGCCTGCTCCCAGCGGAGCGCCGGGTCCCATCGCAACCTCCGCTCCAGCCCCCGTCTCCATCCCAGCCGCACGGGATCGTGGGGAAGAGCCGCCGAGCGAAGGCTGGGAAGCGGCTGCCTCGCTGCTATCCCCTGCCTGACAGGGATGGCTGCATTTGTCAGAAAGCTTCCATTAGTCGTGCATGCCAGCTATAATCTCCCAGCCCGAACACGGCAGCATCTGCTCCGGAGCCAGTATTATATAACCACAATTGGCCTGCGCAGGGCGCGTTAAAACCATGGGCAGGAGAGAGCCATCGACTCCGCCGCAGAGCTTGTCTTTAGGAAGAGCTTTTCTGTCACTCTACAAACCTATGTTGGTTTTTTCCCCTGGTGCAGTTTGGGGGGCTGTGTCTCTTGCAAGCATTATAAATGCACAGGTATCCATAGGCACCGGCTGCTCGAACTACTGATCTTAAATTCCCCATCCTGGACTACATGAAGTTAAGAAGAGTTTTTAAAAAAATACTTAGAAATGGTGACAGTGGGATTACACGCAAGGGGAAACTCCAGAGTGTCAGATTTGTTGAGAGGCTAAAAATATGTGCCTTTTTTAGAGAGAGGGGGAAGTGACTGGCAAATAGTTTTAATCTGAGACAGCCTGAAGCAGATAGAAGGATTATAAAGCAGCTCATTTAGGACTGCAGAATTCATTTTCAGGCACTCCTTTGCAAAACGCTCGGTGACTCCTGCGCGCCCGACAGAAGCTCTCCGAAAGCAGCGTGAAGAACGCAGGGAGGGACTTTAGCCTCATTATGCACAATTGCAAATCTCTGGGTAGAACATCATTAACTTTATTCAAGTGACAGCCAGGATTAACTTGGCTGAAACCAAACAGTATAGAAACATGTAAGACTAAATTCAAGGATGCCTCAGAAACTGCGAGGATAATCTGTCACAACAGCAGCTTTAGGCACGAGAAGCCAAAAAGTCCAGACGGACTTCCCTGCCTCTCCATGAAACTAATGCGTTGGCTTTTACTGGTTTTAAGTGATTCTGTGCGTGCTTGTGCACAGCACACATGCACAGATACACACACATCCTCTCCTTTCCTCTTTGGGGTGGTGGAAACACCCTCTTAATGTGTGACCGTGGTCAACCACTCAGCCTTACAGACCCTCCTGCTCCTCCTGCACCGAGGGGCTGCCAGATGACTTTTTGAACGAGCATGAGCAAAATCTCAGGAGAACACACACCATCTCTCTCCAGGATGCTCCAACCCTGAGATTGCAAAGAAAGGCGGTTTTACACAGCCTACCTTCACAGGAATGGGCAGTGCACAGGAGAAAAGGCCAACCTGCCTGAAAATAGACGGGTCACCGCACAGAAAAAAAGGAGCGGGGGCAGAAGAGCACCTTTATTTTGCTTTCCATCTGCCAGGCTGGCTCTTGGAGGGCCCCAGCAGCACCCTCTGGTGACCTGAGCTGTCCCAAACAGCCAGCAGTTACTGAGAAGAAGGGGTTGGGCTCTGCAGGGCTTTTGCCATTACTGGAATAAATCATTCAAAACTCTGACAGTCCCCAGGGGGAGTTTGAGGTCATGGAAAAGTGATGGGGGAGGAGAAGAAAGAAATGCATTGTGAGGCTCCTAGGAGATGGGTGAAGGTTACCTTCTTTGCGCAGTCATCCTGTACCAGGGCTGGCTCTAAATGCAGAGGCAGTTGCTTGAGCAGGTTACGGTGATGTGGGCAGGAGAGACATTAGTAGGTGCTGCCTGCCCCAATTTCTGCCTGCAAGGAGGTGGTAAGGGGTTATCGATGCTACAGCCTCTCACAGGGGCAGTTCAGTTGCTGCCTTAAAGGTTCTTCAGGCATGAGGCACAGTGTCCTCCTGCCACGAGCAACGCCTGCTAAATGCACAAAAAGCATCACCCAAAAATTTCATCTTTCTGTTGTCTCCTGCCCACATATCCTTTTCTACTGACCAGTGATACAGCTTGTCTGCTAACGCCTCTCGTTACCTCTCAGCTATCACGGTGTAATATGCATGGCACACGGGCTTCAGCGCCTGGGAAATCCCAGACCGCAGTGTGCTGCGTGTCTCCCTGGTGATACCGGCTCCTGCACACACATTAAGTCTCCTCTGCTTCCCGTGCTGCCCAGGGAATATCAGATCAGATTCACAGTCTCTAGTGCCTACCTTGCAAGCATTTAAAAGCATGAACTGAAGGTATCTGAAAGATTGCCTGGAGCTCTTAGAATAAAATCCATGGTTTATAACTTTGATTTCTGTAGTGGAAGTCAGTAATGTGCCATAAAATCACAGGATAATTTAGGCTGGAGAGGACCTCTAGAGGTCCACTGCCCTGCTCAAAGCAGGGCTTGCTTCAAGCGTTTGATGTTAAATCAGGTTGTTCAGAGCCCTATCTACTCAGGTTCCCTGTTCCAGGCTGCATCGCTCTTTGGGGGATTTTTTTGCCCTTATACCTAATTGAAATTTCCTTTGCCACAAATTGTGCCATTGCCTCTTCCTGTTTTGCTGTGATCCTTGGGAAAAAATACGGTTCTATTTTCTCATTGATCCCACATCAGGTAGGAGAAAACAGCAGTGTGGTCCCCTCTTAGTCTTTTCTTCCCTCCAGGCTGAGGAAGATATTCTTTCTGACCTTCTTCTCACACACTGTGCCCGCCAGCACCTTAACCACCAAGCTGGCCCTCCGCTGGACAAGCTCCAGTTTGTCATATCTCCCTTGAATTGGGAAGCCTGAAACTGGACACAGTAATCCAGATATGACCGTATGAGGCTCAAGAGAAGGAAAAAATTACATCCCTGGGCATGCTGGCTGCACTTGTGCTGCTATAGCCCAATATGTGATAGACCTTCACTGTTGTCAAGGACCCTTGTAGACTCCTGTTCAACTCCTTACCCACCAGCACACTTTCTGCAAAGCCCCCCCTGGCTGGTCAGCCCCCAGCAGGTCCAATTGTGTGGGGTTATTCTACCCCAGGTGTAGGACTGGAGCACGTGCTCTTGCTGAGCAAATTGCAAGAACATTTGCTCGTGCTGCAACCTGTGAGGTTCCCATCTGCCCATTTCTCTGGCTGAATGGCAGCCTTGACCTCCAGCATGTTGTCTGCTCCCCTCGGGTTCCAGGGAAAGTAATAGCTGGCACATGAGCAGGCTTTTAAATGGCACTTGATGCCTGGTATGTATGGCTTCTGAGATCGGAAAGCAGGAAATTCAAAAAGGTCATTGATTGACTGGTAGGATTGTGCCACTTCTTTTTGAGGTGACAACACCAGGCTCCCAGTAAGCACATTATCTGAAGGATGAGGACAAAATATGTCTTAAGGCACTGTTAAGGAAAATACTCTGCTACACGTTGTCTGGTAAAGTAAAACTCAGTCCCAGTCTCCCATGTCTCAGGGTAGGTCCAACCAACATTTTAAGGAGCACTTCAGCTTCTCCTTGCTATGTGTGGTCTGGGAGGTGAAGAAGGGCTGCACTGGTGGTCCAAGTGATTTTAATCTCCCCTAAAGGAGCAGGGCACTTATTCTTAGGTGCAGGAGCTGATCTGGGACTAAAGCTTCAACATGCTGCCTCCCTCTGGTCAACCCAGGAGGTCATTAGGCAAGCGGTTATCAGATGTTAAGTAAGGGCAGTTACATCTGACTGACAGATCTGAGAGTGGGTTTAAGTTTCACCATGGGGAATGGCACAATGCAGTAGTCTGAAGAGATCTTGAGCAAGATTATTTCCCTTGAGCAGGTGGTCATGTTGGTTCTGCACTCTTCTGATCCCCACTCCTTAGTCTTGCTCCACTTGTTTACTTTGGGAAAAGGACAAGAATAGGAGTCGATTTTACGCTTTCTTCCCTGCATTCAAAGTAGCATCTCTAGCCTTCAATTTTTTATGTCACTGGCTCTTACATATTTTTAATGTAATGACTCTTATGCAGAAAAGCATGTTCAGTTATCTTCCCTAACCAATTCATTTTATTGTGCCTCATTGTTTTACTTAGTCTCTTCTTAAAAAGACAACCAAACTCCCTTTGTTTTCCATCATCATGTGGGCTTGAGATAAACAAAGTATTGAAAATACCTGAGCTGCTTTGTCCAGAAGGAGCTGGGATACGACATGGCCCAACAAGTCCTCCTAGGTCTGGAGTGACTTCTGCAGACCCCCTTGAGTCTGCATCCCATGTCACATGCTCTGCAGCACCAGGCCCAGGGGAGAACAGTACTTTGGGTACACAGAAACACGTGTAGCTTTGCATCTGAGTGCTGCACCTGATCAAAGCTCTGGAAATAGCTAAAGGACATGGTGGAGGGACATGCTGATCATGCACAGGCATGTATGGACCCACCCTTTCTCATGACACTTATGCACTTGCATAGACTTATGCATATAGACTTGTACATATGTGTCTGCCTACACATGTAGACAGAAGTGCTCTCCCTCGTGCTCATCTCCAAACGCGGACCAGTCCACGCACCAGTAGTATGGTGCAGAGAGGCTGGAATGGCTCTGCTGGACTTGGTCAACACTTGGTGGAGCTCATTCATTTCTTGACATCCCTTAGAAGGCATCCTATGGGAGCCCTGTACCCGACGTACAAAGTCAGTCTGAGGATCAGGCCACTTTAGAAAATGCACTAGCTCTTCTCTGTAACTGAGATGAGACAAGTAACTTCAGAGTTCAAATAATAGTCCACCCATTTTTATGTCATCATTACCTAATGTCATCAGTAGTTCTTGAAACGCTCATGAGCTAGGCTGATCAGCTCTGACTACACTCTTCCTAGCGAAGCTGTGCAGAGGGGATCGTTCAGGGTTTATGGCCAGGGTGGTTATAATATCAGGGTGCCCAGAGAGTGGGACTGAAACAATGTGGGTGCTTTGCTCTCTGAGTTTGGCTGTCTGTGGAGGAGAGGCTTTCACTGAGCTGAAGAAATGTCTTTTGTTCCAATTAATATAGAGTTGACTACTCTGTGAGGAACTCAAATCATCCTTTCAGGTATGAATTACCTTCCATCTGCAGAGGGATGTAATCTGCCACCATGCCTCCAGGTCACCTACCTCCAGTAGATTAGCTGTGGGGGAGGTTTGTGTGTGAGTCAATGCTGGATCGGCATCACAGTGATTGGAGCACTTCAGCAGAAATGCTTCCTAGAAAAATGTAGTCTCATTGGATGGGTATCCTCCTTTCTTGTGATGGGGAATCTTAAAAAAAATAATAATTTTGAAAGGGGACTCTTTTTTTAGAGGCAGGAGGAACTTTTTAAAATAAAATAGGAAAATTTCCCAACACTAGATAAATTAGAAGACAAAGACCGTAATGTGGACATTACTGTCCTCATCCACAAAGGGTAAAGTTAAAACTTGCTTCTAAGTTCTAGCATTGGAAACATGACTCATTGGAAATGAGAATTTTATTCAGAGGCTGAAAATTCCCATTGAAACTCCCTGTTTTTTAAAGTAATATTTCTCCTGAAATAGCAAATCTTTTCTTCCAAATTCTCCATTTGGCGTTTCTTGGGAGTTAACAAGACTTTTGTTTTCATGCAGGTGGAATAATCCAATGAGGGTCACACAACTACACTATTTCTGCTCCAGAATAAATGCAGAAACCTGAACTCACAGTGCTTAGGTCAGCAGCCTACTTCTGCAGCTGGGGATGGAGAATATTATTATTTTGAGTATGCCATTATTATTTTTAGTTCAGACTGCCCTACCACCTTCCTCACCTGGTTAACCTAATTTCCAACTGCTTGTATAGATGGGGTGATATCTACAGTCCCAGAACTAAACCAAGAGCAAGCTTTACACCATTTTATTTACAAGTCCTTTCTGACTGTTGAGCTGACTATTTGGCCGTCTGCTTTGCTTGACCTACAGATCTACCAGCATCGCTGTTGGTACAAACATGGTCTTTCCATCCATGGAGCGTTTCAGTGCTGACCTGACCCGCCTGGGAGGTGAGTTGCCCAGTTCCCAGCACAAGGCTTTCAGAGGATGGCAGACCTCCTGGCCAGATGTATCAGGATGCTACAGAGGCTGGCAGATGTTCTCTGCGGGTAGTGCTAGGTAACTTGCAAAGGTAGGGTGATCTTAACACTTGGGACCTACAGCCTGTCTGGAAAGGAAAATATTTCCCATTGGGTTTTGGGAAAGAGGACAAAATAAAGCCCTGCTAGAGGCAAAGTGCAGGGCCTGAGGCTGGCTTCCTGTCCAGAGACGAGTGATTTCCTACTTAAAAGCTGATTAATCCAAATGCTTTTCAATTTAGAAGGCAGAGATCAATCAATAATTATCCCATTTAATCCCAACATAAATCCTTTAATTTTTTTTTAATTAAAAGCAGCCAAGCACCACCGGCTGGGATACACCAAATTGCATTAAACCCTAGAGTCCCAGGGGAGAGGCACAGGCAGCAAATTGTGCATGTGATTTTCTTCTTTCACTGCTGGGTTTAATGGCTGTTCTCTCTGCCTCCTGGTAGAAAATGATGAGCTTGGGATGTGTCTGGCAACGAGCAGGCAAATTAGACATTTCTTCCAAGCATGCAATGACTCACAAATCAGACAAGTGTCCCCTTTGTGGAAGGAAAACCAGGAAGGGGGAACTTCACCAACTCCTTTTCTGCAACAGGGCCCTCCAACAGAGATAATGGACCTTGGTCATGGTAGGATCCATGAGGTTCAAACTTCCAAGCTCCATTTGAGCAAGATTTGGGTAACTCCTTGTCGTGGTTTAACCCCAGCCAGCAACTAAGCACCACACAGCCACTCACTCACTCCCCCCACCCACCCAGTGGGATGGGGGAGAAAATCGGGAAAAGAAGTAAAACTCGTGGATTGAGATAAGAACGGTTTAATAGAACAGAAAAGAAGAAACTAATAATGATAATGATAACACTAATAAAATAACAACAGTAATAATAAAAGGATTGGAATGTACAGATGATGCGCAGTGCAATTGCTCACCACCCACCAATTGACACCCAGCTAGTCCCCAAGCGGTGAACCCCCACCCCCACTCCCCCCAGTTTATACACTAGATGGGACCTCACATGGTATGGAATACCCCATTGGCCAGTTTGGGTCAGCTGCCCTGGCTGTGTCCCCTCCCAACTTCTTGTGCCCCTCCAGCCTTCTCGCTGGCTGGGCATAAGAAGCTGAAAAATCCTTGACTTTAGACTAAACACTACTTAGCAACAGCTGAAAACATCAGTGTTATCAACATTCTTCGCATACTGAACTCAAAACATAGCACTGTACCAGCTACTAGGAAGACAGTTAACTCTATCCCAGCTGAAACCAGGACACTCCTAAATCTGGCTCTTGGTATGACAATTTCAAGGGAACCTATTACGGTACATCCTATTACCTGCCTGCTTAGAGCAGAAGTCTCTGTTCCTGGCTAACAATTAGCACAGTGTAATTGTAGGTCTAATCAATTGTTTAATGTAAACAGTAAAAATGTCCCAAGAGCTATATCTCAGCTGTCATCAAATTTTACAGCCACCATGCCAGTAAACACTGCAGGAAAGCCACAGGGTGTACAGCAAATGCCTTTATTTGCAGCCTTAATTTGGTGGTTGAATTATGAACACTGCTTGCAACCAATTCTCAGATACATCCATGTTCTACCTCTGTTGGTCTAAGTGATTAAGCTGAAGTCACACCTTTCTTCTTTGATGCCAAGGAAATCTTTATTAAATGTTTTTTATATAAGCATGCTCCTGCTACAACTTTAATGGTGAAGTTTAATTAAAAGTGCCACTAATTAAATAAAGCTGGGCTGTGTGACTGAACATCTATTCCATGCTCCTTACCCGTGGTAATAAGTCAGTTGTGGGACACAACTATGGAAAGGGTCAGAGGCCCATGAGGTTGGAGGATCCTTTCTACAAACAAAAGCCTGTGTCTAATCCACCTCCTTTTCTTCCAGCTCGATGTGAAAACCATCAGAGTTTAAAAAATGCAGGAATTGGCTGAAAATGGTGAAGTTGCCTTTTACATAGCAAGATGGCGAGGTATCCTTAAGGCACTGTGCTGGAAGGGAAACCCTTTCCATTTGTTTCTTCTCAGCAGATGTATCTGGTAGGAACAGCATCCCAGCATGACTAACTGTGAGCCAGAAATGAAGAGTAAGGATCATATAAGCAAATACAGCCAAAAACATGAGACATTCCCCTTGGCTTGTAGAGCAACTTTCAATATAATATAGCTACAATTTTTCTCTTACTCTAATCTGATGGCCTTTTAAAGACATCTTTGGGTTTTAAAAGGCTGTTTTTATTGAGCTAAAAAAGGCCTTTGTAGCACTGTCGAGTAACAGTAATGTCTTTGTTGGCAACCACAGAACAAGGGACCCTTATTTAAATGCCTCCTTTTTTGCTGGTTCTAGTGCTCTGTTTTTGAAGCGTGTGCAATTTAGATGTCTCTGTAAAAGCAACCCTTCCTTCATTTCTTGGAGTTTGAGGGTTTATTTTCTGCCAGCTGTTCTTTGAAAGGTTTTGAATAAAACAAAGTTTAATTACCCATAGAAAAGAAAAAAAAAAAACACCTAGTTATTTTCTGCAGCACCCTAGGATTTGAGGTGATTGAGGTTTTTCAGAAAATAAATTTTCAAATAGTTGTCACACCTGGTGAAAGTGAAAGCTGTGTTAGAGCCACACCATGCAGGCATCCCCTAAAGTGTTAAGCTTTACCTAAGAAGTACCCTGGGAATATTTTGGATTACAGCACAGGCCACAGCATCTTTGAAGCATGTGTCACAAACCATTGCTCCATGGGCTATTTAGGTGTGTCCTGAAGACCAGCTGAAGAGCTAATCCATTAACTTTTATGTTATGTGCTGGCCTGGCCCTCATCTGTCTCTGCTGAGGAACATGATACTACTTAACATGGCAAGTCACCTGCTGGGGTGGCTCAGGGATGAGGATGTTTCAGTGATGCTCATTAGCGTGACCTGTGGGAAATGACTGCCTGTTCTGACATTTCATGTGTATAAGCTCCCTGAAGGGAAAATGTGTTTGAGAAGAATTCAAGACTGCTAAGGCAGTGATTGACACGCAGAAACAGAGCCCTGGATGTTAGAGGAGAGGTTGGGAATTGCAATGTTGGTATTTTAGTTGCTTTTGAAACTGCAGACGATGTCTGGGAACAGCAGAAGTTATCACAAGACCTGTGGCCAAGATCCCAACCATGATCAACATCCACATCCACCTTCCCTAGACTTTGGGTCTGGTCATGTCTGGGCACTCCCTGGACAACCCACCTCCCTGGATCAGTCCTTTGCCTCACAAAACCCTCTCTTAAATCTGCCAGAAGCTTGAGAAAACAAGACAAAGCAACAAGTGTAGTGTTTGCAGTCACTCCTCCCAAGCTTGCCACATGCAGAGCCTCTACTGCTCCTGTATTTGAGTTTTATGTAGAGGGTGGGAATGGGAGACACCCTCCATAATTCTGGCCAAGCAGCAGCCTGTGTCTCTTCCATCGTTTCCTCCTCAGATATCTAATGCCCCAGGATTAACAATTCTGCCGACTCACTGAGTGGCTGGGGAATGTCCCTGGGATCAGCTGCAGCTGCTGCTATCATGCTGGAGATACTCTGTAAACTCATTAGCCCTTATCAGCACAGCAGCTCTCATCCACACAGAGCCGCCCCGACAACACTGGCATCAGATTTTCTCAAGTGTGTTTTAAGGACACCAAATGTGGGGTTTGGCTACCTGCTGCTATGGAAAAGGCAAGGTGAAGGGTGCATGCCTCGCTCTGAGCAGAAGGCATTGAGGTTTGAGGTGGCCATCAGCTCCTGGATTATACTCTTGCTGAACTTGGGCTTGGCCTCCACTGCTGCTCTTCTTCATGCACATGTGAACTTTATCCTTATCACAGACAGCTCTGCAATACCTCGAGAGCACAGCTGTCAACGTCCAACCCTTGGACTTCTGAGAGGAGGAGGGACCTGCTGGCACCTTGGACACAAGGTCTGAGAGCTTGGTGTGATTTGGTGCTCCCTGGGGATCCTCTGGAAGAGGGATTTTTCCCTGCGTGAGAGCAATCCTTGCAAAGAAGATGTACTACAACCTACTATCAGCTGAAGTTTCCTCTTGAAATTCACCAAAGAGTGAGCAAGGCCAAATTTTAGTCCTTTTATATCAAAGCCTGTTAACTGCAGCAGGAATAGGGTTTGACATGCAACCAGTTCAAGCAATAAATCCGCAATGCTAGGGAAATTCATCCATGCTCTGGCTAGAGTCCACATCTTCAAGGAAGGATCACTGGAGTAGATGCAAGAAGGACAGCCCTCACCAAGAGACCTGGAGGTCTGTCCTCCAAAGTGAGGGTGTTGCAAGAGGGAGTTAGCAATACCTATATACAGTGGAGGTGGTACAAACTGCTGCTCCAGTGCCACAAATGCTCTGGGAAGTTTCTCTGGGGTCTGTCAGAGGAACACGTACTGAATAAATGTCTATTATCCATGCTGGCTGGCAGCCAGGGAGCTGGGTTATGCTGCTGCACACCACCGCTGACAGCTTCTCCCTACTCCTCCAGCCCAGCAGATTAGGAATGACTGGGAAGAGCTACTGCACAACACATGCCATAATTACAATATCAGCCCTGTCAGAGAACCCATTTAACAGGCTATGCCCAAACACAATTTAAGAAAAGTCTGCAATATGTGTTTTTCCTATTTGGAAAAAAAAAAACAACCTAGCAATATTGGGAAAGCTTTTTCAGGGAAAATGCTCTGTGATGCTGATTTACACCCTTGCACGGACATAAATCATAGTTCAGGCAACTCAAAATGCATCTTTTTGACTTACCCCCTAACAGGAAGCCCATACTTATGGGTTCCAAGTGAGTCCCTTCTCCATGTATGCTACCCATAAATGCTTTTTCTTGACATTTATCTGGTAAGACATACACACATTCTTATGAGGATAGAAAGCAACCTGCTTGTTTCACAAACACGAATATCACTAGGTTGTATCACAACGTGAGCAGCCTTGAGTTACCTTTGTCCTGGCACTTCCAGCATATTTTCATTTTTTAGTATCTGTCCCATTAATTAAAGAAATCTCTTCTACTCTGTATGTGACCTGCTCTGCAAGGACATCAGTGGGATACACTGTTGGTGAATAATGATGTTAATGAGTTACAGTTTCACTGCTTCTGGCTTTGTACCCCTTTATTGCATCTCCTTGACATTTGACTTGCGTTGAGCTGAATGAACGCCCCCGGTATCTGAATAGTAAATTCACATTTTAATTTTGTCTCTTGCCCCAGCTTGGATTGTAAACTTCAGAAATGGACTTTAAAAGAAAAACATAATTTTTCTTGCTGTTACGATCACACCTGCCTTCAGATGATGCTCAGTGACTGACACCATGACTGCATAGGAAATGAGGACAGGAGCTGACGTATTCCAGGAAACTGCCTTATTCCTTTGTAAACCTCATATTTTTCTATTATTTGGGGAAAATGTGAGGAAGTGGAGTTCAGGGCAAAACAGTACTTCCAAATCTGTGTTGAAGTATGGGGATTATGTTCTTCTGGCATATACTTGGTACCTAGCTAGTGAAATCCCTTTCCTTTCTCCTCCCTCAATAAAATTTGACAAAGTTCTTCAACTTGCTGCTCCCAAGGCTCTGCCAGTTTTTTATGTAAAGGGCTCAGATTCATGGGTAGAAACTCAGGGAAATGTCCTGCATTTGGATTTCTACACATGCAACTGAGGGCAGAGCTTATTCTGCCTCTGATTCCAGGGGTCAACTCCATTCCAGTCAAAAGTCAACTGCAGCAAGAGTGCTTCAGGACACAGACTTGACCCCACATGCTCCGCTAGACTTGTTAAAGCAAATGTCTTCTGCGAGATGTGGATGCGGAGCTGGTCCTTGATGTGATCTGTTGCCAGGCCTCCCAAGTATGGACTCAGTCCGGAGACGACTTTTGAATGCTAATGCTGCGTGTACCTATCTCAAGAGCTGTTAGCAATAGGGTTGTGGAAAGGTTTTGACAGTCATATATTGCTCAGCTGACAGGACAAGCGGCTTCCAGACAGGGTCTCAGCTCTCCTAACCCTTCATACTCAGTGCAGGATTTGCCTTCTGTAGCAGATTTGGTGGGGGGAACAGACTTTCCTCTTTCTTCCCAGTCTTTTCCCTAGGACAGACTTGACAAGAGAGGGTTGGAGCTCTCAGTCTCTCCATGGAAGACTCAGCCTTGATATTGTGCTTCAGGCTGACCCAAATACAAGCAAATAAGGCAAATGTCTGTCCATGAAAAAGCTGTTGATCAATGACCTTCCTTCTGCAATCAAAGATGTAGACCACTGCAAGCAGGCTTGAAGCAGGCTCATGGAGGCATTGCCTGGCAAGGACTGGCGGTGGGTCCTGGTGGACATCCTACAGCACAAGACCCCTAAAAACTCTGACAGCCTAAAGCACGGGGATTAATTTTACCATACGTACTTTCACTGGACTGAAATCAGCTTGCTCCCGAGGCTAGAGCATCCACTCCAAGGGTGGTTCGCCTTAGGATGCAGCTCACATGGCTGACATGTTTCTGACCATGTAGCCCGAGTGCCAATGCCCCTGTCTGAAAAAGGGAGATTGGGGGAAAGGAGAGATGAGCACTGTTTGTCTGTCAAAATCCCTTTTCACCAAGAAATTGACTCTGCGGTGAAGCCATCTGTTGTGAGAAGTGTTTGCTTGTGATTAACAAATCTCAACCTTGTAAGGAAACCAAATCTTTTTATTTAAAAAAAAAAAAAAACAAACAAAAACAAACCCCCAAAACCCCAAACAAAACAAACTTTTTAAAGGGAAAAAAAGCAGTAAATATCTTCTGGAAAATAAAAATATTCTTAACCTCTGTGTAATACATACATGCAGGAATACCCTTCTGCCCAGCAGTGACTGACTCCAGTCTGAGGGAGCATCCATCTCCAGGGGAGCGCAATCCCCTTGGCTGCTGAGATCACTAACATAAATGCTCCCAAATCATGACTGGCTACCCCTTTTTTCTCCCTTCCTGCACCCAACAGCAGGGTGGGAGAAGGAAACAGTATTTAAAAAAAGCAAGAAAAGGTTCAGCCTCCTCTTTTGTTCTTTTTGCTTCTGACTTTTCAGCATCTGCAGGTCATATTTTCAGGCTGCAACGTGGTGGGCATTTTCTCCACTGTAAGACAAAAAACTTGCATTTTAAAAATCCTTCCTAAAAAAATGTTTAAAACACCTAATCACTAGAGTCCCAAAGCCAGGGCTTTAAGGAAAACACAGACTACTGCAAAATAGGTATTTTGAAGAGCAAGCACTAACACAGACCTAAAGGCTTCTATTACTTCTCCCCAGATTAAGAGAGACTCCATTTTGCCCACTGAAATAGTTTTATCCCTTTATTTGGCGGCTGAAATGATTACTTTGTTTAGTAAGCAGTGCCCATACTGAATTACCACACCCGCGGGCACTCTCTGCCCTTGGGCTGCCAGCATTTTCACAGGATGCAGAGGGAATTTTTCCCATTTTATCACTTGATACCCTGCTCCTGGTTTTACAAACATGTCAGATACCGGTGCCAATGCAAATATGATTTGCATTTGGTAACCTTTGTGCCTGTGGCTCCTGAGAATACATTTTCCGACTTTGTATCACCTTGTAAAATACTTAGAGTGAATGGGCAATAATACACAGATATTACTCCATGGAGCAACCATTCGATATGTAAAGTCAGGAGTTCAAAGAGGATTAAGGATCACTGGCAATGAGCAAGTGGCATTGCTTGTGGATGTGGAAGCAGCCACAGCTGCTCTCACTTTTCATGCACTGGAATTATTTCAGCGTCAGTACAGGAGTGCTCTGGTGTTTTACCTCTCCAAAAGCCACTGACCCATATTTGTTGTATTTAGCAGAATCAAAGGTCGCAGGGTTAGGAAAGGTGTCCTGCTTAGCAGACGTGAAGTAGTTGTTAGCCACTCAGTGTGAGAAAATTCACTGTATGCATGCAAGATGGAACTCAGGCTCTCTTTGTCTAGAAACGTACCATCTATCTATATAAAAAAAGATGAACGACTTCCCATCTCATTCATGTCATTCCTCTTAGGGCCAGTGGCTGCTTATTCTAGCATTTGGACTATCACTTCAGAGACAGTGTTCTGGCTGGCTCATTTCAACTGTATGACTATTTTCCAGCTAAAAATAAAACAATTGTTAAGAGAACAGAGGTGACAGCAGAGGAAAGGGGTACTGTAGAATAATATTACTTGGACAGTAATGTGTACTCGAAGGAGCTGCTGTTTGGGAACATTATAACAACCTTTTTCATGTTGGTAATAGAAAAGTGGATACAGGCAGTAATCTCTTGGATCCCTCTCTCCATATCTTGTCTCCAGAGCACCATTTAAATGCTTGTGTATAAGATAGGGTGTCCAGAATTTGGACAACCTCACAAGAGATGAGAATTGCCTCTTGCAGAATCCATAATTATTGGAGCAGTGATTTAGATCCTAACTAGCGTGAGCAAGCATTACGAGCTCCCGCTGGCTATCGAGACGATGGGGGCATGGTACCTCTCGGTGCCATTTTGTCCGACGGAGCCTCGCTAGCTGACAGCTGCCAAGGGAGGGTTCTTTCCTAGCAGCTCTTCCCATCCTCCCCACTCCAGCCTTGGCCATGTGCCCCTCGGCTCCCAGCTGCACCGCACTGTCCACCCGTGAGTGAGGGAGAATGAGCCCTTCTGACCCCCAAAATGCTCTCGGTGCCTGGACGATCTGCTCCCTGCAGGGTGTGGATGCTGTAGACTGACCTGGCAGCTCATCTTCAGTTGCCCCTGTGACATCTGGCTTGAAGAGGCAGACAGCCAAGAGCTGGTGCTCCTTGCAGCAGCTGCACACAGCTGTCTACCCAAGACATATCGCTGGGTGTTATTCATTGAGGGAAGGGTCAATTATGCAAGTAAAGCCATGCTGAGTTAGGCCATATCTCGCTTTGACTGTGTTTGAGATATACAGGACTACTAAACAGAGAGGGGCGTGAAATAAGTTCTGCAAATGCAGCATCTAATGCTCGTTCTTGGATGCAGAACAGGGAGTTGAACTGCACTGATGATGTCTGGGACATTTTTTTTATTTAATCCTACAATAAAAGTTTGCGCCAGTGTTTGTAAGCTGGAAGTTTTTGCTTTCTCGTCACAACTCCTGCTGGAAAGCACTTAACTGTTTGAATGAAATTAAATTATGGAGAATCTAAACTTTAAGGGAATTAGAAAATTCAGACATGGATTGTGTTTCTCGTTACTGCTGGTTTTAAGGCTGAACAGCTGAGTGCTCGCCTTTAGGGATGCTCACTGTTATTCTGCCCGTGGATTATGTCACTGCAATGTAGTCTCTTCTCCTATGGTTTATTCATGACTGAGATTCTTGTAAATGTAAACCCAGAATATTTTATATGGGGCAGTTTTCCCTCTAACTCTGCCAGCTTGCTTGGCAACAAGGTCTAGTGGTTGGAGCAAACCCTCTGGAAGGCAGGTAAACCCTTTGCGGACCTGCTTGGTGTCTCTTCTGTGGAGTATAATTTGGCTTAGCCATAGAGGTGGGTTTTAGAGCACCCAAAGTTTACCAGCTGCTTTGAGATATTGCAGCAATGTGCCCTGGATAATGCAAAGCTATAGGAAAGGTTGCTCCAGGGGTTAGGTGGCACTGGGTAGAATCCAGTTCAATTCCTTGCTCTGAGTTTCTCACCCAAAACTGATGTCTCAGTCTGAGATAGAAACCCTCGGCTCCAGTGGGAATCAATAGAAACAGGCAATTTCAGAGAGCAATTCCCTATAGACAGCCATATTAGGAGAAGATGAATCACTCTGTAGAGGCACCTATTTCTCTCCATTAACTTAAGGACAGCCTGGAGCAATAGTTCAGCTGAGGTCCCTTGGCTAAAGAGTCTCATCCTGGCTCTGTCTATCCCATGGTGCTCTTAGAGCAGCCACAGATACAGTCACAGACTCAACATCTCTACTGTGTCCTTGATGTGATAATTCACCATGGCCACCCTATGGACAGCTTGTCCATATATTCATGTCCAAAGACATGAGGGTCTACACCTGTGTACTCCATGCCTGGATACATGCCCGCAGTTTGTTACCTGCCCAGTTAAACTGCTCCATAGAGGCTTCAAAATTCAAGATTTACTCTTCTAGGCCTTGGTTCCCAACAGGTAAAATAGGAATGATTGCATCTCTGCTCCCCGCAGGGTTTTTGTAAGGATAAGTACAGTCAGGCCTTGAGAAAACCAGCTCCTATAGGAACTGTGGAGAGATGGCATAAAAACACCTAACTGCCATTTTTGAGAGTGCCTCTGACAGAAGCCACTGGCATTTTGTTATTTGGGAAAAGGTCGGCTCATACCCCAGGAAGAAATTTTTTAAACAACTTCATTGAATGTTGAATTAAGTTTGTCATTCTGCTTTTTCAGATTATGTAAAGTTTAAACTAATTTTTAACAGAAGGAAAAGTTTAAATCCCTGTATTCTTCACTTGCTCTCTGTGAACATAATCTGACCCCAGATAAGCCTCAGACAGATGTTTGTCTTAAGTGCGTTCTCATGCCAGATAATACAGGAAACTTGGGATCAAGATGTCAAGTGACCTTATAAAAAAGCCTCAGTGTGGGTGCTCAGCTAGCTCTCTGTTCCTGCTGCAAGATCCTTGGTGTGATAAAGATCAAAAATAAGTGATAGAAAATGCTGTGAAGAGCCCACTGCAAGAGCATACCCATCTCTCTGATGATGAAAGAATCTGGGAACCCTTGAGCCATCCGAGGTCTGACGGCAACATCCCATAGCCCTTCCACCACCAGGCAGAGGAGGCGGCAGATCGTGAGACCCCCAGAGGTGGCCTTGGCCATAGCAAGAGCGAGTCCTTGGGACTTTGGAAACTTCTGGCATGTATTGATTTCTGCAAAGAGTTAATATGAAGGGAAGGAGAGGGGGTAGATGATGGAGAGAGAAGTATGAAAAAGAAGGAGACAGAAGGGTTAAAAATAAATCAGGATTAGACTGATTTACGTAAGATGACAATACAGGCTTATGGGCTAGGCTTATATAGGTATGCTGTGAAGAGAACAGGCAAGTGCAGGAAAAAGTGAGTTAGGTCCTTTTCTACTCATATCTGTCCTTAGGTACTGAGGAGCAGGTTTTGGCAGAACTTGATTCTTAGCTTGTAAAGGCTGGTAGGGAAGGGGATTGCTTTGGTTAGAATAAAAGGACCTGGAAATTTTGGAATGCCTTAATATAAGTAATAAAGGAAAAAATAATAAAATCATGGCTAAATCAGGAGCTGCTAATAGTCAGTGGCGTTTTATGCTCGGTTTCCTGGTTACAAAGATACATCCCCAGCAGCACCTTTAATACCCAGAAACAGCACAGCACTACTGGAGGGACTGTGCTGTCATGCCTACATCCAATTCAGAATAACACAAACATCACCTTAAAATGCAATGTTTTAGCTCTGATGACTCTTTATTTGACTTTCAGCTTTCATTTAGCATCTGGCCCATTCCCACATCACACAGATGCCCCAAGAAGAGCTTGGCAAACACTGATCACCCATAGCAGTGAAGCAGGATCAGGGAAAGTGTTTGCAGCACCAAAGTTACAAACATGAACCAAAAATTATATTTGCTTTTAGGGGGAACGATGCAGGAAAGAAGGTGTGAGGAGCAATGGGAAGATGCAGCCTTTACCCTTGTGTTCTTGTCCCTTCTGCTTGCAAAACAAGTGGGCTTTGACTGTATTTTTGCCCCTTTGAATGTCTAAGGCCGGTTGCTGGCAATCTGTCTAAAGCCCATCATGTTCCTTGCTCAACTTGATCTTGGCCACAACTCCATCCCAAAGCAGTAGAGAATAGTTAAACAGACGCGGCTGTGACAGCACCGTGTCCAAACCACAGAATAGGGTGTAGAAAAGAGGAGTCTGGAATCAGGCATCATCTCTCTCACCGCATGTGGGAGTTCACCTGAAGTTCACATCTGACTTCAACGTGAAGTTGGAGCTGATGTGTGGGCTCATATCCATCACGTCCTTTGGCTGTAATGAATTTAGCGGGGGAGCTTGTTTTGATGGAGGAAGATCACAGAGCTCCTCTAGCAGGAACTGAGCAGCAGGGAAGTCTCCAGGCAGAGACGGGAAGGAGGAGGAGGTGTTTTAGGTAACAACATACACGTAGGTGTGAAACACATTGATTTTTCCAACCCCAAATTATAATGCACATATTTCAGTTATAACTCCGTGACCTCACTCAAACAAAAGCCATGAAAAGAGACTTGTTCTTGTTGAAATATTTTTTTTTAAATAAGAGCTTATTTCTGTTTCTTGTGGTTTTGAGCTCTCAGAGCCACAGCAGTGGGATGAGTTTTTACAAAATACACAAATAACCGCTTGTGAATGCAAAGCGAGGACTAAGGCTAAGTTTATAATATACAGTGCAGGCAGATTTGAGCTTGCTTTGACAAAGCTGAGCCAAACAATAACAGAAGCCCCATGGCCACACTCACACTGCCAGCCTAGCTTAGCCTCGCCTGTGCAACGCAGGATGAACGGGGGCTGCACACCAGCAATGCAGCAAGCTTCTTCCCCAAACGTTGCGCAGTGCTCCCTTTAAGCTGTGTGCGGGGAACACGGGACTCAAAACTGTCTCACATTCCTTCCTCACATCTGAATGGATGACCTGGGTTGCTTTTCTCTACCACCAACCCCATGAGACAACACGGTGAGCCTCTTAGCTGTAAAGGCACTCAGGGCTATTAGGTTTTGCATCAATCTCTGCAAAGCTGGCTTTAATTAGCACTCTCCTGCCAGCCATGCAGAGCATTCTCTGTTATATCAGGCTGGCAAAAAAAAGAAAGAAAGAAGGCAGCAAAACCTGCAGCCATCAACATGGTCTTCATAGCTGTTTGTGCGCTCTGGCTGTCTGGCCTGAAACATGTATACAGACTGCGTCCTAAGTGCCCTGATAAGATTGGGGCTCCAGAATGTGTCGTCCTGAGAATGCTTGCTGCTGTTTATCTGTGAGCTGAAAAACTTTCCAAAGTTTCCCGGCCACCAACCCCGACACTCTGATTCAGACCAGATGACAGGCAGATGCGATACTGAACAGCTTTCGTGCCTCGGGGTGATACCGAAGTGGCTGAGAACCCAAAAGCTTTGAGCGTGCTGTTGAGTCGGGTCTGCTGACACGGTGGTGGCTGTTGATACCCGCCACCGCTGCTCTTGTGGCATCCTGTGAAAAGCGTGGGATTTGTCCCCTCCCGAGACCCAGGGCGCTCCTCGTCCTCCTGCAGCTGGTGGTCGGGAGGTGACAACCCCATCCTCCCTTCTCCTCTCTTCCAGGCTGACGGATGCAACTTATGCATGACTATATGCAGCATCAGCTTATGAGCATATATATTGCTCCAGCACAGATGCGTTTAATGTGATGGATGTGCAAAAGATGCCAGAGGCCTTCATTGTGGGCATCTGTGTTCTTCAAAGCGTAGGCACTTTGAAGTGCCAGTGGGTAGGGGCTATTTTAAAGCTGAGGGGATTGACATCAAGCTGTGCCTACTTTCCATCAATGTACAGGATGGGGAAAATGCCGAGCAACCTCCCGGCATGGTGCTCGCTTCTGTGGTCCCAAGACCACCCACCCACAGCCTGCCTGTCTCTAATTTGCTGACATTATCCTGATTTATTAGATGTTTAAGAAGTCATTTATATAGGAAAATAATTTCTGGATTTATTTTTCCATTTTTCAGCCAAAAAAAAAAAAATCTACTAGGAGTAAAACTTAATCTTCTTACTGTATACATCCCTATAAATTCTTACATACTCAGTGGGGTGTTGTGTGGTTTAATGGCTTAATTCGTTAATGTTTAGAAAGCACTTCTGATATCCTTGTGTGAAAGATGCTGTAGAAGCACAAACTTACAATATTTTCACCACCCACTTAAGATCAAGCAACCTATAGGAAAGAGATTTATTTACGTAACTTAAACATTTTATAACCCTTCCAGAGCTTGCAAAAACTCAGGGAAGAAATCAGACTGGCTGCTGCTCCAGATACCAACTGCTGACAGTCTTGGAGGTTTCTGGTAACCTGTGTCCTATGGGAAGGGAAAGTATTTTCTACAAGAAGCGGGTGTTTTTCAATCCTGCGCAGTGTGCAGTGTGGTGAAACGTGCTTGGCACCAAGGCTGCCCGCAGAGCTCCGCAGTTTGAATTCCAGACACTAGTAGCACTAGAGAAACGGCATGGAGACTCTGGAGTTAGGCACTATTTCTGGAAGTCCTCCTCATCAAACAAGCTAAAAATAGCAATAAATGCCCCAGGTCCTTTGCTAGAGGGGTAGCAACCAGGGCCCATCAGCTCTAGTTCCCACCTACGCAGATCCAACTCTGGCATAAAGGTCCACATGGAATTATTTGCTTTCTTTTCATTCATGCCTCTGATGTCCATTAGTAGCAGCAGTTTTAATCAGTGATTTACGTGCTTTTTAGATCCAGAGCAAACACAGAGACATCGATTTCCCCCCATGCGTGTGCCTTTGTTCATGTGTTTTGCAGTTTTGAAGTCTCTAATCCTCTTCCCAGCTGAGCTGGGAACCTGGCTTGTGCCACCACCACACAGCCAATTGCAGACAGAGGTGGGCAAAAAGCCGCTATTTCGGAGAAATAGCTGCCACTCAGGAAAGAAATCCTGGAGCTGAAACGGGTTTTCTAAGAAAATGTCAGCTTGAAGGGTGGTCGCGGGCAGAAAAACAAACTCTTAGGCATTACTGGGAGAGATATCAATGTGCTGCTCCGTAAATATGGGGTAAGTCTCCATTGTGCCCGGTTCCCATCTCCCCCTTGCCCAAAAGATGCTGCTGAGTTGGTGCAGAAAAGGGTGACAGGCAGGATCAAAGGTACGAAACAGCTCCCATGTGGGGAAGGATTTAATAGACTGGGACTCTTCTGCCTGCAGGGCAGATAAACTGAAGGAGGATGTGATAGAGGGGTATAAAATCATGACTGGCCTGGAAAAAATGAATAGGGAAGGAGACACTGAATCCTCTGATCCAAGGACTAGGGAGGTGTCAAATAAACCAGTAAGTGGCAGGTGGGAAAGCAATAAAATGAGCTATTCTGCGCCCTCTGTGCACTACAGCTTTGGAGCTTGGACCATGGGATGCTGTAGTCATTACATTTTTTTACGTGGGTTCAAAATGCGACAGTGCAAACTGATGGATGAAAAGTCCTGCAGGGATTGCTGAGCACAGAGAGTTTCCTTGGGTGCCACAGGGCACTGCTGCTGTCTGCTCACCCTGCTCTTGCTCACGGGTGACGGTGGGACTCTGGGCAAGACAGATCTCCGGTTTGGCACAGTACAGGTATTTTTATGTTTCTGTTGTGCAACATTTATTTGCCAAAAAAGAGCAGTTTCCTGTTAGTATCTCAAGTCGGTAGCTGTGGTTTTACACATCAGGAGTGAGCCCAAGACACAACATTGGGAGTGATCTCTGCCTGCTTGAGGCAAACCTCCTCTGTGATGGTGCTCACCCAGCCACGTAATGAGCCTCCTTCACACGGGCAAGCAGCCTAACTCCAGCTACTCTTTTAGTGCTTCTTCCATATTTTCTCTGTAAGGCTTTCTGCGAAGGGGTTTAGCCACAAAATTTTATTTAAGCATTTTTCAGACAGCATTGCTTTAACTCTGCATCCCTCAGAGATGTTGTTCCTTCCATGTTATGGGCATGGGTGCAGAAACAAGACCTCTTCCAGTTGCAAGGAGAACCCCAAATTCAGAGCCATGTTAAGGTTTCTCCCATTCAAACTCTGTAGATGACTAGACAATTTAACCACAAGGACAGTCTTAAAATACATTTGCAATACAAAACCTCAAGAGCACCCACTGAGGCCTGGCCAAAGGCAGGAGCTGAACACTGATTTTCTGCATTCTATTTCCTTACCTAAACACAAGACCATCTTCCTGCTTTTGATTTTATGATTAAATCAAGGCTCATCCTTCATCCTTGATATGAGGATATTAAAAAATCCTTCCTGACCTACTGCCTGACTCTATGCCTTCTAAAATCGCTTCCAAAACTACTTGGGGTCACAATTCTCCTTCATGGTGACCAGCTACTATTTCCTTTTCTCTTCCTTCAGCTACAGTTCCGTGTTGCTGGACTTCTAAAATGTAGTCACAAGATGACTCTGATCTTTCTCTCAGCTAAGTCTATAAATTTGAAACATCACCTCTGCCTTTGATGCAGGTTGCCAGCGTGAAGAATCTGGCTTTGAAGCATGGACAGAGGATATAGCCAAAAAAATGAAAAGCTGAGACAGTTCTAAATCCAAAGTTATCCACAAGACTGTCTTAGTCTTTTGGCTCACTAGAGACTTGATCATGTGCAGGTCCACACGTATCTTCAGTGTTAATGAAATTTGGAGCAATATAATGCTCTGCTTTTAGTGTAGGCAAAATGCAACAACAAAACAAATTCATTCAATCTCACATAAACAAATAAAATTATTATTACTATTATTATATATATTCTGTCCTCTCTCCTTCACTGGCTGTATTTTCACATTTTCATAGCATAGGGCTTTCAAATATTACAGTGCCAGCATTGCTTCTAATCTGGTATTGTTTCAGGCCTATATATCCCCGTATACACTGGGATAGCACAGGGCTTGGATAACAAAATAAATCCTTAAGTCTTGAAGCTACTTTTTAGTTAATAATTGTATTTGAGATGGTTTAGGGCTCCCCCTCAGCTTTGAAATTACAGCTTATATATTTGAAACTATTTTGTCCCTCAAAACACCTTGTCACTGAATTATTCCATGCAGGAACTTTCTTATAACTTATCTCCTCCTCTGACTTGTTCACACTTAAAGGTCACAGTCCTCTGCCTCCGATATCACCAGTTCTCACTGCGGAAAGGGTCGGAGTCCCAAACCGCAGCAGGAATTTGAGGAGGAGGAGACAAAGGACTGCAGGACAAAAGCATCTTTTTTTTTTTTCAGATAATTTATGGGCTGTTGGAGAGCACAGAAAAGGGGGTAGGATGTAGGGGACGAGAGCGCCGGGTTGCAGCATCAAGCGGGCAGCCGGGCAGCATGGATATTGCGAACGAGAGCTCAGGACTGTGCGCAGGTGGGTATCCCACATCTCGCTTGCACCCTACATGGTCTTTGCTGCCCATGCCCCTCTTTCTGAGCAGTGTGTTATTCAGAAAAACTCATCACCTGGGTGGCAGCACCTATCTTGCCTACCAGATAGCAGGATGCACTGTAATAGGCCTTTTAAATGCAGCCTGCAAAATGTTCGACTGAGTATCTGACTTGTGTCGGGACCCCGAGACAGGGGTGAAGTCAAAACACCTGCATCTTGTCATTAAACTGAATACACCCCAAAAAAACCTAGAAGAGTTTCAAATGTCTGAGCTGGATACAAACTAGAACAGGAAGATCTCTTAGGCAAAAGAAACAGGGACATGCTGGGAGAGATAAAGGGAAGTAAAAGAGGTTGGGAGTGGACTTGGTTAACACTTTTGTTCCTGAATATCTTTCAGCGGCTCAGATCCTACAGCCAGGTGTGCTCAGCTACACCCACATGGCCTATTTCAAGGTCAAAATCAATGAGAAAATCTCCCAGTGTCCAGATTTAGACTGGAATCCAAAACACATGAGGGACAAGTTAATTTTGCCTCCGATAAAAGGGGAGGTCTGGCCAGCAGATTTTGCTGTTGTTTCAGTAGCAAGTGGAAAGGCAAGGCAAGGACTATTCTCAGAGGAGACCTATACAGGTTACACAGTCCATGTTTCCATTTGGTTGGAAATATGTTAAAGCTAATTGAATTTCCTTTGGAAAAACAGAAGCTTAAGTGAGACGATGCACTGTTTTACCATGCTTTTAAAGTAATAAAAACTGTTGTAGAGGCTCTGCAAAAAGCCAAAGCAGCAGGTTCTCCCAAACCAAATCGTATTCCACCACAACATATGCAGGGAGCAGACAGGCAGGTGATGATTGATAGAGTGATGGAGAAAGAAATGGGACGACATTTATAGACAAATAGGCATTTGTAAATACTAAATGTGAGTCTTAATGGACTTGTATTCTCTGCCAACACATTTACAAGGGAAGAGGATTAGCAAGCAGTTTGGCACAAAGACCTCCATCTACAGAGTAGATATTCTGCAATTAGGAGGACCTGTTCTTTGAGAAAAACATTTATGTGGGTCATCTAAAAACTGTTGTTGAAAATCTACCTTCCACACACACACACTGACTTGCAAAATATTTGCTTTTTTGCTTTCCATGATGAGCAGAGACTGAGATCTGCCCCACTGCTCTGAAGTAGATTCTGCCTCTGTAAGGACTGTTTAAGTGCTGTTATTGTGAAATGATATGGATGTGCTAGGCCTTACTGTTGATTTCCAACAGATCTATGTGAAGAACTGATTTTGTTCCGTTATTGCCAAAGGAGAAAACTTAGAGGGGGAAGCAGAATATTAAATAAAAATTAATTTTCAGGTTTTTTCTAACTCAAAGCTGTCCGGTGCTTTTGTTTTGTTTTTCCCATCAGTGTAAGTTCATTGCAAATCCACTGGGAAAGTGAACATCTATGTTAATAATTGTGCATTGCTTTTGGACAAGTCACTTTGATACACTATATCCAGTTCGCACCCAGACATTGTCACCAGTGCCTGGATGTAGGTTTTGGCTGGGATAGAGTTAATTTTCTTAATAGTAGCTCGTATGGTACCGTGCTGTGGATTTGTGACCAAAACAGTGTTGATAACACAGGGATGTTTTAATTCTTGCTGAGCAGTGCTTACACAGAGTCAAGGCCTTTTCTACTCCTCCCACTGCCCCGCTAGCAAGTAGGCTGAGGGTGCATGAGAAGTTGGGAGGGGACACAGCCGGGACAGCTGACCCAAACTGACCAGAGGGATATTCCAGATCATATGATTTCATGTTCAGCAATAAAAGCTGGGGAAGAAGGAGGAAGGGGTGGATGTTCAGGGTTATGGCGTTTGTCTTCCCACGTCACCATTACATGTGATGGAGCCCTGCTGTCCTGGAGACGGCTGAACACCTGCCTGCCCATGGGAAGCAGTGAATGAATTCCTTATTTTGCTTTTGCTTTACCTATTAAACTGTCTTTATTTCAACCCACAGGTTTTCTCACTTTTACCTGTCTGAGTCTCTCCCCCATCCCACGGCAGGGAGTGAGTGAGCGGCTGCGTGGGGCTGAGCTGCTCACTGGGGTTAAACCACGAATACACTGGGAAATGGCATTTCCCCAGCAGCTCCCCTGGTTCTCCACATCTCTAAAACAACTTGGTCATTACAGGACCACACAGTAACCATCTCAGGTTGCTGTACCAACTTTATTAAGTTCAAGCTGAACTGAGCTGATTATGTCCCAGGATAGCAGCCACCTAAGTTTGCATTTCCCACTGCCTGGCACAACTGTGACGTCCAAGCAAATTATTGCTCTTCTCAGTGGGAGCAGAAGCAACCACCCACGAGCCTCACAAGCTGTGATTTTGCTATCTTCATCGTATATATATTATAGGAAAGCTCAGTCTTGACTCCTTCCTTGCACCGTCTGAACCATCATTTTAATCAGCATTACTAAACTATGTAGGAGCATGAAATGCTCATGGACCACAGTGGGTTTAGTTTTTCTATACCATTTTCATACATTCCTGTCACTCATCTTTACCTGGCAGATTCTGTCCATCCCAGGTAGGACTCTGCAACACAAATACCTCCTGTGTGGAAACAATGTTGGGTTTTTTACCTTTTCTTTCCCCAAAGTAAATTTTTATTCTGCTTACAAGGTAAAATTAACAATCTGAAATCAACTGTTTAATGAGTTGAAGACAAATATTTTGAAGTAAGAATTGCTTTTTTGGTAAGCAGCAACTTCAGGTCTGCCGAACTTCAAAATTTGCAGATATTTAGGTAGATCATGAAGCCCTAGATGAGCATACCTGGAGTGTGTGCAGAGATCTGATCACTACTTTATCCATCCATCTTTACCAAGGCAATTCACTCATTTTAGTAGATATGTGCTTTTAAGAAACCTATCAGACTGCAGTTTGAAAAATACCAAATATCAATTGTTCCGTTATATTAGGACATCATCACCATTACGCCAATGCTGTGTTTTGCTGCTGCCGTTATGAAGCCCTCCGATGTTTGTGTAAGATAAATTCACTGCACTTCAGATTATTTAACACCTAAATGAAATTGAGTTTGTTCATCCCACTGAGTTGCTAGGCAGCCATTACAGAGCACCATGCATTTCTGATGTGTCTGTTAACAGGTGAAATTATTGAAGAAAGTGGAAATAAAAAGAACAAAACTGAGTAGATGATACATTTTTAAGTCAGGCACCTGCTTAGCACACATGCTTTTGTACCTGTGTAAATAGGCAACTACATGTACTTCAAACATGTGATTTTTCACACGGGGTGCCTAAGCATCCATTGCACGGACAAGCGAGTGTTGTCTGTGTCTGTGATTTCCATGCATGTTTATTCAGCTGCAAGCACATATAAACCTTTAGCTTTTAAAAATTAATGCCGAGCAGTGCTTGGAGGAATGCAGTATGTTGTGGCACAGTGGGTCTCCCACCTTGGCATGCAGGGCACCTCCTGGGACGTTACTTAGGACCAGCCCCAATAAAGGATTAAACATCTAAATGTGATTTAGGAAGGTTTAGGCACTGAAACTGCTAGAAGGGAGAAGGCTGGAGAACCATCCACCCCTTCTTTGCAAAATGGGCCACTGTGCTCCTCAGATTAATCCAGGTTCAGTCTACTAGCTGCTTAACGCTATAACAAACAAACAGCTCAAGGAACAGGAGGTGCAGCAGAGTAGACCCTACTCCTACAAGAATGTGCAAACCACACAGTTTCTGAGCAGTAAATTATGCAATTAGCAAGCTATAAGATACACCAGTTACAATGGTGTTCTGAAATTTTTCAGCATATTTTCCCTTTCGGAAATCTCAGATGGAGACAAGTTGCAATCCAGTTCCCTCCCACTCTCCCCTACGGAGCAGAGCCGCAAGAGATCAGCTCCTTTTGTATTACATGACACTCTCCAGAAGAAAAATTTCAATCTGGGAATTTTAGAAGCTTCAGAACAGCTCAGGTTTTTCATCTTACAAAGTGCACGATACTGGTAATTTTCAATTAAATGGAAAAAAATGTAAAATACTTAGTACTGGCTTAAGTTTTGCCAAGGTTCAAGAGGACAGTCTCCACTGTCAGAGGACACTTGGGTTTAGCAACATGCCAGGCTGATATTATTTCTGATACCTTTTTTGTAAAACATATGGCTGACCATACAAGTAATGATCCTACCCCAAAATTACCAGTTGCTAAGATATCCCTCCACAGCATACTCCGACATACTTTATGTTGATGCATGAGAAACAAGGTAGAGGTTATATTGATGAAGGAATGGGGATCGTGGAGAAAGGTGCATTGCTCTCCTGGGAAGAGGAGAATTTCCCTGCTGGGAGATGACTTGGCACTGGGCCCTCTGGGTCTGGCTCGTGAACAGCATCCTTTGCTGGAGCACCATGGGCTTTATGAAGTCGAAGATATTCAGAGTTGTTCTTCAGCTGCACGGTGATTATAATAAAGTTCAAAAAGAGATGTATGTCAGAAAATGTAGCAACCAGTCACTTCATAATTTTTTGTTTTGAAATGTAAAATAGCTGTGTTGAGCTGAGTCTGACAGGACTGGAATTTTGTCATAAATTTACAAGTTCTGGACTTGGAAGGAATACTTCATATTTATTCCAAAAAAAATTAAAAGAAATCTTTCAAGAAACAGAGTTTTGTAGATATAAACAACATTCTGGAAATGCCTTAACAACATGTCATTTTGTTCTGGTAGTACCTACATTAAGTGCTTTTTGTCAAATTAAAGATGAAAGAACACGCTTTAAAAAAAAAAGTTAAGTAATTGTTTTGGAAGTGGGGGTGAGAAAAAAGTATCTAAAGATGAGCCAGGTTTCACATGCAAACGATGGGTTTGTTTGACTAAGTGAAAATGCCTGTGTCTGGTTGGGGAACCGACCAGCACAGCCAGCAAGGAGCAAAGGACTTTACGATGTCGATGGCCTGGCTCCGTCCCAATGCCTGAACCGGGGCAGAAAAATGGTGCTAGAAGTGCCTGTCTCTCTCCAGTGACTTCAACAGGAGTTTAGGGTGAGTAGCTCTTCTGCAGATGCCTGCACGGTAGACACCTGAAGTGAAACGAGATGAAACCTCTCCAAAATCACACCTGTAGCAAACGTATGCGATGCATTTACCACTCTGCAGCACCGCAGTGGTCGTCCAACCACCCGTGTGGGGTGCAGGGGCAGCTGCCTTCGGTGCACGGGGAACCGGCGGGTCAGAGATTCTGCACTGCTCTGGGATCCGGCTTTAAAGAGAGTGGTTGGAAGATGCACTCTGTCACTGCACCGTGGCTTTCTGTCTGCTGTATGATGACCTCATGCAGAGTTGTTTTATGCATCAGATATTTGGGAGATCTGAGTCTCTTCAGCTATGCCATATAAGGGGATTTCAGCAGAGCATGCCTCCATCATGCCTGTTGGGTATTATCTGTATAACCCCTTCGGGCTGGATTATCTCCTTTACTGAAATCGGTTCCATATAAGGGGCTGGGAAAGGGCTGTGCTTCTCAATCTGCTCGTGCCTTGGAGTGGCGAAAGGACCGTGTGCCTGTGAGGAGTTGGCTCCAGCCCCAAAACATCCCCATGCTGAGGTGGCTGGAGCAGTTGGCATGGAAGTTCATTGTCTCTGTGATTTGCCATCCTCCAGTCCTTCCCCATGAAAGTTCTTCAGAAAATAGGTAGTTTGGTCAGATAATGGTCTTTAGTGCCAGGTAGGTGATGCTACAAGGCTGCACGCAGGATATGAAATCAGCTCTGGAGTATGTAATAACTGGGAGAAGTCAACACTCAAACTTCATATCAGCATCCAGGAAAGGGTATGGTCAGTTTTGTTGTCATGGAGATGCTACAATTAAATTTTACATAAGTCAAATGCACTGTCTAATCTCCTTTATACACACTACAATTGAGTAGCTATGGGAAAGGTTGCTGTACCACAGCGAAGGAGAGACTTTGTGAAGCAAATATTTTTCCATTCATTTCTGGGATGCATAATAATAAGTTAATGGCATGGTCAAAGCAACTTTCCCAGCCTCCCCATTAGTATGTGGTCTGTTTTGTATATAAGTGATTCATCATAGAATTTTACTCCCATAAAAGCTCTTCTATCCTCTTATTGTACATATGCCAAATGGCGAGGAAAGCCAGCGGCAATTAAAACAAATATGGCTTGAATTACAGGCCTGTTCCCACAAGACCATGTGATAAGAAAATGGGTTAAGATGTGCAATAAGGCAAAGTAGATGCTGTAGAGGGGCCACCTTCTCAAAATTGGCATTGCTCCTGGCTTCCTTGTGCTCACCCCCTTCCCTGTAAGCCAGGGTCTTTCCAGCCTTGCTGCATCCTTCCATGCAAAGTGAGTACAAAGGACTGCACCTACATTCAGCTCCTGGTCCCCATCACCCTGCAGTGTGGAGCCATGTCTGCTCAAAGGCCAGGTTTTACCTCCCCAGCCCAAATTCCAGCACCTAATTCCAAAGTGGTTTTTTGTGCGGGTGCTGGTGGGAGAAAGCAAGTAAAAAGCTTCATGCTTGCAAAGCAGAGAAGAGAGTAAGAACATCAAAATAGCAAAGGATGAGGGAAAATGAAAAAGGTTTTCTGTCTTAGATCTCTGCTGTCACATCAGATCAGGGAAGGCAGAAAAGGTCAGCATATTTATTATTTCAATAGTGCATTTCCTCTGGTGAACTTTTGGTAGTGTCACCTTCTTCACTGTGATTAGATAAACAGATCAGGATTTGGGGAAATGCTGCGTCCTACACTAGCACTGAGAAAGGAATGGTCCAAAAGCAAGTTCACTCCTGTTCAAAGCTTCAGGATGTACCAAATCCTTCCATTCTTTTTGGCACAGAATTGAGAAGGAAATTTAAGAAATGCTGTATGCAGAATGACCCCAATACAAGTGTTGATCAAAAAAGAATTAACGTATGCGGTCTGGTCTCTACAGTAGGGCATGAGGCTCCCTCAGAAGGTCAAGGAGAAAGAAATCATCTGGACATCACTGTTGTGCTTCTTTATCTTATGATAAATATCTGTTCCACACAATCTCAGTTCTTTACACCGTAGTGTATAATACATTAAACCTTGTACTCAGCCCTTTCCCATGAAATCCTGGGCTAAACTCTGCACTTGTATTACATTTCTGATAACTGGGTTGCATATGAGCAGAGCTTGACATCACCGTGGGTCTGAGTCACCAGGAACCCACTAATCACCAGTGGAACTGATGCCACGGCAGCCTGCTTTAAATGAGGTCACACATCTATATCTTCAGGGCTGTTTAATGTCCTCAAAAGCCAGGGCTTGGTCCACATCCCCTATGCTGGTTCCTCTGGCATACAACCATTTGACGAACTGGTAATTCCCCTCTGGCTTTTGGCCAAAACTCTCCATAGGAAATTTTCATTTAGCTGACATTTATTTTTTACAAAATGCTGGAAACACGGGTTTTGAAAACAGGAAAAAATGGTGCCTTTGGAATAGTGTCTGTGCTTCCCTGGGCTGGGGAGAAGGAGAAACCTACTTTTTAGTTCAGCTGCCAATGAAAGTTAACCAGGCAGTTTAATTTGCAAATTCCATCTAAAGCAATGATATTTTAACATCTTTTGTCATTTTTCCTTAAAAAATGCTTACCAGAATTTTTCCTTCACTGTCCTCTTGTTTACAGGCCTGCACTCCGTAGAGGCATAAGTCTCTGGGCAGGACGTGTTGAGAAACCTGTTGCAAGTGGAAGGGAGAGGCAGCAGGAGGAACAAGCTTTCTTTTTTTGCTCTATATTTTACACTGCAGCAAAGAACATCCAAGACTTTGATCACTACCTCCACATTGGGTCAAAGTAAAAAAGTGACCTTCGAAACAGTGCACCTTGAGGTTGCAAAGCTTTGGTTCAGCGATTTTTACCTCTCATGTTTCCCTTGCACTCCCGTTTAACACTCTTCCTTCTGCAGGTGAACTCTTCATGCATGTTTTCAAACCAATATTTCCTGGTGTGAAATACTTACAAAGAAAGAACTGCCGATGCTGCTCTTCATGACACATTGCAAGGATCCAGGAGAAGGAAGGAGTGAGCATATGAGTATCTGAGTTAGAGCTGTCTCATGTCTCACCACAGGCCATAAGTTCGGACAGCTGGGAAGGGGTGAGTGGGGCCAAAAAAACAGTGAGAGTTATAGCTTAAATAGACAAATAAATAAAACAACATTGCTGACCTGTTTTCCCTTGCCAGATCTCATTGCTCATTGAAAAGAGTCAGTAATGTTAAGTGCTTACTACATGTACGTCAATTTATGAGCCTACATCCACCCAGGCCGCTGTGCCAGAGATGTTTTTAAAACTTTTGCTTACAGGGGAAATTTGTCCTGCAAGGTAATTTGTGAGCTGGTCAACAGATGCTCTAGGTCTGACTTCCCATAACTTGGTTGCAGTATTATTGCAGGGCTATACTGCAATAATGCAACTCCTCTTCTCCCAGTGCAAAAAATAGTGCAATATTGTGCTGGCACAAGAGGAGGTCAGTCTGTCTTTGTCTGGCCTTTCTTTGGCAAAAAAGTCTGGCTCAGCCCTGTACCAAGCATGGGTGATGGCTCACGTTATTCCAGTCTGTTCTTTAGGGACCAGACACATCTTGACACTCTCTCTCCCCACTCTTCTAATTCAGCAAGAGGAAAGAAATAATCCCCAGGAGCAAAGGTTTGTCTAGGGCACAAACGGTGTGATCTTGTTGTCACCACAGCCCTGTATAATCTGGGGCAAAAAAAATTCTTGCACCTGGCAAGCCAAGGGATGTACACTAGCCCTGTTCCTGCGATTAGTACTCTTATTTTACCATATTTGCCCTTTTCAATGATTATGTTATGCTGAGCCCCACAATGCTGCTTTCATCAGCCTCTAGTTCTCTTGCGGGTCATGTGTGGGTCAACACAGATTGCCCCAAGCCTCAGCCATGCATCCTCCATCAGAGGTAAAATTGGGGGGGGAGATGGGGACCAACTGGAATTGTCATTATTGTAACTGAATGAGCAGGCACAGCCCTCTGCAGAGCTTGGAAAGAATTGATTTTTACCTGATTTATTGTTATTTACGCCCATGCTTAGCCTGTCTCCCAGAAATGGATGCACAGGCTTCAGCTGATCTACTCATGTGAGTAAAGTTAAGTACTTCAGAGCTTGCAGGCTTTGGGCCTAAACTCATAAGAGCAAAGCATCTTGCCGCATGCCCTGAATTTATCTAGGCCAGAAACCGTCATTTCAGCTTGAAGTTTCCCAGACCCTCTGCCTGTGCTTTCATAAGAGGATGACCTTAAGCCCTCGACATATTCTGTTGAAATGTGATTTAAAGTTCTGGCAGAAAGGCAAAACTATTTTTTTTTTTTTCAAAGAAAAACACAATAAACAAGCATAAGCTGCTGCCTTTCTCTGGCTCTTCACTTCTTCTAGTAGATGGTTTCCTCGGGCAGACAGGTAAGACACAATTGAATTTGTGAGCCTAATGCATATCAGTTCATGCACCCTAGACTAGCTCCCAAAACTGCACATCGTACCATCTGTCGTGCATAGGTGGAGGGTAAACGGTAAAAAAAAAATCTGCCTTGGTACACAGAAGAAAATCATTAGCACGGGAAAGGGTGCCGTTACCTGAGAAAAGGCAACATGTGCCTCAGGGAACGAAAGCTCATTAGTGTGCTAGTCTCTGTTTCCTTTATTGTTAACCATCCTGGGTAAACATAAGCCAAAATGTCTAAAGGGTTGTGATGCTCAGTCACACATAATTTTCAAGCACTTTCTAGATGTCTGTTCTTGCCAAGAGCTGTTCTTTCTTTCCTTCCCAGCATTTGGGCTTTCCCTCCGTATTTCTCCACATCTTAGCCTGTGGAACTCTGTAACAACGCCTTTATCTTTCAAACTTCAGTTTCTCAGTCCGCCTCTTCAGAAACCATCATCAAAAGCCATCAGCTTCCTCCCAGAGCCAGTCTTCACTGTGGTGCAGCCGGAGCCTGTCCTGCCGATGTGGTGCAAGGAACAGCCCAGGCTTTACCGAGCAGGTTTTGGGGCAGTCAATATTACTGAAGGTCCAAATTATGTCAGTCGTGCATTTGTTAGAGATCACCATATTCCACAACATTTCCACTAATTCCAGGTTGACTCAGACGGTTGTGTGATGGGTTGTGCATCCAGATATTCAGTGAGGTTTGGACTACGCTCCTTCCATACAGGAGACGGGTGCTGCCGTACCAAAATCTCCAGCTACCTTCCAAATGAGACATCTCCAACGGGGATTATGTGTTTTGCATCTTGTTTTCACTCATCACACTAGAGGATGACAGCATCCCCTTTTCATTTGAATGATTTATTTACAAATTTCCCCAGCACTCACTCCATAATGAATGCACTGATCAGAAATACTTGAGACGCTGCTAGTGCTAGATATAATTGAATCTTTGCTCTATAACTTGAAACTGCTATCAATACTTATTGAAGCACAGAACATACACTTGTCCAGTGAGTGCTTAAAAGTGACTTAGGTTATTATGTTGTGGTTGATTTACAACAAAACCATCTGAATTATGAACTGCGTGAAGAAGAGGTAATTAAATTTGAGACGTTAAGGCTGATGGTGCTTCAGATTGTGATAAATGCAAAGTCAAAAGTCTTCCCCAGGGACACTAGCATCAAGAGGTGATCAACTGCTCCATAGGCATATGCTTTATAGTGGGACAAGTCTTTTATTGGCAAAATGGGATTTATCTTTTTAGGGATGGTTATTCCACAAGTTAAACCAGTATGAGCTGCTAGATGTTACAATGGGAAGGTTGCTAAATAGTGAGAGAATTAAAAAACCAATCAAATCTTGCATCAGATTGATTTTCTTTCCTTACATTTTAGCTCTCAGATCTATGGAGGCAGTTTTAACAAAGTGCCTACAAGCAACTTAACTCAAAGCTTTAGATGCCAAGTGCTCTTTCATAGCAAGTTTGCTGCCATTGTTACTACTCAGCAAAAGCTAAATTTTCAAACTACATTATTAATTGAACCTAATAAATAGTCGGTGGAAAGGGATAAATTCCTCTAGAGTCTGATTCACCCCACTTATCTGAGATATCTAATTTAAGAGGGGATGAATTGCCCTTTGTGAGCCACCTGTCTCACCACAGACTGCACGTGGACCTTTTAGCACCTAACTTCACGAGAAATAATATTAAAGGAAATCCCACCTGGAAAGACTAACTGAGACAAAAGACAGCTTCTTGTTCAGTTTGTGTGACTGGTCATTGCTCCTACCTTCCATGCTGCACACATATATCCTTCTGCCAGTGATAAGACCGGGTTGTATATTGCCTGGTCTGTCAATACAGGTAGTAGAAAAAATAGAGGCACACGATGTGCAAGATTAATGTCCTTCCAACTTCAGACATCTGCCATGCAGGCTCCTGCATCTCAGCTGGTATAGCTCTCATTATAGTCCGTGCAGAGAAATAGCCACTTGCAGGGCGTGATTCATCTGACCTGCTTTAGAGGACAAGGTGAATTGTGCCACCAATACCATGGATTCTTCCAACTCTCAAACACCATGGTCTATTAAAAAAGCAGGTGAATAGTTCAGAAATTAATGTTTTCAGTGGTGTAAGATGTTTAATCAGGTGTAACCCACATTTATAGTCATTGCAGCTGGTGACTAGGGTAGATCCAAATCACAGACCAGAGCAGGAAAGCTTTGGGCTGCTGTTCCTTAAGCAAGAGAGCTATTGAAATATCCAGAATGAGGAAGCATAACTGTTTACATTAGATTAATGCACTTGATGTCACATATTTATTTTAAAGGTCCATATTACAGTACATACCTTCTGAAAACTTCCTCATGAGGTTGCTTCAGAGTCAGTACACTTTAGTCCCTTCTCGAACAGGTGATGGATGAGGTACTTTCTTTCACTCATTTATTATGTGTCTCTTACTCTAAAAACAAAACAGCTTTTAGGGGAAGGAAGGCTTTTTCTCTGATTCTCCTACGCTTGGGAAAGATGAATTTTCAAGGTTTCTTTCAACTCCATTTTTTTATGAATAGCTGATTTCTAATTTCTATGAAAAGGCACATTTGTCATAGACTTATCACGCACAGTTGTCAAGATTACAAGATCTGTTCCTACTGCTTTTGGTGTTAGCAAAAATAATTCGTAACTCCAGAAGACTCATTGTTATTTGTGGACAGCTTTAAAGGATGCTTTTGTATTTCTTCCTGAATTAAAAGCTGCAGACATGGAAGCACAGCAAAATTTGAGTCCTTGAAAAAACTTGCTTCTGCAAATACATAAACCAGATGTTCTTGTGATTTCTAAGCTGACATATATTCACTTCAGCGGAGTTAAAGGGATTTCCTGGATGGATAAGGATTTAAGCCATTAACCCTGGTCATTCCCTCCTCCCAGCTTCCCAAAGTATCAGTTGTCCTCAGTGCCTGTCCCCTCGAACCCCTCTGTGTTGCACCCTCTTCACCTCTGATGTGGTGATCAGCTTTTCCAGCTAGATATTTTGATGACTCTTACTGTAATACTTGTGCAGACAACCAAATATATCATAAATAATTTATTCTCCAAGAACCCCATCATAAGAGTATTATCGTGTGCTTGGGGATGGGTTTGCCATGCAGTGTTTCTGCATTGCCTGGCAATAAAAAAAAACTGCTGAGCTTGCTGCACATGGGATGACAGATGCTTTTTTCTTTTGAAACACCAATACTACACTTCTGACTCACGGTCCCCTTCAACTGTGAACCAAGGCAGGGGCATGTGCCCACATCTGCAGCCTGCACCAGCATCAAAAGTGGGATTTCCCTCACTCTTATTAATTAGACTGGGATACGGGCATTAAAATCTGGTGATGGGACAACGTTAAGCATTTCATGCGTGATCCCACCGGTGAATAGAAAAAGGTTCAGACTGAGAAAGAAGTCCAGGACATCATAGGAATTTGGGGTCCACTGCAGGAAAGCAAATATAGACAAAAGAGTGGGATCAGATGTGGGAAAAAAGTGAGAAGAGAGAGAAGGGAGAATAAAAAAGTGAAGAAATTGCAGTATCCTAAAATGAAGCAGCATTAAAGCATTGAACACATATCTCATCACACAAATTCTGCTGAAGGAAATATTGTCCCACTGCTATGAATAACCTACTGGTACGGGTGATCGTTCTCTCTGCACTGTGGGGCGAAGAGACTTGCCTTTGTACTTGGCCTACAGACCATTAAATATAAAATCTGATCTTCCTCCACAGGCGAATGTGATGCTCCTTGACCAGAAAATGTTAGAAATAGTTTACCTTAATTTTCTGTCCTAAAATGCATCTATACTCGTTGGATATTCCTGCAAATTCAGCCTCCTCCCATCCTTCCCCCCAAGGTTCTAATTCCTGTCTAAATCAACTACACAAATGGAGGGTTCTCTCTACTGTGTGCCCATGTGCAGCTTGGAGCCAAGCTTTGCAATAAGGCTGACAGGAGAGTAGACCTCTATTAAGAGAGGTGGCAGCAAAGAACAACACAGTGATTAAATGCAAAATTGAAATCATAATGAAAATTGGGGCACTGAAAAGAAATTTTAATTAAGTAAGCAACTGCAAATCAAACAAATGTATTCATTATTTAATCAACTAGTGAGTGCAAAAATCTCAACTAATCAGGAAAGTCTCAGGGAGCAGATAAAGAAACAAATCAAGGAACCAATTTGAAAGCCATAAGAAAATAGCACACATCCACACTATAAAAGAGCATTTGTCTGAGAAACAGAAGGTGAGCTGCTTTTTTTCCCACAAACATCTTTCTTATCTTTGTAAGGCTGGATGGTGTTTTGTAAAAAAAACAAAAGAAAATCTTATGCTGGGATTTGGGAAGCTGTGTCTTCTTGCACATCTGCTTTTAATCTGTTCAGTCATAGAAAGAGTGACTGCAAAGTGATGTTTTTCTTTGCCTACTTCCACCCATTTTTTGCCTGCTGCACAGACCCCCTCGAGGTATCACAATAACCAATTTGTTTTAGAAGGAGATAAAACTTTGGGTGCCCCCAGCTACTGCTCAGCGACACAGCACAGCGGCAGCGCAGACCATTTGGGAGAGGTGGCTGAATCCAGCTGGGCTGTTTCACACACATGAGTAGGGCCAGCAGAGCAGTATGATTTATTATTAACTAGAGTTTTGCCACAAAACTGGCGACTTGCTCCTGCCTAAGGGAATGAAAGGATGGAGATCTGTATGATGGAGATCTGCATAAGACTGTGCTGTTTGGGCATGTTTTCACCCCAATTTTTTTCTGTCCGACACGTGTGAGTACGGGAGTGGGTATGCACCGTTCACTTCAATGAACTCCTTGCAAAGTCAGCAAACAGCTCAGCGTGAACACAGAGAGCCCTTTCAAGCCTCGGAGCTACTTCAGGGTAACCAAATGAGTCACAAGCGGCCAAGTAATTACTTTTCCAGGCTTCCTTACTTATGAATTTGGATCTGTGTACAAAAGCATGAATCCTGAGAGAATTGGCCGTCATACCTTGCAAGCATAGTTGTTTGCACTCAAAGCAGTTGGATAGGGGCAGGACATAAGTTAAAGAATAGTACAAACAAGTCATTTACTGCACAGTCTTGTAAGTATAGCCTGTCTAGAGCCTAATAAAAATCACATATTTAATTAGTGGCTCCGTTCAGCATTGTGTGAACAGTGATTCACTATGCCAGGCAAGAGGAGATGGGTAGCAAATAGACCTTGCACAAGGTATGTGAGAAAAAAAAAGATATTTTATGCAAAGAGTAAAGATCAGCTGCATAACAAAGACCTGTGAGAAAACACGGTGGTGCTTTTAAAACACAAGTGTAGCAAATTCTTCTGTAGAATAAGTGGAAATTGAGTACATCTTTGCACCAAAAGGAAAGTAGTCTGATTTTATATCTAGAGTAGGGAACTGGGAGACCAGATACCTGGTTTCTTATTCTTTCTCTGTCACTGGAACACAGTGCAAACACTTTTCCTTTGCTATTTCTGCTTGTCTACGTTACTTGGTTGCTCCTACCGGCACAACGGCCAAGCACTTCGTGCTCGTAGCATTTTTCACCTCATCACACCTATTTTGCAGATGGAAGTACACAGCCCTACCTCCACACAGGGGTCGCGATTGCCTAAACACTGCTTGGGGCTCCACGATGAAAAACTCTTGTTCTGCAGAGCAGGGCTCAGGAGGCCCTCGAAGTTCAGAGCTGCTAATGTCTTTTTACATTAACGTTTCCAGGTAGTTAAAGGTCTGCCGAAAGCACTCCCCAACATGTCCCAGTCTTCGGAGGACCAAGTATCCCAGCACCTACCTCATTCCTCAGGCTTATCATACTGCACAGTTAGAAGCTACCTGGTGGAGTTTGGGCTGCAGACATGCTCTGAGCACGCTTGCAAGACCAGGCTTTGCCCCCTCCAGAACTAAATGGTTCCCTGCTCTTCTCCTGTAGATCCACCACTGAGGAAGCTGGTTCATTTGTGGAAGACCAAAATATGGTTCTGTCTCCACCCATGGGGAGCTGAACCCATTTTCTGGGCACTGTGGCCACAAAAGCGCAGGGGATGCTGGAGCAGCGATATGTGCTTCATTCCCTGATATAGATGTTATTTTGGTCTCTTGAAATAACTAAATGGCAATTGGGCTGGGCTGGAAAGAAGGGAGAAGTGTGACTGATTTTCATGAGTTGGGTGCTCCCCTAGGAGGGGGTAGCTGGCTTCCAGTCCACTTAATATTTTACTGCTGAATATTAAAGAAGAGGTTTTGCTCTGTGCTATTCCCTGAGTGCCTCCAGACATACATAGATCTTCCACCTCAACCCTTTTGTCCAGTGAAGAGCAGAAGCATTGCAAGCCCAGCTGGGTGCTGACTTGCACAGTGCCAGCTGCTCTTGTCTCTGAGGGGTGCCTGGAAGCATCTGCCTATCGCGAGCCCATGGGCAGCCCCAGGGAAGCCCAGTTCAAGCTTCGCATGTATTTTTCTGAATCAGGGTTGACTCGTCTTAAACTGCAGAAACTGCAACACAAAGGTAAGTTTAGATGGGTGTCCTGCTGCTGACTACTGCTGCTCGAAGCAGTCTCAACTTGGGACATTTTATGCTTCTGCGATCCAATTCAAACATGATTCTAATTTTATGATCAGGATATAGCATCCCTCTCCTGTGCAAGTAGCAATTGCCCCGAAAGCCCATGGCTCGCACACGTGCTCTGGTGCTGGCTTCACTACTACCAGCCAACATCCCAGAGCATCTCCTTCTCCCTCCTAACCACATTAGCGGGAGGTAATGACGTTGTTCAGATCAAAAAGAAACAGTAAATTCGATTGTGACTTACTAGCAGGATTGGTGTGCTGTCAGCAAGCATATGCACACGTATACATGCACATGCCCACAGAGTGACCTATCCTTACATACACACCAGGGTTTGTCTCTGGAAACACACTTTCAATTAATTAGCAGAGATCAGAAACAAGCCTCTTAGTCTACTATGGGAGATAATGTCATTCTGGGATAAGAATAAATCTATCAGCTGGAAACTGGGTGAATGAGACTGATTTTAAGGAGGATGAGGTCATTTTTAGATTACATCATACAGCCATGTTGCATCCCAATTTATATACTATGAGAGCATGTAACAATTTCAGCTTTGCTACAGGAGCATATTTGAGTAAGCAGTCTCAGGAAAGAGGCTAGAAATCTTTCTATGCACAGAAAGCTGCTTTATGAACTTCTCCATTCTATAGCAAAGGAAGCATTATTATCTCCAGAAAATCCATCTCCTCCAAACCCCTGGTTATATCTGGAGCTGGAGGTCAGAACTGTGCTTGCTAAAGGGAAATCCCACTCAGCACACATCTAATTATGTTTCTATCTTCCAGATCCCACATAGCAGTCCCTGATAAAAGAATAGACAGGAAAGAGGAATCAGTTGCAGTCTGCTTTATGATTTTACATTATTAAGCCATTGGGGACTGCCAGACAATCTGAGAGCTTAGTGAACTGAACTCTTTAAGACCTGTTAAGTACTCAGGAGGTACTATGCAAACCCACAAAATACGAGCATTAATCATCAGGCAGACTTGTCAGGATACTCAATACATGAGTGACAGATGAGAACAGAGTGGAAAAGAGAATAGGGAAGGGCAGAAAATAAGAATTAGGAGGTTTCCACAAACCTCTCTTCCAAGTCTTACAATCATTCTTCAAAATTTTTTTTTTTTTTGCGTGAGACTTTGTTTTTCATTTCATAGGGGCAAATCCATGCTTTAGCACTGATTTCACTGGAATTACTCCAGGTTTACTGCAGTGTAGCTGTACAGCATTGGCTCTTTATAATAATATGCCTCATTAGTAGCTACTTACAGTGTAACTGAATTATAGGACGTCTAGTTCTGGGCAGTTACTGCAAAATGGAGCACTGACATGACACCTAATAAAGTACTTGTAAATGCCTTCTGGGAGCTATAATGCTATATTATTTATGAAGTGCCATTGTGTTTTAAAGACAGAAGACCAGATGTTAAAATCTGTTTTATTTACACAGTGTCACCAAGGATTAAATCTATTGTCTTTACTGAGCATATCCCAATATATACAATGCACATGTTGGCATGGAGCATCCCTGGAGGCACAGAGGCCAGACACACCAGGGCACACCAACACCATCTATGGAGACAAAATAGTTCAAAGTGGATGTGTCCTGGTTTGAGCACCAAGCCAGATGTTAAAAACTTGTGCAAAAATAAGTAGGGAAGGATATTCTTCCCAGATCTGACTTCCCACGAAGCTAGACATGGTAGGCTTTTTTGTGATAACTTATACGGCACTTCTGCTAGGTGAAGAGTGCTCAGGGCAGAGTGGGACACCTCCTAAACAAAGAACAGTCCCCCATCATGATTTTTGGGAACAAGTGGATTCCTACCAGGAGTTTTTTCCTAAGAAGCAAATCTTCTTTGTATACAAGCTCTGAATGTGTATTAAAGAGAATTCTGATGTGAGAAAAGAAATGCAGTGTAAACGTGAACCCCTACAGCAGTAACATGCCATAACCCCACTTGCTGCATTTGCTGTTCAGTGCCTGAGGGCAGCACGTTGCCCGAGTCCTGGAGCACGTAGGCAGAGGTGTCTCCTGCCACATAGGAAGTTTAGTCTGGTCCTACCCTGAGGCGCTGCCACCAGGCAACTGCAGCTCCAAACCAGCTGTCACATCAGCAGCGTTCACCAGGGGCTGTGTGCTGCTTTGCAGTGCTCCAAAGACCTCTCTCTGTCCAGTGTCCCATGAAGGAGAGCTGTGCGGAACTTACATCAGAGCCCTGACAGTGGAGCAGAAGTCTCTCTTGGGGCAAAAAAAATAAAAAATTTTTTAAAAGTTGGTTTTGGAGCTTTGAGGACATTATTCTCCTTGAACCAAAGGGGAACCAGCTCTTTTCTGCAACCCACACGTTGCCTAACCATATCTCTTGCCAGGCTGATGCCCAAAGTGTTGCTGAGCCATTGCAGGGCAGGCAGCTCTTGCAAGCTCCCATGCACTCAGCAGCAAAGGGGCCCATTACTCCCTTGGGCTTCTCTCCAGCTCTGAATATCAGATAGGGTGAAGTCATTCTAGTGAAGATCTTTTCCCTTTTTTTTTTCACCAACACATAGTAGCAAGAAACATCTTACCCCCTAAAATGATGCGTTTCTCAAAGTACTTAACCTTAGATGATTTAAGCATCCATGGTGCTCTCCCAACAGGTGTATCCAGTTGTTGCAAACATGATGAGCTGCTATAAGCAACCATGGCCGTCCCAGCACCACCAACACTACGCAAGGACGTTGTGTTACGAATCCTAGGGCTTTAGTCACCTGGAATTACCCTGTCTGAAGCTTTGCTGAAGTTTTGAAGAACACCTAAAATGGAAAGCATGACTGACCACAAATGTTGACCTACTTTAAGTAAGCATTTCCCTAGGAAGGCAAATTGCTTGTTTTGGGCATGTCAGAGGAGTCTGGGATAAGTGGTCTTGTTCTTTGCTTGCCTCCTGCCTGGACAGTCCTCTACTGGCATCCAGGGAAAGGAAAGGGGTGTAAGGCAGTATGGGCAGCCCTGTTCACCACCATCAGCTTCTGTCCTTTTCTCTCCTGTTTCTCTTCAGGGGGACCTATAATACCAGTGGAGAGGGACCAATCAGTCCCTTGTCTGCTCTCAAGTCCCCCAAAGCCTCCAAAATCTCTAATCTCCATTCCCACCTCCCTTCTTCCCATGCCAATCTCAAGCCTCCCACTGGTGTGGTGCTCTCCCAAATGCTGCTTTTGACCAATGAAAGTACCACTGATCCCTTCACCACCCTGCAGCAAAGCCCCCCAAGGCTTTCCCAGCCATCACCGCTTTCTGAATTCCCGCTAAGGTCTCCAGGGTTTTTAAAAGTTAGAAGTTTTGTTAAAATAATTTTATAGATAGATTTTAGTTCATTTTCTAAAGGGAGCTGTTTAAATTGTGAAATGTTTAAAATCCAAAATTGCTTTTGCTTCCACAACCCTGGAAGAAGGGAAACTAGAAATCCTAAGATAGAGAAACTGTGGGGGAGACACTGTCCAGTGCTGCCTGAAAAAGTGAATTTCTGTACAGGAGGTTGCTGGGCTCAGGTCTGCCTTCCAAGTTATCCTTATGTATCACCCAAAGAGGTGTGAAGGGCACAGGGTTTTGGACAGGATTTCACAGTGGAAACCTCCAAAACTGAGAATACAATTAGGATAGCAAAGCCTGGGGCAGGTGTGAGGGCAATGAGGTTCCTCTCGAACAAAAAGGCTGGAGCTCTGGGCAGCCATCACCCTGCAGAAGGGCAGCAGTGGGCTTGCGCAGAGAGGTGTCCTGGCCAGCTGGGATGGACATGGAGTGGCACAGGAGCTCTGAGGAGCTTTGGATAGGACTAAAATCAGCCTCCATTGTCAAAATGTCCCAACAGAAACACACTATAAAAATAATTGCTTTTCTATAGTTTTTTTAAATCTTTAACAAAACAAATCCTATTTGGAGTGAACCTAAGAGTGCATCGCCATCCCATCGGGGGGACCCCCGGGGGTTTAGTAGGTTTGGGACCTGGTCTCAACTGTGTGCCATGTAGGTGGGAATGTCATTCTTTATTCAGGATAGATGGATGTGGTAAATAAGCTTTTTGCAATGCATATAGCTGAAGTTGCAAGACTGACCAGAAGAACATGTGAGGCTGATCAGAATTAAACTGTGTAAGAAAGGCCTGGCCTTGGGACTGGATGCCAGAGTATTAACCTGTGCACTGGTGCTGGCAGAGGAGTCCTCTGTGTGCGTGTTTGGCTAGATGTGGCTGGCACAAAAGGAGCAAACAGGTTTGCTAAGCAGAGAGAGAAGGCATTTACAGGATGTCCATTAGAAAAAATAATAGAGAAAGGTTGAGGTGCTGACAGGATGACAGAGCCTGGAAGAGGAGATGTGCTCTCGTTTGGTTCCTAAAGCAGTGAGGGACCAAACATGTGCATCAGAGACTGCATCAAAGAAATATCTTATTATAGCCAGTTCCCATCCCTACTGGAAACAGCCTGGGGATCCCTCAGCATTCAATAGCTGCTTGGCTCAAAGTGGGGAACAGTAATTCCCACACTTCAGTGAGAGCAGTGCCATGTCTCTGATGGCTATGAAATGTTATCTTAGAGCTAACTTTGTATTTCTCAGGCATACGGTTTAACAACTAGTTAGACATGGCTGTGTTTTACATCTCTTTAAATACCACCTGCTGCAGCAGTCTCCTAGAGCCTGCTCAGCTCAGAGCCGGGACTTTCGAATAGCTGTTTGGGTGTACTGCTGGCATGTAGTATATTTCTCTTCTGCCATAAACTCATGAGGACCTCGTAAATTATGTGGGATAAATTAATCCTTGACTCAGCTCCATTGGCACAATGAAGCTAAAGTAAGGATGAATTTAATCACAGGACGGTTAGTATCGAGTGGCAGAAGAATCTCCCTTTGCCATCTTTACCGTGATGTGAGATGCAGCTGCTGCTGGAGAGGGGAAGCTGCCTCTTGCAACGCAGGTTGCAGGTGACATCAAAGAGATGCTAAGGAAAATTTTATGTACTCCCTGTTCAAATGAATACAAACTATGATGGTCTCTATAGGCACACACCAACTGTTTCTGTAGGAACAGGGCTTCAGAGCTGCAGTATTTTTCCCATGAGGGTACCAGCACGGAAGTGTGAAATTTATTAATTTTCCAAAGCAGCCCCGTTTGTAAATGCAAACTGAGTTTAGCTTGGAAAAAGTTTTCATTCCATTTTTCCACATGTTTACCTTTAGAGACCGTTTTGCCATGGTGGGGAATCTGGATGAGGCAGATCTTTTCCGAGCTGGGCTGTGACCCTGGGAAAGCTCATCCCTGGAGGGAACGAGCAGGAGCAGGGGGGCACGGGAAGCAGAGGGGGTATTGATTTCAGACCTACAGACTCCTGCCAAAGGATCGGCTCCAAGGCTGCAAACGCCCTGTGTCGTGCTATTAGCCGGTGTCATTTCCCAGAAGCGAGACTCTCCCATAGTCTCCCCTTGCTAATCCGCGAGGCACATTGCCACGCTGTAGGTTTGTTTTGAGGTGGCACGGGGGGAGGCAGGGAGGAGATCAAATTAGCCTCCTAGGCATGTACACAGGGAAAAGGTGCACACAGGCACATTGCCCCTCTCCTGCTTATCATGGAGGGGTGTAAAACCAGCTGCCCCCATACAGCTAATATTAAGAGACCCATACTAAGTGCAACAAGCAGAATAGTGTAGTGGGCACTTTTCCCCTCTCTCCAGACCCATGAGTGCTCAAGGGGCAGGACCAAAGAACCAAACCTGTGAGCAGCTGCCTCCTGCGGAACCTGTAACATTTGTGACTCAGTTTCTGACCTTGCTGGGTGCAGCACAATTCCCCCAGCTGGGGGAAAAAAAAAACCATCAGGGCTCCCTGATGCAGTGCTCCCCCCAGGCAATGCTCCCCACTGTCTCAAGGGGCTCACATGGGGACCAGTGGCAGTTTTTCAGAAGAGGTGGGCACTACAACCACCCCCATGAGGTTCTCCAAATGCATCCAAGCTGGACATAAATCCGTCTCATCTCACCGAAACCCAGTGGGGCACCACCGTCACCCCAAAGAGGACAGCAGAGAGCATCAGGAACAAACTTGACCCACTTGCGCTTCTAATTACTATGTGTGTGCTAACACTGCCCTCTGCCTCCTGCAGAAAGGCTTTGTTGGGTTGGGGATCTGTTGGGTTTTTTCTTTTCCTCTCCTATGAAGCAGGATGATAAAATAGCATTCTCCAGCCTGGCCGCATGCAGGCACACAAGGTGCTGAGAATGAAACGCTGGCACGCCTGGCTCGGCACTGGTAGTGCCAGCCCAAATATTCAGTGCCATGGGGTGGGGAGGCTGTAAAAGTCTTCAGCCCTACAATAAGTAAAACTTGAGAATTTTCTTATATGTCTTATGAAAGGGAGGAGTTTTCAGGCTCACATTTTCAAGCATTTTTGTCCCAGGGTAAAGGCTAGGAACATTTTTGTTGTTTTTAACCCTGTTTAATCTCTCAAGGGAAGGGGAAGAAAAAATGGCATCAGACTTTATACCCAACCTGAGACACCTGGCCGGGCTTCATCAGCAGGGCTGATTCCCAGTGCATCCCCAGAGGACTGGCAGTGCAGATAAGCGGAGCAAAGCCACACGTGAGCGAGGAGACGTAGGAGCACAGTAATAAAATGACATTTCCCAAAGTGACAGCCGGCCTGGGGCATGGCCAGAAGTAAAATCTGTACCTCTGCCTGGCCAGGACAGCAGGATGAAGTCCCAAACCCTGCTTGCCTTGCAAGTGGAGTGTCCCCAGCCCAGGGGAGGGTACACCTGAGCTGTGCCCAATTGCCGATGCCCCTGACAACTCTCTTGCGGAGTGTCCATCACCCAAACACCAGTGCTCCCCTTTGCCCCCGTGACTCCCGAAGGGCAGCACGGATGCCAGCTCGCAGGGACTTTCAACAAGAGAGAGGCGCCTAGCTCCTGTTCACACCTTGGAAAATCCCCTTGGCTTTTTATCTGCATCGGGCTATATATGGTCCCTGAAGGCTGCAGTGTCAGGCTCGAAGAGGCACGGAGGGCAGGGAGGCAGTGAGCCAAATCGTGGGAAGAGAAGAAAAGGTGTGAAGGTTGCACACAAGCTGCAAATGAGCCCGTAGGAGAGAGGTGGGTCTCCCAAGCATGGTCTGCCCTTCTCCAGACTTTGGTTTCCCCATTGAGATGGCAGCTCTGCTCCTGTTTCATGTTGTTTTGGCACGGAGGATATCATGGGGAACACTATTCTAAAGAAATGCATCCTTTTTTTTTGCTTTATGGTCAATAATGCTGCAGTTTGACTTTAGGGTGAAGATTTGGATCAATTCTCATTTTCTACAAAATGATTCTCTCTTATACACCAAGGAATAGAATTGAAAATGTAATCTGTCTTGTTGAGAGGTAGAGTTAGGGTCATGAAAATTAACCCCCAAGTGCCATTTTGTGTGCCTTTTCACATGCCAGCAAATAGCAGGGAACATCTTTGGATTTCCAAACAATAATTTAGAAAAAAAAAAATCAGTTTTGTCCAGGCATCTGAAGGGATCCTGCTACCAAGCCACTTTTTCTCCACAATGTAAAATAACTGAGAACAACCATTTTCAGCAATGATTCACTAGCAAATACTATTGCCAGATGAAAACTGGGATCTGGGCGACTTTGTCTCACAGTATTACATTTTAATATTTGGCTATATAAATTGAAGCAGAATGGAGCTCCTTTATATTAAACAATTTCACTTCTGAATCCACAGGATAAAAAGAAAAAATAAAGAATAAAATGTAATGAGCGTTCTCATGTAAGGTCAGGAAAATGTGACACACTGAAATGACCTGATGAAGAGACCAATCAAGTGTAGCTGGCCCCACACAGAAAGCTTCGTGGAGGTACTACCCAGATATTGCCTTTATATTTACACTTTAGACTTTATACTGCAAGCAGGGGTACTGGAGTCAGACCTTTAATCCAGCATGCCACTTGTACAGTTGTTACTGGTGATCACCAGAGATGATGCTTGTAAAGGAGATCCAGGATGGATAAACGTGCATGGTGATCCACCAAGGTGCGCGAGAACTGCTGTGGTTTGTGGGTCTTTCTTCTAAAACTCAGGGGAGCCAAAGGAGTTGCTGGGAGGAGAGCTCAGTGGGTGACATGGAAGGAGAACCAAAAAACCCAGTGTGAGGGAGGAGGATGTTAAAATAGGTCAGACAGCTGGGAAGAGCTCCTCCTGGTGCAAAGGGTTTGTGTCAGTACCAGGACTCACCGTCAGATCAGTTCTGCAAAGAGCAGCTTGACTATTGCCTGTGAGCCAGGCTGATCAGGTACCTTCCGTGAAACCCATTCAGCAGCTGAGTGTTGGGGTTTTGACCAAACACTTCTGGTTTTTTAAACCAAAGAGTGTCTGCTTTCCATTGCTATGTCCTTTCCTTTTGGACTGATTACTTAAAGCAAGGAAAAAAATGTCATTCAGAAGGTTTCTGGTGGCAGATGGCAGGAGTTATCCTGTGAATCGGGCTTGGTCACATCTCAACATACTGGTTCCAGGATCTGCTTTTATTCTGCATGATAACACAGGGAGAGGGAAAACTGTGATGCACCACAGAGCTGTTTTGGGGTGTGGGCAGGGAATTGTTTTCAGTTAAAAACTCAAGTCTTCAACTCTTTGCCAAAAGAAAACAAACAACAAAAAAAGAAATACTTCATTAATGGAAGGAAATTTTGCAGTGGCACTGCAAACAAACTAGCCAAGCTGGATTTTATTCAGCTGATGTATAAATGAGAAAATTTTGAAAGCAACTCAGCTGGATTTCATCCTCAGTGTTGAACTAGATAGAAGTGGTCAGCTCTAAATTACTATTCTTTTATTCATCACCTGAGTTCCTATAGCATTCGAGAGAGTCCAGGATATCTTTGTTCTGGGGACTCTAAAAATGCCAAATAAAAAGCCCTCTTAAGAGTTTCCAGACTAAAGAAAAGACAACATTTAATAACAGGTGCAATAGATTGCTGGGAAATGATGAAGTGGTATCTGTCAGCATGATGGCCGTGATACTCCTCCATCAGTGACTTAATGACTACCGAGGGCTCTCTTGCAGCAAAGGCAAGTTCGAAGGAGGGCAATGAGGGCACTCTGCAGATATAGTTTCTAAGTGTCCACAGGAAAACAGAAAGGTGCTTGTTCGAAAATCATACAAGTGAGAAGCAGAGGCTGGTGTGGGGCAAGTTAGAGCTGGGAATTAGAGGCAGCAAGAAACAGGCAACAGAGGTCTTGAAAAATACAATCAGACTGCTGTTCCTGATGCAAAAAGGAAGGCAAACCAGTGGCAAGATAAAAGCAGAGAGGTGTGCCAGCCATAGTAAAGGGATGGGGAAATGCTGTGAACAGGTATGTGCCCAGTAGGGCTGTGCTTGTCAAGTCTAGGGAAAAGGTTGCTCCAAATTTCGGTAATGTAAACTTGGAACAAACTTTTGGCTTTTAGTTCTGTGGTATCTTCTGGATGGTAGGAAGAACCAATCAGAAAGAACAAGAAATAACCTGTGTGGGTAGAGGTTGGAGGGGTAGAAGATGACTCTCATTAACGGTGTTGATAGGAACCCAGTTCATGTTGTCCACAGAGACTTGCCAGGGACAGAGTCAGCAGCTCAGCTTGGATACCCAAAATGCCAGCAAGATATCTAAGCCCCAAGAAACAGAGGAACATGTTTGAACACCTCCCTGCCTTTTTCTGCCATCTTCACACCCAGTAAGTGCATCTCTACTAGAGCAAAAGCTGTCAGAGCCAGAAACATGCCCAGGGCAGAGGCGCACATGGATGGGAGATGTATGCACAAAGCCAGCCACCGACAGTCACGGCCGTGACACCCATGGGTGACAAGGAAAGATGCCATTCAGCATAAACACGTCATCTTCCCCACGTCCCTGGTGGCCATTTCCCAAAGCAGACTTGGTGTCAGCTTTTCTGCTCTCACAACAGCCGCTAAAGTGCTGCTCTAGTACTTCAAAAGGGTCTGTTAAAGTAGCACTACAGCAGTCACCAAACAAGCCACTGCTATCTATCTTCAGGGATAAGATAAGACATCAAAGTGATTGATTCCCAGCTCTCCACGTCAGAGCCGAACGTGGGGGCCGGTGGCAGCCCACGCATCCCCCCATCCCGCAGGAGTGTGGTTGCATGTGGGAAGGACTGTCAGATTCCCAGTGGCTTTTTTTTTCCTTCAGTCATCTTTATCTCCTTCCTGTTGGCAACCAAGCTTAATTTGTGCTTTTGAAATTATTTCCTTACCTTTAAATAACAATAAGAAACACCCACGGAAAAATGTCTTGGTGCCCTGACAAGCAGATTTACAACGGGAATTGGTGACCACCCAGCAGCAAAAAATGATAATTATAGGCACATAATCCATTCTATCAGTCCACCAATAACCACAGTATGAAATGACCCCGCTAACACCCCCAAGGCCTAATCATTCCTCTTCCTCCAATGCCCTGTCAAATAAACAGCTCATGGAAATGCTTGTTATTTTGTTGGATGCAAAAGTCTGCCTGCTAGCCAGTGGAAAAATGAGGGAAAGTTGTAAATGAGAACTCTTTCCTGATTTATTTTAAATTTACCAGCAGATAGTCATCGATGGTCTACTTGAGAAGCAGCTGCCAAGCTGTTTTGCTCTCCCTCTCCACATTCCTTGTTGCCTAATACACGCAATATCATCCCTCCTCAGCAGTACTGGGATGTCACACCAGGAACATGAAGAAAATAAGAACATCTCTTATCTGAGCTGAGCTACCCTGAGAAGGTGCTGGCTGATTGGGAGATAGGAACAGGCTAGCTTGAGGGACCTCTGAAAGCTGCTTATGGCCTGTTGTGAAGTATCCAGATATGGGCTGCAACAGGATGATCCAAGGGCTAGCTTAATATGTGACTTTCAGAGTTTTTAACAGCAGAAAGAAAGGAAAATGCATTGTCCCTGCCTCCCCCCAGAGTGTGTCCTGGGCTGCCACAAGGGCCCAGGTTGATGGTTCTCCTGGCTGATGGTTATTCTCACCAGAAAGGACCCGACTTTCTGTGTTGATATGGCATTTTGAGGGACTCATGTGGTTTGTGCTGCTTGAGTGAAGTTCCCCGGCTAACATTTCTTTCACACCCTTTCATCCTGAAGCCCCTGTTTCTGGGGCCCACCCATAGACACGTAGGAAACCACACAATTGGGAAACAACTTTGGAAAATGCAAGTCTTTGTGCAAAGCAGAGGATACAGGTGAATGGAGTTGGCCTGGAAAGCCAGAGCTGCATAAAACCCACTTGTTTTTCATTGAAGAAAGACATTGTGCTGGGACAATATAAAACTCCCTAATGCATGATCTGGAAGAACAAGTGTGTGCTGCCTGCCATCCTAAAATCAGCTCCTGCTGCACAACAGCGAACAAATAAAAGTGAGAAATAAAGTCCCGAGGCTGATGGACTGGCAGAGGAAAAAAAAAAAAAGAAAGAAATGTTACAATCAATTAAGTAACAGAATTATTTTCCAAGGAGGCAGTCAATAAGACAGAAACACTGGTGATACAAATAGCCTGGAGGAACACGCTGGCGGCTTTAGTGCAGCCGGCTCTTTTCCATTAGCGGCGAGGGATTGCTTAGCTGGACACGCGGGGTCACTTTCCGCTTCGGTTCCTCCCAATCAACAGCTAAACTAACAGGTGCAACCTGGTGTTTAAATTTGAATATGGATAATGGAGAGCTGCCAGAACAGCGACGAGAAAAACTGCGCATCGGATGGCTATTGAGATGAAAGTGGGGATACCGGCACATGGGCTCCGGGGCTGAGCGGCGAGGAGGAGACGTTCAGCCCGTCCCCAGCGCCACGGCTGCTGGATATCCTGTGTAACATGAGTGGGGAATCCGAACACAATTACAAGAGGTCAAGTGTCCGCATCAGAAAGCTATGAAAATCACGGGAAGTGATTATTAATAGCCATAGCAGAGAGGCTGAGGACTTAGCAGGTGGTCCTTTCATAAGCGGGACGTACCTGTTTTGTAGGGGAAGGCAAGCTCTCACCCCTTGGTGCTGTCAATCAGACCCTTTCTCTCTGATACCAAAAGTCTCAGTCGCAGAAAAAATACAACGGGAGTGGATAAGAGTGGTAAGTTGGACGAGTTTCCTGCTCTGCCCCAGTATTTCTATGTAATCGTGGGCAAAGTCACCCTACCCCATCCCATTTCCCATCCCCGATAAGCAAATAATAATTGTCTTTCCTTCTCTGGTGGCCAAGCGTTGGACTGAGGAGGCACATGGAAATCCTGAGCTGAGATGGTTATCGGGGACCTCAGGAGCATTGGGTCATGCTTCTCAGGTGTGTGGGCAAAATCCAATTTTCTTACGCCCAGAAATGCAGGGATGGGACCGGCTATGGGGTAGAGTTGGTCCACCCTGAAGAATTGGATTTCCACTGTCCCCAGTAGGCATGAGATCCAGAAACCCCTACTTTGGGTTGGGTGTCCCATATCACAGGAGCTACCACGCCATAAGCCAGCATTTCGGTCACTGGTATCAGCAGGTTTCAGAGCTTTTACCCAGACAAAGCAGGCAGGAGCATGGTGATTTTTCTCTCTCCTGGTAGGTGGCTGCCCTGTGCAACAGCATTGTTTCTGCAAACCCTGTCCTTGGTTTGCTTCTCTAACTTGGGCTTCCATATTTAACCTGGAATCCAGACACCTAAAATACCCAATTTTACATTAGCTAACTCTCCTAGAAGCCACCAGAATGTAATAGAGATTCGTGCAGAGTCCTTCTCAGTAAAACACAACTAATTTTCAAAATGGTTTAGCTTTTGGGGGAAAGAGGACATGGGGCCAGACTCCATCCAGGAGCAACCCTGAGGATGATGCCAGATTTGGGGCAAGCTGGTTCTCTGGTTAGAAAAATTCTCTCTCTTTGGGTGGAAGGGTGAGAAGATGTAGTATGTGCTTTTTTTTAAGGGGTTTGGATGGCAGATGCAATCCCTGATGCTTTGTTTGAAATAACTTTTACTCCTTTGTGGGAGAAGAGCTCACCATACTTGTATTTCCAGTGCACCTTATTTCTCTTGTAGTCTGCAGCCCATATCTATTATCTTGATGCACAATAAAATATGTAGATATAATATGGTCAGAAAATTCCACATTTGCTAAGCAACAAATATGATCAGTGCTTCTTCGTTCACCCTGAGAGTCTGTAAAAAAAGGCCTAAAAATTTGAAACCTTAAAGGTCATCTTGACACATAAGGCATTTAATGAATTCCTGAATTGATCTTTGTCTTAGTTCTTCTGGAATTGAATTATAATGATCGTATTTGCACAGTCTCATTTTTTTGGAAATAAAGTGTTTGGTTTCATTAAATAAACTAGGGACTTTGCTTCAGAAAGAGTGACTTTCTTTGTGCAACTAGCTTAACTGCAACTAAAATATGGGCATATGTGCTGCAATAATCATCCAGCTCCATTATTGTTTCAGTAATTCAAATAGTCTGACATACAAGAAAGGAAAGTAAATTTAGCTTCAAATTGAAGGCTACGTATGGTTGGCATATTTGACTTCAGGGGATATTTATAAGCAGATTATTCTTGGGGAACTTCAGGAGGCATGACTAGAACTGCATTTTTTAAAGAGACTCTGTACAAGCACCAAAATAAATGGTCAGTGATTATGATAGTCCAGCCCGGAGATCCTCTGATAACATAGGTCCAAACACTTGAAAAAAGTCTCATCCAGGGCTTCCTTACGCAGAGGCCATGATGCTTTTATAAATGGTTAAATCTACACAAGAATTACTGCTAATTCCAACTTCAGAGAGCTACATTGAAAATGTGGTTATTTAAAATTCCTATTCAGAAGTTCCCTAATTATAGTTTACAAAGCCTGAGTGCGTGGGAACACCCGCTGGAAGACCTGTAATTCTTGGCAAAGGGCAGAATTGAAGACATGGAGCTTTTTTCCCCGCTCCCGCCGAGCCAGCCTAGGGAGCTTTCTGCCCATCAGCTTTCTTGGTGCCACACTAAGGCACCAAACCTCTCCAGTTTCTTCATGCAGCTCCCTAGTGCCCAGCTCAAGGCTGCAGGATCCATGAGATGTCAGGGAAATGAAGAGTCAGGCTGAATATTGTAGCATTTAATCCAAGTAAACCAGATTTCCAGGAGGATTTATGTCCTAGTGCAAACTTCAGCAGTCAGTCCCATAATGTGTGAAGCTTCTGAAGCTTTATCTTCTCTTTATCAGTTGAATAATACAGGCTCCTGCTTAGCCAGACTAAATGGGATTTTAATTGAATGTTTCCTTTAAAAAATCAATGGCAGGAAAATGACAGGGTCAATATTGCAGGAGCATGTGCTTAAACCCCCCAAATGATCACACACGCACATCCCAAACACATCTGTGTAGGCAATACACCTCTAGTGTGATTATGATTATTATAGTATTCTTCTGAAATCTGCATTCGGCTCTTGTTTCCTTGGGCTATGGGTAGGCACACACTTGGAGAGGGGGCATATAATTGTAAGTGTTGCAGCTGGTGCCCATCATCTCACCCAAAAAGCCTGGGATGGCTGCAGGAATCGCTGGGCACATTCTCACGACCTTCCTTCACCGCGCAGAGAGGCGAATCAGATGATCGCCGTGGTCTCTTCTTGTTCCCATCCTTGCTAAAATAAAAGTCACCCTGTTCCTCACCCTGCGATTGGTTCCCGAAGGCAAATGCCTGCTCTCACATGGCATCTTAAAAAGCCCATGCATCGCAGTTTGGATGCAGGCTTTTGCCTGTCCTGATCTGATTGCAGAAGACAGCCGTCTGTGGAGCTGCATGGGATAGTGTTGTTTTTAAGGGCTGGCCTGGTCTTTGGTCTAAACAGAGAAAAAACATCCCTCAAAATGAGTCTGAAGGGACAGGACTCAATGTGAGCCCTTGGCTGATTCGGTGCCAGCTTCACCCATGCACATACACAACTGTGCCTCAGTCTTAGCTTCAGGCACCCTTTGTCTCCCAGTGACAGCCCTCCCCTAAGAGGAGAGCATTAGTTATGGTGACCTGAACAGTAGTTTCATGACGGTGTGCTCCCAGGGAAACTCAGATGACCCACCAGAATTACTTCTGCTCCATCTTATCTCCACGGATGGGGCACGTACTTCCAGTTCAGCTTCTGCAGGTGCTTCACAGCAGGCATCTGTAGCCGTGGGTCTCTGTTGCTGCATCTTTCTGCCCCTTCTCATGCCCACAACCCGTGTCCCTCCACCTGTCCCTCCTCAGTAATTCCCTTTGCGCTCCCTCAGGCCACGGGGCTGATTCTGAGCCCATTGATGCTCGCCAAAAGTTGAGCTCAGAAAAACACAGTGGGTGTTGTAATTCCTGCTGGTTTTCCTTCCTGTGCCCCAAAAGGCGTACATCGTGCGTTGTTCACCCAGCCAGCACTGAATTTGCTCTGCCATGCATGCTCTTAGCCCTTCACTGGGTTTCCTTGCCCTCCCAATGCATAGACATCTCTGCAAATTTGTCCCCCCTCTGCATTTCCCACACGTCACTGGGTCCAGTTTTACCAGATTTTGAAGCTCTGGCTCAAACAGGGACATTTTTTAGCTGTATGATCCCTCGAGAGTTAAAGCCCTCTGCGGACTTTTCTTTCCTTTTTTTTAACCCAAAATAAGGATGCCTTTTTCTGGTTTAGCTTATACTGCTTGCAGCCTGCTTTGCTCCCAGCTACATCTGAGCCACTTCTCAGTAGTAACAGAGAAAGAAGTATGCTGAATGGTGTGAGCAGAAGAGGCAAAGGCTGCTGTGCAGCAGCATCTGCTTCTGGGACCGCTCCATGTCTCTCTTGCCCCTTCTCACCTGAGCGGAGCTGTGCATGGATGACTGAGAGCTAAAAAAGATGTGAGCCCAGTACAGTCTGCAGAGCAGGAATCTAACCCTGTGCTTGTGGAGCTGGAAATCTAAAGAATTTGTACTAAAATCAAGATGCAGATATCCCTTTCAGATTTACTGCCAATTCAGTGAGGATAAAAATCGGTCATCTTCCAGGTCATTAGCAGCCTTCTCCAAGCATTGCTTTCCAAGCCTGAGGCCCCAGGTATTTTCAAAATATTGCAGCAAGGCAGATGCAACTTCTGGGACACAGATCCCAGTTTTAACCTACATAAAGAAGACAACCTTTAAAAAGTCAGTGTTTTGGTTGAAAACTCTGCTTTCCCCTTTAAAAGAGCAGTAACTATTAAGCTCAGATATTCTGTAGCCCTCATCACTCTAGGATGGGCTATTATTGCCCTATCTATGTTACAACACATCGATGCCAGCAGCAGCAAGGCACATTCTCTCCCTTTCGCCCCAGGCTTCTTTTACTCATGAGCTGATGGAAGGAAACGCTAAAGCTGGTGTTTGACTTCGGGGTGAGCTTTTGGGGGGACCATGTGCTATCTGTTTTGCCACTGAGCAAGGCAAAGCTGCTACTCTGTGTCCCCGCTGGTGTATTTGGCTGACTCGGTACCCGCAATAACCTCGCCAGCTGCCCAGGCTTCTTCAAATGGTGCCTTGGCTGCAGCATCCATCCCCTCGGCTCTCCAGGGGAAAGGGCTATTAGAGAGAACACAATTCCCTTCAACTTCACCCGGCTTGCTCAGGCTTGGAAAGCCTCTATTCACAGCTGGTTGTAGCAAAGGTTGGGGTTTTCTGTTGAGCTTTTTTCTTCCCTCTCTCTGGCCTGGAAGAAAGCAACAGAACCACAGGTGATGCAATTCGATTAGAAGCCCCCAAGGCTTAAATTAAACAGAATTATTTATCAAATCTCTGGGCCATTAGCCCCGTCTCTAACAACAGCCATGCCATAACCTCCCCCTCACTCCTCCCACATACATTTCCCTTCTCTTACAAAGGCTCAGCGAGATCCAATAAAATAAAATAAATACCCCCCCCCTTCAGTTATAAAGAAGAAAGTGGCAACAACAATAACAAACAAACAAGTGACCGCAGTGCTGGATGCCGGATGCTTTGCGTGTTGCTCCGTGACTTAGGCTGTGCTGTGTCCCTGGGGGGATAGTGGTGGGGCCCCCCACTCGTGGGCCACGTGGGTGTTGCGAGGATGGCGGTGCTGCCCGCTGCCGTTGACCTTTCCTTTATCCTCATCTTCAGCCTGCACAAGCCAGCTAAGCCTTCATCTGTGGAAATAAATCGGAATCCCAGGGGGGAGATGAACCCCCTGCCAGATAAATTGGGGATGATGCATACTACACCTAGAACTTGTGCATTCCTCTGATGCTCTTCCCAGGGCTGATGCCCCCAACCCCACCGCCAACACCAGCCTCCCCATCCCACCCCTCCAAACCTCACCGAGGAGGACCCTGAAGAACCAAGATCTCATTGCTGAGATGGTGTGCATTTCATTTTTTACTTTTCTAATTCATTTTTAGTTCTTTGTTCCCTAGTTGATGAGAATTTAGGCTTCAGGAGAACTAGACATTCTCATACTTTCACCTCAGCCTCAGCAGCTGGGCTTTATCTGGGGTGAGACCTTGTAATGAAAGCCAAACTCTGCTCTGTCTTGTCACTGGTCCTAGGAGCACCAAGCCAAACATCAAGTTATTTTGCAATGTACACTAAATCCGTAGTAGATGGCAACATGGCAAATGAGCTACATGTTGCTGAAAGGAAATCAATAGACTGGTTGAGCCTGGAAGATTTTTCTTCTCTGGTTTTGATATTTTATCCCATAGGTTCTGTTTGTCTGATTGTTCTTTTTCTCTGGGACAAAACCAGCCTGACAGATATGAAATCTGTTTACGCTGAGAAATTTTGTTCCTTTCCTGGTTAAGCAAATTAAACATTTTAAATTTTAGTCATCTCCAGCATGCCTGCCCTGCAGGAATGTTACTGGTGCTATTTGCAGAGAGATGATGCTGAATAAAAGAGCAGAACTCGTCCCTCGGTATTTTACACTTCCCCTACCCTTGGCTGATTATCAAAGATTTCAGTTCTATCTTAGTACTTCCTTCCAGCTTTGTCCAAATTATTTGTCTTGAACACTTCTTGGCTTGAAAGTATGTCGAGTTCAGTCTCCCCCCCTGGGAATTCCAGGACTTCTACTTCAGTCAGAAAATACTGCGAGCGCAGCCTGCTCCAGAGCAAATAAATCAGCTTGCAGAAGGAAAACAGGCAGGAGAGACTCCAGAAATATTGTTCACCTCCTGGGCTAAAGTTTAGAACTACTTGTGTTTGACCTGCACCAGTTTATCAGTTCCCGAATGAAATAATAACACAGTTAGATATAGTCCAGATCAGTCAGAAAAGGTAGAAAATAAGGAGGTAAGAAATCTATAGAGCTTTGGTGAAGCCCCCTATTGTTACATGTTTAACTTTGCATATATAAAGAAGATAGGTTTTATCATCTTTAAGGAAGCTGGGGTTGTGTTTCATTTAATATTTAATTATAAATGTTACCTATTAAAGTTCTTCTAAACTCTTGTTTACTAATTGGAGGTCTATCACGATGCCCAGAAATGGTATTCAAAGTGAATCAGTGTTGAAATAAATAAAGTAATTTACATGATTAAGAAAAGTATAGCAATTGCCTAATTAGGTATACAAGTAATATAATAAATCTTATTTGAAAGCCTTTCCTGACTGCTTTCTGAGCTGAGACAGTTAAAAAGATAAAAAAGAATGAAAAATCCACCCAAAATGTAGCAGGCCAGAACTTTCCTTTTGACAAAGGGCAAACAAAGTTGCCAAGGTTTAGCAGTCACTTCTAAAGATAGAAAGAATTCAAGCTTTCTGAGTGGACTCTACTTTTGACAAAGCAAGTCATCCTATTTCTGCATTAAATCATAATCTGAAAATAAAGGGCATTTCAAATGTCACTTGATGTAGCGCACTGACATGACTATATTTTGATAAGAAACCCATCTTTAGCTAGATTTCTCTTAAAAGTTTGTACAGGACTCAGCATCCATTTGATGTTCTGCTGCAAGCACCATAGAGACAACCTTAATTCTGGCATTTCCACACTTGTGTGTGCTTGGCTGTGTAACCTTAAGACCTTTGTCTGTATGTGGCAAATACAGATCCTATTTCTCCTTTTCCTTACATTTGCTCTAGTCATTCACATCCATGCAAAGCAGGTGCAAAACGTCATGACTGTGCTCACGCAAACGATGCGAAGGTCGGTCGATGCCAGTAATGTTGCCTCAATGTTAATTACCCCCTACTTTGAGGGGGGGAGGGTAAAATTATGAATATAATCCCAAATTTAACAAACATAAAAGAGCATTTAATTATTCTAGTTATATTGTTATCCCCAGACACTTTCTTGTTTTCGACTGGATCTGCTCCTCTAGGGCAGGAGGTAATTGCTTATTTCCTTGCACACTTCAGTGATCGTTCTGGAGTAGCTAATGATTTATTAGGAGAGCTGGAAGTGTTCAGCCGCTCTGCAAGTCAGCCAGCAGCGCTGTGTCCAGCACTTTTGATGCTGATTACAAAAAATTCAACAGCCCAGAATCAGAGCCACTAATCAGGAGTGTTGCCAGACGGTGACACGGTGATGATACCGGCTCTTTGCAGAGATTCCCCTCCTGCGAGATACCTGTGATGAGTCAGACTCTGGGAAGAAAAGATAATTCTGGCGTAGGGACATCTCTCCCACTCCATGTTTACCTGCTGCAAAACCTCCTCCAGGCCAGCGGAAGCACAGCTGCATTAGCACAAAGCCTGTGGTCCAGCTGGAACTCTCTCCACACTTTCAGGTTGTCAAATTAACATTTGCATCAATTTAATTTTCACATGACTCATCATTAAGTGATTCAGTCTCTCTCTGAACAGCCTTCAAATAGAACTGACCTTTCTTTCAAAGCTTGACCTCAGGTGGGGATTTAGAGGAGGAACAGGAGAGTGATTCAAATGCAGATGCCAGGGTCAGGCAGCTTCAGTTTTTCGGGGTGTAGCTCACAAAGGAAGAGAGCTGTGACTACACAGGAGACACTCATGAAACATGTTTTCTTGCCACCTTGTATCCGTTTGCAAAAAGGACAGCATGCATAGAGATAGGGCAGGAAAGCAATTGCGAGACAGCAAAAACTGTGTACATGGGATCCTAATGCTGAGATTGAAATGTTTCTTTGAAGTAAGACCGATGAGTTGGATGAGACTCACCCAAGTCCTGTACAGTCTTTGCGCTGGGGTGTCTTTTTTTTGCCTGGAGCGAGTTGGGACCCACTAGTGTTAAATATCAGTAGATGAGACCTCAGAGAATTATTTGTGGGGGCCACACTTACTTTTCTGAAAGCATAAAGGCCCAGCCATTTTCAGCCTGTCTGTTAGCTTCTGCAGCTACATGTTTTGCCTCCAGACACCTCTCTAGTGCACATAAATGGTGATTAAGCAATCACCCTAGCAGTCAGGCAGGTGAGTTTGAAGACCAGTCCCTCTTCAGGTTGCTTGTAAAAGCACCGTGCGCCCGCCATTCCTAGGGAAGCACGAGGGGCTGCAGTGCATGGTTTGATGAGGAATGCAGAAGCCAAACGTGGTGCTAATACTTGTGCATCAGCAAATGGGCTACCAAACAGCAGCTTCTTAAGGATCACCTGGCAAAAGACCTGTGCACAGGTCTACATTCAAAGGTGGCCCACAGCGATCATTCTCCCCATCTCCCTTCCTTCTCCTTGTCATATATTCTATACCTACAAAGGTGCAGTATTAATAGTTGCTCCTAAGCACCTACTTCTTTATACCATTCCTATAGGTTCAGAGGAAAACTCAGGTGGGAAGGGACCTCAGGAGGTCATCTGTTCTAGTCCTCCTGTGCTCTCCCTCTCTGCTTCTTGGAGGGGATGGAAAGGCTTGCAAGGAGTAAGGAGGACCTGCTGGTTTTAGGAAGCTCTCAGGAAAAATTACTACCTTGGGCTCACCTCAGCAAGCAAAGTGAGGTCTCCTTTGCACCAAAGGTGGGGTGTCAGTCCCCATTCTCAACACAGCATCTTCCTCCCCTTCTTTTTGTGTACCTGCACTCTTCAGCATCTCCCTCCACCAAGAAATCCTGCTTGCCCGTCTCTTGTACCACCCAAAACACTTGTTCATCTCAGGTCTTTGGCTTATGCCGGTTTTGGGAGCCACCAGCAGCTGCCCAAGCTCCCTGCCCTGCTACAGTCAAGAGGGGCACAAGCCTGATGTGGAACATCCTGGCTTCTCCTGAAGGCTTGGTTTTTCAGTAACTCTCCATTTTCAGAGGTTATTGGCTTGCTTTTATCATGAAAGCTGCCCCTGGCAATATTTGTCCTTCCTTTGTAAGAAAAACATCCCAGGCCTGAAGTTATATAAGTGTCACATGGGTTTAAGGCATTTTTTCCCCACTCACTCATAAGTGTCAGTTAGAGTTTCTTATCCACAGGCTGGGAGTCCAGGAGCAGTCTGTGTGTCTTTGGCTCCAGTATCTCATCACAGGGCACTTTTCACTTCAGAAATCTCTCTTCCCTTCTCAGGCTACTCCTCAAGTCAGGAGAAAGACTGTCAACTGATGTCTGAAGGGGGGTCAGCCCAGCAAGTAGCTTGTTTTGTCTCTCTCCACAAAGCTGGAAGTTGGCAGGGGCAGGTATTTATAAGACAGAAAGACACAGGGCGCTGACCCTTTCATCTCACATTTCACTGTGAGGGATTTGAACCGTTAATTTTCCAGTGCACCATCAAGAGGGCTGCCAAGAAAAGTCCCAATTGCTAAAAACCTCATAGCAAGCCGCAAGAATCCCCTTGCTTGTGAAATGACAGAACTGTATTCAAAAGCATATAGATAAGCATGAAAAATGTTGGGAAACAGATAGGGAAAGCAGGAGAAAGAAAAAGAGTACCAGGCTGTCTCCACGCTAGAGCATTGAGCCAGCCATCATCAACACATGCAGACCCAAGCTGCAAAAGCCCAGTGAGTTTTTGTCCTTCTTTCTCTTGTGGGCACGTTGCTCCAAACACATTGCCAGAATTTCCAGGAGGCCATGGCCAAAGCCACAGGTAACAGCAGAGAAAGATGTTCCTTTTCTCCTCCAGACATGTCCTCTGCACCAAAATCAAGGATATCTGCTTTGGTTTGGACCGGAGCCATGTGAGACTCTCACAGAGCTGGAGGAAACCTCTCCATCCCAGCTGCTTTCCCTGGACAGCTTTGTGGGAAGAGACCACAGTGAAGTGTTCATGGCTGGAGCCCTGACTATTTCAAGCTTTGTGAATCTCTGCTAATGTATTAGTTTCCTCCATTAGCGGCTCTTGATTTATAACATGAATGTTGAAACTACTCTGCTTCACTGTTTGCCTGAACACATCAGATCCTGAAACTTTAAGATCTCTTAAGGACACACCATATGAGGGACTTCATCATTTAGCTTGCTGCTAAGATCTCTTTTTTAATACTCCATCAATGTTAAAAGTCCTTAAATTGGTCATAAACGAAACTTAGGCCTAGAAACAAGAAAGGGGGTGTAAAGTTGTGTTTGTCCACGACAACCACAGGACAACTACAAGCAAGAGTTAGGCTCAAATTTCTCACAAATTGTACAAAATTAATAAGATGGGAAGATGTCGTCCCATTTTTTCCTGATCAGGAAGAATTCAATTTATAATGGTTGCAAGCAAGACACTTTTAGAGGGAAGTACAGTATTTGGATGAATGTCTCTCGTACCTCTGAAATTTGTCTTGCTGATCTATAAACTGTTCCCATGACTCAGCCACAAATTCCAGCTATGGTTTAATGTAGTTCTCTTTTTCCTCAAGTTACATGTCCTAGACGACTGGAGGCTTGCCAATGTGATGCCCATTTACAAGAAGGGTTAGAGGGAGGGTCCGGGGAACTACAGGCCTGTCAGCCTGACCTCGGTACCGGGGAAGATTATGGAGCGGTTCATCTTGAGTGTGCTCACACGACATGTGCAGGACAACCAGGGGACCAGGCCCAGCCAGTGCTGGTTCATGAAAGGCAGGTCCTGCTTGACCAACCTGATCTCCTTCTATGACCAGGTGACCCGCCTAGTGGATGAGGGAAAGGCTGTGGATGTTATTTTCCTTGACTTCAGCAAGGCCTTTGACACTGTCTCTCATGGCATACTCCTTGAGAAGCTGGCGTCTCATGACTTAGACAAGTGCACTCTTCGCTGGGTGAAAAACTGGCTGGATGGCCGAGCCCAGAGGGTTGTGGTGAATGGGGTGAAATCCAGTTGGCAGCAGGTCACAAGTGGTGTTCCCCAGGGCTCGGTGTTGGGCCCTGTTCTGTTTAATATCTTTACCGATGATTTGGATGAGGGGATTGAGTGCACCCTCAGCAAGTTTGCAGACAACACCAAGTTGGGAGGCAGGGTCGATCTGCTTGAGGGTAGGGAGGCTCTACAGAGGGATCTGGACAGGCTGGATCGATGGGCTGAGGCCAATCGTATGAAGTTCAACAAGGCCAAGTGCCAGGTCCTGCACTTGGGTCACAACAACCCCGTGCAACGCTACAGTCCTGGGGAAAGAGTGGCTGGAAAGCTGCCTGGCAGAGAAAGACCTGGGCGTGCTGGTTGACAGCCGGCTGGATATGAGCCAGCAGTGTGCCCAGGTGGCCAAGAAGGCCAACGGCATCCTGGCCTCTATCAGGAACAGTGTGGCCAGCAGGAGCAGGGAGGTGGTTGTCCCCCTGTACTCAGCACTGGTGAGGCCGCACCTCGAGTGCTGTGTTCAGTTTTGGGCCCCTCACTACAGGAAAGACGTTGAGTTGCTGGAGCGTGTCCAGAGAAGGGCAACCAAGTTGGGGAGGGGTCTGGAGCACAAGTCTTATGAGGAGCGGCTGAGGGAGCTGGGGTTGTTCAGTCTAGAGAAGAGGAGGCTGAGGGGAGACCTTATCGCTCTCTACAACTACCTGAAAGGGGGTTGTAGTGAGGTGGGGGTTGGTCTCTTCTATCAAGTAACTAGTGATAGGATGAGAGGAAATGGCCTCAAGTTGCAGCAGGGGAGGTTTAGATTGGATATTAGGAAAAATTTTTTTACTGAGAGGGTTGTCAGGCATTGGAACAGGCTGCCCAGGGAAGTGGTGTCACCATCCCTGGAGGTATTCAAAAAGCACACAGACAAGGCACTTCAGGACATGGTTTAGTGGGCATGGTGGTGGTGGGTTGACTGTTGGACTCGATGATCTTAAAGGTCTTTTCCAACCTAAATGATTCTATGACTCTATGATTCATCTCTTTTCCACCCATAAATTTCAGCTAAATACATGCAATATCACAGAAACACAGTTGCCGCCATACAAGAAAATACTTTCCAGAGCTGAGGTTTGTGCTCTTGTTCTCCTTTTCTCTGACATACTTATGGTGTATGGTTGGCAGAAAAGTTTAATATCTAAAATAAGAGTCCCACTGTGGACACTGTGATGTTAATGATTCAGCCAATGCACTTAATACTTACAGCAGGGTGTAATGCATTACCTGGCTTTAGTCGAAAGAAATTTGGGGTTTTTTTCTGATTCTTGGACCTTTTACAAAAGCTTTACAGCCCACCACCAGGCTCTTTTGGTGTGAACTGTCACTGATCAGCACTGATAATACAGCAAAAGAGGGACTTGATGGGCTTCTTCACATCTCAGTCATCCATATGCTGATGAGGACAGTTCCAGATCAATTGTGTTGCTGTGCATGAAACCATCTAAAATAATACAATATTTTGCTACATAGATATTTTTTGATAGGCTAGAACGATATATCTTGTTCAATATAAACTCAAAAAGAGGGGATAAATGTAGACCAAAAGAAACTGAGACCCTTGGGGCACCTACAGATGAGACAGCAGCTGAGTTATGGTTTTGAGAACTTTGGTTATGTTGAAATTTTTGTCTTTAAGGTTTTGCTTTTAGGTTTTTGGTTAAAGTTTCAAGAGATTGAAATTCCCAATTCATTTTATTTCTCTAGAAGATGTTCATAGATCATTAATATGTGCAGTTTATTAAGCAGGCAATAATAGCATTGCAACAGGAAAAGAAGGAAAAAAATCAGTGCAGTAATTTCATCAAGTGGCTAAGCCTGCCTAATGGGTCCAGGACTTCTGGGTTTCATTGACTCCATGTTTGACCTTGAGACAGTTGTGTCTATCTGTTCATTTGTCTTCAAAATTATAACCTGCATCACAGGTGTACTGCACACTTGCAGTCCTGCCTAGGAAGTCCACAAAGAGTGATAAGCAGTACCTCCCTGCACATCACAAACAGAGTTTGTAGCATTGCTTACAGGGAAATCCTGTCACCAGAGACAGCGGAGCATAAAATGCTAGTCATCCCCCCCTAAAATGGGTGCATAAAAGATTAGACGGACACACATCTCTCCATTGATTATAAATTGGGTGTAGTGTGGCTCACTCAACAGAGGTCAGGGTTTCTTCCCTCCCTGGAGGAGCTTGCAGAGGATCCAGGCTAGACAGTCCACCAGGACAATCTTAAGCTGTGTTATGCACAACCACCCCGCTCTCTCCCAGATGGTCCATGCACCAAGCGGGTTTGGGTGAGGCAGGTCTGCGGCAGAGGTGGGGTAAGCAGGTAACCGGAGCACTAAGCTCAAGCTTTGATTTTCTCTCTCTCAGGGCTTCATTAGCACACAGCAATGCCTGTTAAACCCAGTGAGTACCGGCTTTCAGAGCCCGCTGTTCCTTCATTTCCATTTCTTTTAGTAAACTTGTATCATCACCATTGATCATTCTATTAATATTGGGCAGTAGCTGACCAGCACTTGATCAATTACCTGCCCAGACATCATGCTCCATCACCTACCTAATTGCATCCCTGAAAGAAATGGTACTCAGCCATGTAATGCTCTATTTAAAAGCAATACAGTTGTTCTGGAAAGCTGTTAATGGTGCTGTGCCACATTTTGAAATGATACAGCTGTTAAAAACTCATTCGGGAGGAAGATACTGATGTTAGGTATTGAAAGGAGAAGTGATGTAAATCCTCTGTGTTTGCTATTCTAATTGTTTAATGCACAAAAACTGGTGAACACTTGTCGGTTATGTCTTTGTTTTAAAGACAGAGCCAGTAATGCGAGGGAAGACAGGGCTGACTACCGCTGGCATGGGCTGGCACGGGCCTGATGGGGTCACCACAGTTTGCGCAGTTTTTACATCAGCAGCAAATCTGACCCTACAATTATACCTCTTCCAAGGAGATAATTGCATGTTTCATAGCAGGCCTTGACTCTCCAGAGCCGTCTTTGGTGCTGATTTCTAAATAAAAGTGCATCTCGGAAGAGTTTGACTCAGGAGGCTGCAAGCACAATTCGGATGACCTGCTTAGGTGTTAACATGTGCGCAGTGAGAGCAAAAATACTACGTGTCTTGTTCTGGGGAGGCGGCAGGAGTCCTGAGCTGGTAGGAGGCACCAGGCAGAGATGTGTACCTGAATTCCTGCCTCTCCTGGTGCTTGGATCTCCCATCAGACATCTTCAGCCACTTTGCACTCTCTTGTGTCATCAAAGTAGAACTCCTGCTCTCCAAAACACCACCGGCGAGTGAGCCGCCACCCAGCCTGTGCAGGATGGGTATATTTTGGCACTGGGTACCCTGGGGGGGTTGACAGATGGGAGACTGAGTTTCTAAGCAGCAAGAACACACTCCAGCCTACAGCTCCTCTATTCCAGCCCTCCCACAGGCTGTGGGTATGCCAAGAGTCAGACTTCCTATGTGTCCAGCTCTGGAGTTGGAGCTGGGATGCTCAAGATGCACCAAACCTAGGCCAGAGAGATGGAAAATTAGACCTTCACCCTGTAGTGCTGGCCCCACACAGGAGGACAGACCTGCGCTCTGTTCTTTCCTCTCAGGACCATTCCCGAGTTTTGCAGTCAACAACTGTCTCCTGTAAAGGGAATAAGCCATGCCTGAAGCAGGGATCAGCACCCAGGAAGGCCATGAGAGAAGACTCAGCAGCACCCTAGGGTCACTTGGGCCAGAGGATCACCCACCATTTCATAGTTAGGATGGCTTTCCCTGAAGCCTAACTTTGATTTTCTTTGATGGCAAAATACGACAATTTCTTCCTGCTCTTCCCCCACAGACATTCCCCACCATCCCAGATTAGAAATTCATAGTGCACACAATAGGATCATGATTGCTATTTTCCACATTCTGCTCATCATTTTCTTTAGTCACACCTCTGTGATGTTTAATAAGTCCTTATTGAATTTGACAGCAGTCGTATGCCAGGAGCACAGACATAGCATTAGTCATATTTCCTCTACTCTGGAGTAATGCAATAATGGCTAGGTAATTAAAGCCTGCCCCTTATTAACATGTTGGGCTTCATGTTTTTTCTTTTCTATATTCAAAATCTAGTAATTTTTCCCTGCAGATCAGCCCTGTCTGAAGTGGACAAAACCTTGTGAACTGCACGGTGAAGGCAGTGCCAGAACACCAAGGAACAAAGGAAGAAGTGAAATGAGAGCAAAAGAGGAAAAAGTACGTGAGAAACAGTAAGCTAGAGGGAAAAGTGGGAGGGGGACTAGCTGCAAGCCACAAGCATCCCAGGCCATTGCCTGGTGCTTTGTTTGAGACCTGTGCAAAATCACCCCAAAAGTGAAATGGCAACACACATGCCCATGGTGCAAGGAAACATGAAGTAGGACACACAGAACACATGTAGTAGGACACACAGACATGTCAGGTAATGTGGAGTAGCAGTGCTTTAGAAAAGATGCTAATCTGCACACAGAAGTCTTTTCTTTCAAGTTTTGAGCTTTCATCCTGTGCTCTGAAGTGAATTGGCTATAAGGCAAGAGAGTTACACTTGCTGGTAGAGCCATGATACCTGCACCCTTTGTCCTAAGTCCTCCTCACGAATTTCCTTTCTCATTGTGTTCTTCTTCATCCTCTTTTTCTTTGACTTTCTTCTGAAAACCAAGGGCAGCATTTTCATACGTCAATGCTTCAAGTTAGGTCGTAAGCACATTTTAAAATAAATATCATGTCAATAGCAGAACCACTTCAGTCTCCATTATCACCAAGACTGATGACAAACTAATGCAGTCTATGTAAGCTGGCTTCTAATTATTTTCTGTCTGAGGTAGGAGAGTGAGGACCTGATCTCCCAGAGTGCTTCCTGAAGGTCAGATTGGGATATTTAACTTGGTGTACCAGGTGGGTTTTAAGACTCCTCTTGGGAGACTTTAAATTTTGGGGTGAGCTGGGGATCACCAAGAGAAGGATGCAGCACCGTCCTCCGGCCACGCGCAACAGCAGCACGGACACTCCTACAGCAAGTGCACCTCTTCCCTGCTAGCCCAACAGCATCTAACCCAAAGACAAAGTGGGTTTTCTCTGTACAAGGTTTCTGACCTTCATGATGCAGCTGATGCTATGGAAAGGCTACAGCTGAGCAGGAGTAATTGCCAAATTATTCACAAAAACCAGGCTGTTTAGGCAACCTTGAGACATATGACACAACAGAAGAGGACGACATCGTTTTATCAGCAAGACATCATTTTGACATTACATGTTTGATGATGAGAACTCTGGGGGACTCAAACATCAAGACAACATCCTGACCTGGGGCTCCATGTGTTGATCCTGCTCTGTTCCTACATTCCTGTTTTGTAGTGCCTGCTAAAGCCAGCACTAACAGGGGCCAAACCCAGGATGGTGCCAGCAGCTGAAAACCAGCTTGGGAGACATGTAGGACCATTGGCCAGGGATGGAGACAAAAACCGTGAAGAACGTAAGGTGGGCCAAGGAGCCACCACAATTGGCCATGAGTGCAGATCTACTTTACCCTGTAAAAAGTGCACTTTCTCAGATCTCCCTTTCACAGAATACTGACCTTTCACCCCAAATAATGTCCTGAAGGTCAACAACCCCCTTCACATACCTAAAGTTAGGTATCTCCTTCTGTATCCTGATGCCTCAGGGTTTTTTGCATCTCAAATATATCTGAAGAGATCTAATATTAGGGCTCTAATTTTGAAAGTCTTGGCTGCCAAACCCATTATATTAGTGCTTATATTGTTAAATGCATACCCTAAATTATATAGGTGGTGCACTGTGACTGACTCAATGTTTCCATTTTCCACCTTCTCAACTCTAAAGAGGCAAATTTCCTTCTTATGAAAAGGCTCCTTTGAAGTAACTGAGACTACTTGTGTGAATAAGGGTTTGTAGGATCATGCCTGGAAACTCTTAAGTCATTTGGGTAGGAACCTCATCTTCTCCTGTGTACACAAGATGCGGGAAGCAACACATAATCCTATTAAATTATACATCATAGTCAAGACCTCTGTTCTGCTGTGGTGGCTCATTTGGAGCTATACTCTGCTCCATTAAAAAGAGTGGTCTACTCGATAGCTGATAGAACTGAAGATTTCATCCTATGTTTGCAGATACATTGTCAAATCAGAATCAGAGGGACTTCAAATTTAGGATGAAATCCTCGAGCAGGACTGTTCTTTCATGACCTTCAAGGCATGTTCAGATATGTCTATACTAGTAAATTAAATAGTGTGAGGCCTGGTTATTACAAATAATACAGAGTGCACCTATGCCCAGGTGTCTTACAGAAGAGTGCTAGATGGCATGGGCCAAGTCTGTGATAGAAACTGTGCCAACCGTTGCACAGCCTGGATGCTGCCAGCCCCATACCCAAGCCCTATCCTTGGACCGTGCATTTTCCTAGCATGCTTTCTGCTGCCTTGGAGTCCCCAGAAGCAGGTTCTCCAGCCCCCTGCCCAGCTCAGGCAGCCCCACTGCCGGGGCTCAACCCCCTCCAGCAAAGGGATGCTGAGCAGCCTCAGAGCAGGGCACAGAGCTGGCGTATTACCACGGAGTACTTCACCTGCAGCATTTGCCCTTTGGCATCTTTTGCTCTACCTATCTCCACCAAAATGTGGTGGACCTTTGCTGCCAGCTGCCTGGAGGTGGTCTCAGGAGGGGCTGAGTTACCGCTGTTGTCGGGTCCCAGCAGGCTGGCGTTGGCAAGCCCCGCAAGGGTGAGAGCGGCTCCCTTTGGGAACTGAGCACGCTGAAACCACCTCTCTACTGTGCCCCAGCTTCAAAACAAGATCACGCTTCCTTTTATAAGCCCACTCCTTTCAAGTTCCCAGGGATCTCTGAAAGGTCGTGAAAGCTGCAATAACAGTCTTTAGTAATAGTAAAATGTTTCTTTTCAAGTATTTGTGTTATGTGTTGGACGTTGCTTACTAAAACATTCACCTGGAGGGAATGAAAACACCCCCTCAGACACACACACATACATCCTGCGGATAAAAGCTCCTAATTGCAGCAGGAAATGTGACATTTCAAACTGGATGGACGAAAGCACTAATCATTGCCGGTGAGGAACAATCCTGCGGGGACCAGGAGAGGGAGTGGGCAACCGAGCTGCTCCTTTCCAGCTCAGTGCCAATATGCTGTGAAATATATTTTCTTAATTTAATAAACAGCCCTTCTCTCCCCCACACTACCCACTTCTCATGGAGCAAATACGAAGTGGAGAGAGCCCATGTTGCAGCAAAGGTGGGAGTCGGGATCGGCTGTGACAAAGATTCTCCACTATTTTGTACCACGTGCAAATTTTCTTCTCCTTCCAGTGTTGTTAAAGAGTCAGGTGGTTCATTGCCATTGATAGACTACTAGTTAGCTTTTAATTTTTTTTTTGTCTAAAGGGAGGAAATCAGATTTACATTTATTTGGATGCAAACATACATCTTAAATATAGCATACATAAAGCTGGTTTACTGCCTGTTGTTGTCCACTCCCAGGCAGTCATAGTCCCTCCAGGAAAAGAAAAAAACAAAAGGATGATAAATTAGACCTTCAGCTCAGTGTATGACCACCTATAAGCAATGCCATACCACTTGTTGAAAGACACTTCAAATGACACATTAACACGTGAGCCCACAGTCAATAAATTATCCAGTTCTAATTAAAAAACATTCCATCTCCCTTTTCCACCCCGCCAACCACGCCTTCTGAGGCACGCATTTGCTGCAGCATTTACACAGAATTTATTTTTTTGTTTGTAATTCCTTATCCTACCTCCTTACACAGACACAGCCCCCTGCCATGTGGTGGGAGCTGCTTGGAGCGAGGCTTAGTCCAGATGTGCCCACCACTGGGTGCCCAATGCCTGGAGACCCAGCCCAGCACCCAGTGCACCGGGTGGGCACCGATTAGATGGGCACAAGGTCCATGAAAGGCCATCAGGAAGGGCTGATCGCTGCGTGCTTAAATCACACTCCTCCTCAAGGCTTCAACATGCTGAAATCGGGACAGTATTGCCATCACTGGAGTCACAACCAAAGACACCTTCCTGCAGGAAGATGCTGAAGATGTTGTTTTACTGGCAGGGTGGTGCACCTCCTTACCCTCCTTTGGGCAACCCAAGAAACTGGAGATTCATCTTGGAAGACGCATCCTTCCTGCCAAGCCCTTACCACAGGATGGAAGGGAGCAGGCAGCTCTCCCCTTGCAGAAGAGCATCAGCAGTGTTTTGGATGAGCAACCTACTGCAGGATCAGGCATTAGGGACAGATGGGTCTCCAGGTGTCATTGGGATGCTCACGTGGAAAACAGGAGACCCCATTCCATGGATTGAGGAAAAATCGTGCACTTCCTTCAGTGACCGCGCAGTGTGAAGTGGGTGGTTTTAACACCCGGGACTGGAAAACGCTGCATGGCTGGCACTGGCAGGCACATAGCTCTGGGGCTTTCCTCGCCCCAGAGGCAGCAGTGGCCATCGGGGCGGAGGGGAGGGTGGCAGGAGGGACACACGCTCTGCTCCTCCCATCTACCTCCCTAAGCGGTTTGGTGACAGGCACAGACAAGGCACGTCGGGAAGGGGACACCCCATGCAGGGGTACAGCGGTGGGTACCGGGATATTTGCCCACAGAAGATGCTCCCCGCCTACCCATGGCACCGGCAAACCTTGCCAGGGGCCTGACTCGGTGGGAAAAGGGATCTGGGTGTTAAGTGAGGGCCAGGCTTTGGGTTCGTGGGAGATGCACGTCTGCGCACCGGGGATGGCCCGTGGTGGGTGTCACCGCTGCCGGCTGCTCCCCTGGCCCCCCTCTGTCTTCACCTCGCTGGCATCTTGCTTTTCTTGAGCTTGTTTCAGTGTCCAGCTGTACTTGCTGTCTTGGGGGGAAGAAAAAAAAAAAGTAATTTACTGCGAAGCACTGGCTGAAAATCATTTTCTGAACCACTGCACAATTTTAATCAGACGACCATACTGTATCCAATCAAGGGAGGATTTGCAAGGGGGGTAGGGGGGCATTTCGCTGTGGCCTTCCCCAGAGGACAGTAAATCCAAGCTCTGCTCAGGAAGACGAGATGTCTTGGGCTTCACAGCCTGCCCAAACCTAATTTGCACTAGAATTACATGGCCATTACTAATGTATACAGTGACTCAAATTGATTGCTTTGCTATTAGTAAGAACAACACGCTCGCTTTGGTGATGGCAGCTTCCAACAGAGGAGTACAAAGGGGCAAGAACAAAGCAAAGTTGTGGGGATGAGGAGGGCCGCGGGGGTGAGAAGGACCATTGGGGTGAGGAAGGTCATGCTCAGGAGAGAGTTTGGCATGCAAAAGAGCGCAGGAATGGCTGGACTCAATATTTTATGTGCTTAGCACATCTTGCATTAAAAAATATCACCTGGCTTAATCTTCAAGTCCCTGGAGTCTTATCACACATAACGGGAGTGTCTCCGGTTTTAATTCAGGACTCCTAAGGCCATGGGAAATCCCAGACCTCCCTGGGGCCCCTGTTCATGCTTGCAGTCCTGGGAGTGCTGCTCTGTGGGAGCCCCCAAACACACTCCTGCACAGGCTCACCCACTTCTTCACAGCACCTATAGCCTCCACAGGGCAGAGACCCGCACCTTGCAGCACTGGTAAGTTCTGCAGTGAGGACTGCATCCTCCCTCGTTGGCTCAGAAGCCAAAGCTTCTGAGCAATTTAGGGACAGTAGAAACACTTTAGCAGAAGAGTTCACATCCCTCTACTTCCTACACCCCCATGGCAAATGTGTGCCCCCTGGGAGTGGGAACCTGGAGTTCAAATCCCCGGTGCAAACCGGGTGCAGGGGTGTCAGAATATTGGCTTCCAGCATCTCCAATACGTGTCTCTGCTTCTCATATACATGGCTTTGGCAAGAAGGACATGGCTTGCCTTGGCACCTAATTCCTTCCTGGCAAGGGCTCAGGACAGGCAAGCCCAGAGATGGCGAGGGTGCTGCTCTGCTACTGATGGGACTTATCCTGATGGCAGGAACATCAATTTCTTTCCTGAAATCTCCTACTCGCTACAGCACAAATCTCATGTAATGAAAACATAACCCTGGAGCCAAAACTCTCCCACACAGCCACAGACCGATCCTAACTCCACGTGAACATATATTTTGCATTCCCACCCACAGGAATCTCCCCACACGTTAAAACACCTGAAGACTGGAGCTGGGACAAGGGAGGATGAGGAAATTCTGCTGCAACCTTTCACTGCTCCTGCACAGCTTCTCCCTGCGCAGCTTTTCCCTGTTACACGTTTGACATTACAGGATGCCTGTGACAAAGATAAAAAGGAAAGGTTAAGATGTTGTCACCCAGGCTAAGACACACTAAGCAATCATTCTATTTGTTCTTTAACCCTGGCAGGTACCTGCAGGGCTCCAAAGTCCCCCCAGGCAGGGGGTGGCCCTGGGGAAAGGCAGTCCCGTCACCAGCACATCTCTTGCTGTGAGGTCCTGAGCTCTAAGTCAGCGCTACTAGATCCTCTGATTAGATTTCACTTGACTGAAAAGGACAGTCAGTCTGATATACTAATAATATAACAATACAGTTAGCAATAGTGTAGCAATAGGAATAGCAATACATCTTCAAGACACAGTTAAATCAAGTTAGGTGAACCCCAGCACCTTTTTCTGGAGCTCCAGCTGCTGCACATCACAGCTTGAGGTGACCTCAGTTAGGTGTAAAACTATGTCCCAGATAAATAAGCAGGATAGTGGTTATATTGTCTCCCCTTCCCTCCTTCACAGGAATGGGAAAGGAGTGGTGTCTCCTTGCAGATGATGAAATTCAGCCTATGGAGGTGCAGATAAGATAAAGACAGGTAAAGGCTGAAGGCTCAGTACCCAGAGCTGGAAGAGACTGAAAAATGAAGTCACATGTGATGAAAGGAAACAGACTGCGTGTATCACAGCTGCAGTGCTTGCAGCAAGCCTTCTTCCATCTCTTGCCCATCTCCTTTTGGGACCAGCATATGTATCTGCATGCGCAGGCATAGGGTGATAAGCCTACCTGTCCACCTCGCAGAGCGGTATCACAGGGCTGATGTTCTGCAGAAGGTCCTTCAGCTGCTGCTGAAGCAGCTCAGGTTCAACCCAAGGGACCTGCTGATGGCTGAGGGACACGATTCGGCATCCTCCCCTCTAGCGCTGCCATCAGTTAGGTCAGCTTTCTCGCCGTGCTTTCATCCCTTCTGTTTTAGCTTACCTTGCATATTATGACACTCCGGTAATCAAATCCAAGCTCAAGCCCACTTGTACAGCCAGGCTGTCTAATCCAGCTATGGTTTCATTTCACCACGCTTTGTGTCCCACTGTGGCTCCCCAGGTGCTCGGCCACGGCCACCCCGCTTTTGGAGGCACTGCAAACCAAAGAGCATTGGCTGGGTCGCAAACCAGCCATGGGGTGAGGAACACATATTTTTCTTAATGCATGGGAGTAAAAGGAGGCTGGCAGGGAGACGGGCTGGTCTTCCTCCAGATGGATGGATCCATGCAAAGATGGGACAGGACTTACAGCTGTTGGGCACCAGCAGCTTGGCGGGTGCTCCCATTCCCTCCCCAGCTCCAGCCTGCTCGATGCCGAGCCCTGCCTCATCGGCTGCTGAGAGCTGCTAGGGAAAACTTGCACAGGACTTTATTTGCTGTCTTGTGAAATATTTATTCTTGACACAAACCAAATTTACCTCTGTGATCTGCTAAATACCTCCACACTGTTTCTTAAGCAGAGCTGGAAGCAGTTCATTCCAGACCTGTTTTCCACATCTCTCCCCACCCGCTGAACGCACCAGCGGGGAAGCTGGGATGCCAGCCATCGTACCTCTCAAACCAACGTGAAAAGGCTCGCGTTCAGCTCCTGGAAGCGAGCATTTTGGGAATATTATGTTGCCACAGCTGTTAATTTTTCACACGGCAGGTGGGAAATGTGCTCTGTTTGAAAGGCAGGGTGGAAAAGGCCAGTTGCTCTAATATTTTACAATACGGGAAAGTGGGGGTTGTTCGTAGCCTGCGCTGAGCATCCATCCTGGAGCATCCACACAGACACTGCAGATATTTTAAGCAAATACTCAAAGCTCTTGTTCAGTCGTTTCCTCCAAGCTATGGTAAAAGCAGACAAGCCATTAATTGCACAGGCAGATGGCTATTAGGAAGCATGTGAGAACTGGCTATACCACCACTGTGTAGGTGGAGCTGATTAGATGGACCTGAATCAAAAAAAAAAAAAAAGGAACATTTCCTACATTTCCTTTGCTGCATGGTGAGAAAAGCTTTTCCTGTGTGACTGCAGGAGAAGACAATTCAAAAATAACAGCAAAATTGCTCCTCACTTCCCCACTGAGCCAGGTTACTAGCAAGAGCACTTTGGGGTTTATATATAATGCCTCCATAGCTTCACTGCTGGCCAACAAACACACAGGACCAGGATGGGCACAGGAGGGTTTGGGGTTTTCTTCACACAGGCTGGCACGGGTTAAACACATAAAGAGATCCAGGCATTACAGTACCAGAGGTCCCCACCTCTCTGCAAGCTGCCACCAAACAAATCTCTCCCTGTTCCTCTGCCGTCCCATCTTCAAGCAGCTCTGGTTTACCCACCTGACTGGCCCTACCTGGGACGCGTCTTTGGAGCTCCTTCACCATGGAGACTTCCCACCAAACGCAGCCAAAGCAAGGCTGCCCTATTTCAGCAACCCATTCCACCCACCAGCACAGATGACAAGGGTGCCTGGCAGGCAGGAGACCTTCTTCAAATCCTCTGGGGCTGACGTGGCTGCTCCTCTGGTGAGCAGCCTGGGGACAGCACAGCCCTAGCTGGCCAGTTTGGTAGGGTTTGTACAAACTGGAAGTTTCCACTAGAAAGATCAGTGGTTTCAAGTCCGTGAACTGAATCAGAGCAGGCTGTGAAAAGTGTGTCTGCTTGGACATCTCGCTCAAACAGGTGGTGTACTGGCAGAAGTACCTCTATTTAATGGTTTTCCATGACAGAGGCCCAGCTTGTCTAGCCAATTCCAAAAAAAGGCTCAGGACTGAAAACCCTCAGAGAAACCCAGTGCCCATCTCCAGCAATCACTACTGGCCAGACAAGCAGCTTTTGCAAATCCTGGGTTTTCTTACCTACTTGCCTCCATTTATTTTACAGGACACTTGAGTGTCTCCCTCAGGGAGATGATTCCAGTGGCGGAAAGGACACTCAAAGGTGGGTGTTGCAGCACTTCTGAAGCCCTTTGATGAAAGAAATCCTCAGATTTCTGGGTGTGTAGCTTCTCCCCTTCCAGTTGTTGCCTGCAGTTATCTAATATGTGTTACTTTTTCAGGACAGGGGCTGTTTCTCCACAGGTTAGTGCAGCACATAGCACAAGTAGCTAATGAGATCCATCTTTACTATTACAAGACAAACTGAAAATTGCAAAACGGTGCTCCAAAGTGAACCAACCACACAAAAATAAAAAGCAGAACTTTAAATTCCACCTCTCAGCCCCCAAACTATGTTTACAGATGCAAAACAATAGCATTGGAAGACATCAGTGCAGGGCTAAATCCTCACCTAGAATGAGATTCATGAAGCTGGAGTCAAAATTGTCTTCGGAGCAGATACTTGGGTGGTCAATCTAAAGGCACTTTCAAACATTATTGTCAAAACCTTTATCCAGGAAAAATCATTAGCTTCACACCGCACTGCTGTCAATGTAACGCTCAAAACAATTCATTTTAAATGGGTATCTTAGTATCACGAGCAGAAAGACAGTTATCACGGGCCAGAGACACTCGATGCGTATCCCCCATCATTTCTGGCCACTGAGGCTGACACTGCGGAAACAGTCTGCCCTCAAAAGGCCAAATACCAAAAGCACACCAAGCCGAGCCGGTGGGCTGCAGCCCAGAGCCCTTGAGCACAGCGGCAGCTCTCCCCTCCATTCCCTTCCCGTCTGCCTCCTATTTACCATCCCTTCCACCCTGATTCAAGACTAGCAGGAACAATCAAGAGTAGACAGTCAAGGGAATAGCAGAAAATCATTGTATTAGGCTGTGGGCAGCCTAGTCGTCAACTTCCCTCGCTATTCGGTTATTTAGCTTTAAAAACAAACATCATAAAAGTGGAGGAGCGAAGGACAGACCTGTCCATTTCCAGGACTCCTGCTGCTTAGCTGCATCACAGAGGTTTGTATTGTCACTACAGATGCACGCAGGGAAGTGATTAAGTGTGCAACAGGAATGACAGATGGACACGGACACGAGCACAGTTCTCATGAAGGATCTTGAAGCAACTACTTACATAGGCGGCTCAAACAAGTGTGTAAAGCCTCACCCCCTTGCTGTTCCTTGTCTTATATTTCCTATTGTAAAGAAGGCACATTTTTTTGCTATATGCCAGACTCCACAGTTATTTCAGATGAGGAAACCAGCAGAAGACGAGCAGGTCAACGTACTCTTCGGCACAGACCAGTGCTGGAAGTGGTTTCACCGTTCACCACCTGCTGCCACCCTCCAACGGGAGCTGAGGAACACCAACCATGCTCAAACAGAGCTGAAAATTATGTAGGGAGTCTAGTCTATGCAGTAAGCCGTGAGGCATGAAAATTATGGTAATTGGGGATTGCAGGAATTCAAGGGGGCACGTAAGCCCGAGGAGGTACTGAGTTAGGGAGCAGCTGGTCTCCATAGCAGGCCTCCGCCGGAAAGTCACAGTCGGCACTTCTGCTGTTGTAATGGCAAGCTGTCAGCAGAAAGGGAAGACACCTGGAGTTCCTCGCATACAACTGGTGCTGTCTCAACACAGGATTTTTGCTAGACAGGTACGTGTCTGTAGCACCGAGATCTGTTTCGGCTGTCCGTAGGTGTGTGAGCACTGCACGAGATCTGTAACCTCTCAGCTGAAAGGATCAAGTGGAAAAGGAAGGTGGAAGGCTAAATTAAAAAACATAAATAATTCAAATAATGGGGAAAAGAGAAAGACAATGCAAAGAGCAATGACCAGGTACCTTTTCCAAAGGATGACACCATCGCAGTGCCAAAATGTTGCTTGGACTCCAGTGAAGCACACACAAGACCATTAAGAGGCACATGAAGTATCTGGCACTTCGTTACTCTAGGCAACACACACCGACATCTCCCATGTTCTGCAAAGGGAGAGGTGGCTTGTTGTTTTGCGATTTACTGGTTTTGTTACATTTGGTAGGATTAACAACCAAAATTCTGGGCTAAAATTGAAATGAGCAAACGTCAGGATTTCACCCAATTTCTAATTTCTGTGGGCAGTAAGCTTTTATGATGTACTTAGCTAGTCACGTTTCTCTGGTTTTAAATGTCTGGATTTTGTAAATATGTTCTTGGCAAACACAAAAGTGTCATGGGAACCATAACTGCTTTATAAAGTGATCTACTTTTGGATACTGCAACTGAACTGAGATGAAGGAAACTACACAGTCTTTAGAACATCCAGCCGATGATTCACAACACCCAAATAATGCTCCTGATTCATCCTTTACGAAAACAGCCCAATTCAGCCTGGCACTACATGACCCTTCTCAGAAACTATTAACTCTCACATTAAAACTACTGCAGGTGTTTTTAAGGAACAACTCCAAATTTATATAGATTCTTACCATTAAAAAAAACCAACCCCTAAGTATTTCCAGTTTTTACTCCTTCTTTCCTGATAAAAAACCTTAGAGGATAAAAGTAACACTAATTTATGCCTGAAATTCAAAATTTATACACAAATATGTCTGAAATTCAAGATGTATACACAAATAAAGTACCAAACTAATGAAAAAAAAAAAATTCATTACATCTCCCAAGCAGATGCAAATCTGAGCAACTTCGGTTGCTGCTGAAACAGAACTGGAAAAGAATTTTTAATCAATCTTCTGCCTTCATGTAGCAGTTTTGTTGCAAGGTTTATAGACCAAAGACTGATGCTGGGAAAAAAGCCAGTGAGTGACTACCACAAACACAAAGAAAGCAGTGCTCACCTCTCAAATCAAACAATAGGCAAGAAAACACATTTATCCAAACTTAGTGGTGAAAGTGAAATATTAAGCTTACATCAATTTATGAAGACTCAGTCTGCACTGGTAGTAACTTGTATAAACTCTGCTTCTACTCTTTTTAAAAAAAAAAATGCAGAATTATACATGAATGGAAGAAGCCCACTGCAAATGACAACAGCTGACAGCTACTGACATGCTAAAGTATCCAAAGCACACGAGGACAGGAGAGGTAAGAGACAATCTGGTTTGGTTAACACAACTAAGTAAAGACTGTAAGGGATTCAGATTATGTCCTACAGGTCTCTAGTAAAAGAGTGTTAAATGAAATATTTCTAAATTAATTTAATTTTAAAAAATCCCAGAAAGTACCATTGCTTCTACAGCATCATATTGAAAGACATTTGCAGGCGGAATCACATTTAAACATATTCCAGTTACACTCCCAAGGTGTCTACTGTCTATTTTTATAATATTCCTAGAAGGGATTCCATACAAACCCCAAGTCTGACGTCTCGCTTGGAAAATAGCACAAAGCCTTTTCTGGAGGTCCAGTAATCCATTCATGCCAGAAAGGGGTCATTTTCATTTCCCACATTTAAGTACTGCAGCAAACCATGTGTGTGCATCATGTTACGTGAGAATGAACGTTATTCCAAACCCATCAGCTTCCAAATGTTTCTTTATTGTTTTTGTAATTCAAAAAAGGATAATTCATACAGCCCCTGCCTTTGTGTTTGCCTTTAGCTCCCCTTTCAAAGTACAAAACCCCAAACATCTCCCTGAACAAGGACTCAGCCAGCTTTCCCCTCTCTAGCTGCTGTTTCTTTTTCCTGCAGTTCTTCTTCCTTCTTCTTGTGAAGCTTTAGAAGATACTCATCAGGCTCAATTCCTGCCTCCCTTAACTCTGACATGGCTTTCTCCAACCGATGCAATGTACGGGCACTCTGCACTTTTCGAGCAGTGATGTACAATGTAAATTCCTTGAAGCCCATCAGTTTACAGGTATCCACCTCACAGATATTTTTAACATCTGTGGTTTTGTCCACCTGGGGGAAGAAAACTAAACCTGACATTTTTTCCAGATCTTCAATATTTACTTGGAAGTCAGTCAGCTGGTGACTGAAGCCTATGGGATCGTTTGGCACCACAAAAGCCCCCAGTACCAAGGGTTCTGTAGACTTTCTGCTCCGTCTGGCAAGGATCACCTTGTAGAGGTGGGATGGCACAGCTACATCATCCTTTCCAATTACCTGTCAAAAGGAAAGTTATGTTACAGATACAGATCTTACCAGTTGAGAGGGAAAAAAAAAGTGAAACTAAACCTACTGCCTCTGAAAAGGAGCCACAGCACGTAACTACACATCAAAATCATGTGCAATGTTATCAGACTAGAAGCTGAGGTGGAAAGCTCCTGTATTGGGTCTGGCTGAGATAGAGTTAATTTTACCCATAGCAGCCCTCATAGTGCTGTGCTTTGTATTGGTAGCTAGAAAGGTGCTGATAACACACCAGTATTTTGGCTAATGCTCGCACAGCATCAAGGCTGTCTCTCCAACAGTCCCCCGTCACCAGTAGGCTGGGGGTGGGCAAGATCTTGGGAGGGGACATAGCCAGGACAGCTGACCCAAATTGACCAAAGGGATATTCCACACCATGACATCTGCTCAGCAATAAAAGCTAAGAGAAAGGAGGAGGAGGGGGGCCATTCGTTATTATGACGTTTGTCTTCCAGAGCAACCGCTATGTGTACTGAAGCCCTACTTCCCAGGAAGTGGCTGGACATCACCTGCTGATGGGAAGTAGAGAATAAATCTTTTGCTTTCCTTTGCTTCTGTGTGCAGCCTTCGCTTTATTAAACTGCCTTTATCTTGATCCATGAGTTTTTTCCATCTTATTTTCTCCAGTCCTGTCCTGCTGAGAATGACAGAGCAGCTTGGTGGGCACCTGGCATCCAGCCAAGGTGAACCCACCACAGCACCATTTCACCGCAGCTCCTTATATAGCTGGTCAGGAATGAGCTAGTTATTTGATGACAATCTCTCTCAAACAGGAAAAGCAGGGCAAAAACGACTTCACTGCAAGGTTATTTGGCCACTGTTGGTAGAAGACTTTCCCAGAAGGTTCTCTGCCTTTCTCCTATAACACCACTGACTTTCTATTACACTGTTAAGAACAATGATGCAGACAAAAGGTCAAAAGAGTAGTCAGTAATTGCCTAAATATTTGTAAAGATCTGCGACAAGGAGCTCTGGCAGAAGAATGAACTCAAATCTCCCAAGCAGATGCAACTTCAGTTACAGCTGAACCTGAACTGGAACCAAATCTGAAAAACACATTTGGAAACAGGGAGTCAGCCAAGACCCCAGTTCCCTAATCCTGGTGCACATCTGTAAGTGTAGCTGACTTGAAGGGATCGTTGAGCTCCTTTCTCATCCTGCATCACATTGTTAATACTTGGAAAGCTGTTTTCAGTAACAGTGGCTCTACACTAAGTTCCTGACCTGACAGTTCCAAATCATGTGGTTTTTAATATGCACTTCAAATAAACTCTAACTCACCTTCTGTCAGTTATTTTTTGTATCTCTATTAACCATAACACAGGCTGTATTTAAAAGCTACATTACCTAAGTAAGCATTTTTTTGAGGGGACCTGCATATAAAGAAGTACATTCAGTGACTCAGTATCTTGGAAGAGAAGTCTACGCAAAGAAAATGCACCTATTTCTTCCATAAATTCACTATGGTTCAACTTAAGAGCTTGCACATGTTGGGTTTCCTGCTGTGTCACTCAGACCAGGATCCAGGAATTTAACTGAAGCACCAGGAGGGGAGGATCAGGACTCTGAATTCACTGAAACCTGTTAAAAGCTGACACACATATGTATACAGTAGACACCCCACCCTGTGTGAGGAGTAGGTCCAAGGGAATATACCTATTGATGATAAATGTAATCTCTCCAGTATTCAAAAAGTAATGCTCATGCGTGCACCGTATTAGGCTTTTTTTTTCTTCAATATTGCTGAACTGAATCTGCCATGCTAACAAAGTGTAACAAGCTCACACATGGAAAATACGAGTTTTGCATAACTCTTCTGTAAAACTACTCTTCTAAAATATGTACTTTTATTCTAATGACAACAGAATAAAAAGTTGCAGATGCCCTACAAAAACTACAAAGGCATCTTGTTTTATACATAAAATCTAGTAATTCAGTACTATTTCCAGTATTTGCAATACCTGCAAAAGCAAAGACTGGTTGTTTTGCTTTTGTGACAGCTTTTGTTAGATACAGTTAAAGTACAATTTCAAAGAAAGCAGGTATTTCACTGCCACAACCGATCACATTAATTGAAAGTATTTTACAAACTAATCCAGTATATCAGTTCACACATGCTTCGTCCAATCATATATTCGGTATAACTTAATCACAAAAGAAACACTTCCCATGTATGCTTTATTCTGAGAGTATTCAGCACTTCTGAAAAGAAAATACATTTTTAAAATTAAACTTTGCCTGTGGCTACTGAGCCAAGGTTCACATCAGCCTATTGCAATACTTAACTCATTTCAGTTATGAATTCTTTCAGTGCTTGAAGTGTGTCTTCTACTTCTGTTGCCAGTTTTTTAAGTGACTGGTCTTTTAAGTCTTACTGGTTAGACCAAAATCAGAGAAAGTACCTTTAGGAAAATGGGAAACCTCTGATAAAGGAAGTTTTTTAATGTTTTGTACAATAATGTAGTAGTAACGTTACTACTGACTCTGGCAAACATGTGCTCTTAGATTTCTTTACTCTGTTACAGAATATTTTCCTTCCCTTCCCTAAATTAGGTTATTTAACAGCTTTGCTGTAGCTTAAACTTTATTTGCTGTGTTGGTTTTTTTTTACAAAAATTATCTTGTTTATGCCACCAACCTTCTCCTAAATAAAGCTCTGCCTAGACATCTAACAGTCATTGAAACTAGTAAGCAATAAATGCCTTATGCCAAATCTACTTCCCCTTTCAACGACGACAGATGTCTTGATAGGGAAATTAGAGCTCCTGAGTGTCAAAGCACTTTGCATTTAGTATTCATTGTGGGTGAAACCAGAGTTACAGCCCCTCAGGATCAACTGCATAAATAAAACTGACTAATGCACAGGTAATTTTAAAATATACTAAAAACTACACATCAACGCACTGTTTTATCTGGTGGGTTAAAACTGAATTACAAAATGAATGGTGTTGGGAGTTTAACCTATTTGAGATGGATGGCACTCAAACTGGGGAGTACCTGCAACGTATTGGTGGTGAGAGGCAGGAAGCCAAGAAGCATGAAAAGCTCTGAGGGGAGAGGAGGGGGTTCACATTTCCGTATTCACCCAAGTGCAGGCAGTGACTGACACTGTTGAGGGCAGAAGGCTGGAGCTCCTTTTCTCCTGTGAAGCAGGGGGCTTGCAGAGCCTGCACTGCAGCCCACCTCCTGCACACTCCTAGGGCATGGTGGAAGAGAAGGCAGAGGCTGTACACAGCTGCACTGCACCCTGGAGCTGCCATAGCCTCCTGAGAGAAAGCAGTAGTGAGACTAAACCCTGTTCCCCAGATTGTCACCGGCCCAACAATCTCCTCACCTGCAGCATTCCTGTGCAGTATGGCCTGCACAGCCTTTTCCAGGCCTCTTCACATATTTTTTTTCCACATGTATATGTACTAGGTCCTCCTCAGCTTGGCTACCTCCCCTTCCCAACACCTCCCACACACATACACATGCCAGCATCCTCTGTTGTATAAAAGACTAGAAGAAGGGTGAACACGCAGATGGAGCTGCTACAAGTATCTCCAGTTAGGGGGTATATGGCATATGTAAAATGAACAGGTGAATGCATGTTGAGTGAGCTAGCAGAGGGAACAGGGGATTGAGTCTGAGGACTGAGTGAGTGGATAGAAAGGCTGGGGAATGAATAGAGCTGCACATAGAACAGTTAGGTATGAAATGGAAATGCTGAATGCTGGAAGTGGGTGTTAAGGGAAAAGAGACCCTGTGCTTATGTGATATTATGCAAATATATATATTCTATGCAAAAATAATGAACATTTATGCACAGTATATGAACCTATGAAGGAGGGAAGGAAAGAGAGGACTAGTTCAAAATGGAGGAAGAGTTGGCCTTTTGAGAAATGTAGCTCTAAATACAACTCAACTCTACACAGGCAATGGCCATACATGTAATTTATGTAGCACTTCAGTTCCACATAAGCTCTCTTTTGAGGATTTAAATAAAATCTAAGTAGTGCACAGGCTTTATACTAGCCCTCTGAATAGCAGTGAACTACTTCTGTAATTACTTCACTGAGTTCTAATACTGTTAAAGTGATTAAAACAAACTCCAGGATGCCAAATGGCCAGAGTCCACAAGTGTCCTTTCCTTACTCAAAACAGGGCATAAAAGTTCTATCCCCAGCTCATTCTGCTAGAGGAGAATACAATCAAAGGAGGGTGCCTGATTTCTCTGACAGAGTAAATATGCATGACAAAGAATACATATGGGTTTTTCTGCAGTTTAACACTTATGTGAACCATGCAGAGGATGCATCACCAGCAATTTATGCAGCCAGTGTGACCCAATGATTTCTGTTAAAAAAGGAAATGCGGTTCTACAGCACGCCATAATACTTCCATCATTATGCTCTGTAATATACCACGATTTCCTTTTTTATGGGAGTAGATACAGAAGCTGCAGATGAATGTTTCCATAGAGTCGTCCCCCACACACAGCTCAACAGCCAGGGAAAGAAGCATGATTCTGTAGAAGTGAAGTCTGCAGCAGAAGCAATAGGTAGGAAAAACAAACTCAACAATTCATTTCCTATTGCCACCTAGAGGATTTTCCTACCTAACTACAGCAGTCTGAATCACTATTCTGATCTGCACCATCCCATTTATCTCAATGCATGCCTAACAGAGGCAGATAGCATATGCTCCTATTGTAACAGAATAGAAAATAGGTTAAGATTATCCATGCACAGATGTTGACTTTGATTTGTGCTAGTCTATCCACAGGCAGCAGATGATCTTTCAGCAATCAATGCCTGAAACAGCTATCTGTCCCAGCTGGAGAAGAGCAGCAGTTTTTAATAGTATCTGTGATTCAAAAAAAATCCCATGCACTAATACAAGCAAGAAAGTACAGCAACGGCGTGTTGAAAATCACTGCTGTCCCACATGCTTTCACACCATGTTGGTAACAGGCCACAATGTAAATTTTTGTGTAATCCTTTGAAAATTTCCATTTTGCTATTCCTATAAAATTTTGCTTAATCTTTCAAATTTTCAACAGCCTCATAACAGGAAAAAAAAAAGCACTCAAGTTAAAAGCTTTCTTTTTATAGCATTAAATATATTCCTTTCCCATCATCATTTGGGAAACCAATGTGAAATTTCACATACTATTTCTCTTTGCTGTCTGAATCAGTTCAACATAAAAATGTTCATTGCCCTAACTTTTTGCAGCTGCTTATTCCTTTCACTTCTGCTTTGCTCTTGTTTTCTTTGGTGATCTGGTGCTGGCTGAAGGCCTACAACTGAACTGGTGTCATCTAATAATACAACATTATGATAATGTCATTTTCAGCATAGTGTTTATTGTTTTTTATTATTATTGACATTGTTATTGACATTCCACAGGTGTGTATAAATTTGTTATACTCCTCAATGCCCAATTAAATGTGGACAGCTGTCACGAGGACGGGCCATTAAAACGTGTGCAATTCCTGACATTTAGAGATGTTTACATATTGCCAAAACAACAAATGTGTTGGTAAGCAGTTATACAAACTTAGAGAGCTCACAGGGACAGATAAAGATAAGGGCAGAAGTAACATGATTTCTTAAAACAGAGAGAACTCAGTGAACTTTGATAAACTTGGTCTCATAGCTAAGTTACTGGATGGTGATTTGTCTTAAGCTTGGCTTTCCACACGATTTGGCCAAATCATTAAACTGTTCTTGCTCGTGGATTTTAAAATTGAAGGACAAATTTGATAATATCTGTGGACTGCTTAAGTATCACAATAAATAATGAAGACATTTGCTAATGGCATCTAGGGTAAGTTTAAGTGTATGGCATTAACTAATGTCACCTTCATGGTGGTAATCAGACAAATACGGGGCAAAGCAGTCCCTAAAAATGACAGTTTGGAGTTTATAAGAAAGAAAATTCCATTCTTACATAAACAGGAGAAAAGGAATATATATGGTGTAATGGCAGAACACTTGAGATTATATTAGAAGAAAACAGAGTGTTACTCTTACTAGAAATTTTAAAACATACACAAATGTTATCATATTTTCATTTTAATACGGGACTTGTTACAGCTTCCCAGAGTGGCAAGAAAATTATCTTCTTCTGAAAGGGTAGGAATAATTTTTAAAAGAAAGGACTCATGAATCTAAAAGTAGTATTTTGCCACCTAGTGACTAGAAAATGAAAATCAACCGTGAAGAGAATTAGCAGAAGGGACTAGCCTTTCGTCAGGGAGAGACAGCTCTGGATTGGCAATTATCTGAGATTCTCTTAGAACCCGATAAACAGAAATCACGTTCAATCATGCCTTAACTGCCAGCACACACTGAAGAGACCTTGCATCAGAAGGTACCATCATCAAATATGTTAAAATGATAGCTCCAGAAATTCCCTCTACACTCCAGTAACCGTTTCTTCACTCTCTATATAACAACCAGAGTTTAGAACTAAGCCATACTGCAAACCAGAACTGAAAACAAGCATACACACAATTCTCTATGTAACAGTACTTCCATCTATAACTGGCAGTAACAAAATTAAGACTTCTGTCATATTTCTTGATGGATGGAGTTCAAGGACATCATTCCTGTCACCCAAAATAAGACTGTAGCTTTCTCTGAATAGGCATTTGTTTTGTTTTAGCTGTAACTGGAGGCATGATACTGACCAGGCCCATCAGAATGTTTTATTGTAGATAATACCATTCCTGCTGATATGATCCCAGGTTTGACAATCCAGAGCTTTATTATAATTTGATACCAAATTCTGTATAGAAACAGAGTTTCTGGCAGTATAAAAAATTCCCTTTGCTATCAGTATAATTTTATTTACTTGATCATTGTGACAGCATTAACTGCCTTCACTCCAGTTCTTTTCGGATTTGTGTTAGGCAGCACTGATTCTGTTGACAGTGTTTTTTTTCCCCAATATTTGAGAGAACTCTGTCAGATGGCATTGAGAAAAACAGAGGGGTGTGAAGGCAGACCTAGCAATACTGAAAATACTACAAATACAAATCATAGTAACAATCTGCAACAACACTGCAGAGCCAAGAACTCCAAAATGCAAATGTATGTACTTCAGGAAAATTTAATTTGTTATGGCTGGTCTGATTGCTATTGCCAAATCATTTGGCAATCCTAAAAAAGAAAGGAAGAATAAAAAAAAAAAAAAAAAGGAAGAGATGGCAAAAAAGGAAGAGATGGCAAAAAAAAAAAAAAGCTGTGCCTAAATACATAGTTATGGCACTAAAAGACAGACACCCCAATCTTCTTTTTTAATAAAGAGGGTGTGTATATGCATTATGATACTGCATTTACATGATGACAGACTACTACTTCCACAGAATCCATTTAGGTTACTTAACACTGAATCCACTACAGTCCCTATCACCACTCTTCCTATAATAAAAGAACCTTCGAGATGGGTACAGTGCTAAATAAAAGCAATCCCATAAATCTATCCTGTACCTTTGGTGTCTCTTCTCCTCCAATCTTAACCCAGTGTCTATTATTTTCATTTGTACATCATGTCTAAATTTAGGGCTGACAGAGCTCTAGTCGTTTACACCAGCTGATCTAAGATCCAGCCCTTTGCATATAAGTTTTATGGGACATGTATAATGGACCTAGATCCGTTAGTTGCCTGTGCAGCCTTGAGCCCATTTGGAGCAGCCAACAAATAGTAACAGTCCCCAGGTTTACTTCCTCCTTTAACACGGATTCCTTCCCCCATAGTATCTTGGCTAGGAGAAAACCTCTACTACTTCTGAAAGTTGACTGGGGAAAACCATGAAGTACCATCTTATATTTGAGAGGTGCAATTTCTTTCCCAGGGACTTACTTGCCACAGAACTAGATGACACATAAATATATCTTCTGGTACAGTTACTGTGCATCTCTGGCCCAGCCTAGTCATTCCATTTTGAAAATTAAACAGCAGACATGATTCCAGTATGAACATAGTATGTCACTAAAAAGCACATAAAAATGTCGTCTTCGAACAACAAACAAAAGGTTATCTAAACTGTACTTTCATTCACCACCCACAGTCAATTCTTCTTAAATTAGTATTTACTACAATGGCATTGGGAACAAGAAGGGTGGAGCATTGAGCATGACGCAGTAGAATTATTGCAAAACTCATATTTCAAACTCCAAATCCGCTGACAGAGGAAAATCACTAAAGTGACAGTCACTGGAGAACAGTAATATATAAAACAAGACAACGTCATTTTGATTTGATCTGGACAAAGATGAAAAACCTGCATCTGCCTCTCCAATGACACAGAACAGATTTTTCCTGTTGGCATTCTATTTTACATATATTCTCAAAATATGTTTTTCAGACACCAAGCACAGTCATCAATCTACTCTTTGCAATAAAAGCCTCCACTGGAGACAGATGAAATGACAGAACACATCTGAGGATACAGCAAGTTCAGCCAATAGATAGAACAACACTGGCATCTAAGGAGTTCAAGGTTAAGTCCCTTTCTGGAATTAAACAGCAAATGGTACCAGAGTCCAAGCAGGAACTGGGAACAATGCCATGACCGATGCTCTGTTTTTCCTCTATAGTGATCTAAAAATAACCTTTTTGGATGTCTGATGAGAAAAACACCAGCCTGTAAAGCCATGGATACATATTTCACCACTCCTTTAGCCAAAACCAAGGAAACTAAGATTGAAGAGAGGATCCGAAACAAATCAATGCAGACATATTCACTGTAGTACTTCTGTGTTTTCTTTTTTCCACAGTTCTAGTCTCAGAGAAGAAAAACATTAGAAAGGAGCTTAGCCTTAAGTCACATTGCCAGGTTATAGGTTGTGAGTTTCAGCACTATTGTGTATACTACAGCACTTCTCCTTAAACAGCATATAAAGAAAAAGGACACCTTCTCACATCAGCCTCATAAGCCCAAACAATGAGGACTAAAAGCCTTTCATTTCTAAGTCACTTGTTTGAACCTAGCGGAGTTCACTCTGAAAGACACACAAGAGGTACCTTCCCTTCTCGTTCAGCTTCCAACTCTTAGTGTTCTTGGTTTTGAGGCAGAATCACAGACTACCAAAATCAGCGGCAATGACCGCAATTATATCCAAGGTATCTGTCTGAAAAGAACTTCTCTCCAGTGCTTTGACAGGTTGTGTTTCCTCTTCTAAGTGTATGGGTTGATGTAAGAAGAAACAAAACACAAAAAAACAACACACCACTACTCCACTCTGAAGTCTCTCCCCAAAGGACAATTTCAATGGCAAGCACAAGAACTTATGCCACGAAGAGATTTCAAAATAACAAAACAATTCTCAGGCTGTATTTATTTACACTTAGGAGTGTAGCCAAAGAGGACCAAATCAAATAACCTAATATTTAAAACAAAAAAAACCAAAACAAAATCAACATTTTACTTTTCCCACCTGTAGACAGCATTATCTGTACTTAAATACAGCTTAAATACAAATCAATTTACATAATGACTCTCACCATAGGAAGCTGACTAAAGGATTTATGAATGTGGCCAAATTGTGAAATGAAAACATGAAAAACATATTTCCACTATTTTCAATCTCACACTGAACTTCACTTCATAGTTTATATTAAGACCAAAACTGATAAAACATTCATAAAAGACCAGAGTTGTCATCAAACCCAAAGATGATGAAGACATCTTGGCAACAGACAAGAACAGAACGATATGGTATCAAAGCAGCGTGGACATTTTGTGCCACTATTATTCCATCACCATATCCTGGTATCAAGTTATTTTGAAAAAAGGCAGTAAGATGCAGTGCCTGCTCTTATTTTTACCTGTGGAATACTAAAATTTACATTTCAAAACCAAAATGGAGAGCCACAATCATTTTTCAGAAAAGGTAATCTTTCTCTTCTAAGTAAACACTTTCTCTAAAGAAAAACTAGAAGATGATGACCAAGATTAAAGTGAAGCAGTTGATAGATGCAGTTGATAGATGATTCAGCTGCTTCCCGGAAAATAATTTCCAGTTATAACATGTTCAAGTCAGCTCAGGATTTTTAATTCTTT